>NC_060239.1:6749605-7064756 GCF_021155785.1 Neodiprion fabricii
TTGAATTAGAAATACCATCAACCGATTATAGTCGAGGGTGAGTTTCCTTAAACTCGAGTTAGAGTGTTGAACTCGAGCGAAACTCAGTGGTAATCGAAAGCCGATATTTATTTCGACAAAGGCCCCTTTTCTCCGATAACCGGAATTCCGCGAGGGGCGGAAAGGTGAGCTTGGACCGATTTTGAATAAATTATGCTGATCGTCGGTCCTTGTTATCTCTGATTTCCTTCAAATCTACGTACTCTGCATCGTTCCGTCCGATGTATTATATTACATAGAGTCCCGAAACTCCCGTGGCAATTTAGATAAAGTCGAAAATCTATCAGGCCCAGAAATTGCTCGGGCATTTCGGTGATAAAACAATTTCGGTTGAATCCATTGGTTGTAGCTTACAGATTTCGCAATTGGGGAGCTTGGTTTGATTGTACTTGAATAATTGAAATCAAATTACGGCTGTTCATTACAGACGGGTCGTAGAATTCAATTATAATCTTATTCTATGCGCGGCTCCTTTCAATGCTGCAACCATTCAACGTACACGTGGGTCGTTTTTCAATAATTACTTGTTCTCAATGTTGTCGATACGAGCTCAGCTTCTGAGCTGTGTAAATAGTTTCAATTTCATTTTGGAAATTTTTAATACTCTTGTTTCTCTCTGTCCAAAAATTTATCGTTACATCGTCATAAACACGTTTCATTATGATTTTATAATAATTCGTGCGTAACAGGGTAAAATTTAGTGGAAGATAAATCTATTCGAAAATGTTGCAAAATATCAAATTTCACGAACACTTGCAACGTACGTACTTGTGTTTACAAGACGAATTAAGGCTGAGAAAGATTTCAATAGATTTCTCAATGGGCACAAAATTACGATTGGCCACTATTGCCGTCCGGCAAGACTTACCTAACGGTTGGAGAAAATGAATACCAAGACAAGCGAGCAAAAATAAATAAATAAATATAAGCGTGCAGTCTCCCCGAAAAAGGCAAGACGACGATGACGAGGAGACAGCCCACGCTTAAAATTGCCAAATTACAGAACGGAATGCCTCGAAACTAACGAATGAGGATCCCCGATCGTTGATCGGTGGACTTTCGAAGCGGGGCCCGAAACTTTGTCTTGGTCCCATAGGCGGCTGCCAATTGGGCCGGCTTTGTTGTGCTTCCTTCTCTCTTTTAATGCCTACGCGAAGTTGGGACGATCGGATATCTTAGGAACGAAATTACCCGACGTCACGGACCCGTGGTTTCCCATCGTTATACTCTTGGCGCACCCTTTCTCGCTTATACTAGACGTTCTCCGACTACCGGCCAAAGCGATCGTACTTACGAACTTCTTTCACTTTTACCAAGACCCGCGCATCGTTCATTCGATCTTTTTCACCTTCTCGACGAACCGATTGTCGGATCGGTCTCGTTTATTCGTAGTGACAAATTTTTCTCCTCGATCTGCACACTTCGAATTTCGCACGGATTCGAAAGAGGAATCGATCAAGCAGCACGTGTCTTTTAAACACGTGACGTTCTGCTTCGTAATAATTGTGACGTACCTACTGAAGTTTGTGCTGTGAATATACGAATAGTAAATATGAAATTGACCGCGTTTTTTTTTTACTAATTTACAAGTGAAATTACGTTTAATTAATATTTCACCCTCGGATTGTTTTAATTATTGATTACGCTTGGTGCCGTTCAAATGTAATTCAATACTTTATGTTTCACGCATGTGGGTTTTTATATACACATATATATATCTGTATGTATATATGGAAATAATATGACAAACCACGTGTTGAATCATGGGACGTCACGATGCAACGTGAAACTTCGGGACGTGTTTTAATTATTGATGCGTCGAGCCGAACTGCGGTGTGCAAACTTTGCCGATAAAAAAATCATTGACAACGTTTCATGAGATAAGATTTCAAATAGAAATCGAAACTAATCGAAAAATGAAAGAATAACCTGCACACCGTTCCCCCCTTGACGTCTCGATTATCCTCACGGACATTTATTGAGGACGTTAATTAGTCAACGGTGAAATTTGACATTGAGCCTGATCTAGCGACAGGCTTTTTACCTTCCCGCTAAATCCGTGAACAATAAATCCGAGATGAGGGAAATGAAATTTCATGTGAAATTTAAACAGCTGATTAAACGTTGTGCAATTATTGAACAGTAATGAAAATTTCGGTCGGAGAAAAGAGCCAAATATCAAGCTTGAACCTTGGGTGGAAGAAATGAAGCTGCTCGCCTGTTCTCAGTGCTTATCAAGCGTCGATCAGGATCATCCGGGATCGTCGCGACGCCTCGGCTCAAACGAGATCGCAAATCCGTTGATAATAACAAAGCGACCTGTTATGAATTCCCCGAAGAAGTCGTCCTTCCCTTCGAAAAGATCGCTGCCAAGAGTATTTCGAGCTTTCGCAGCTCCGTGGAAATCGAGGAAGTCTAAGCCAAAGGAGAAACTCGTTGAAACCCGGCGAAGGGTAAAGAAGCGCGATCTGCTAAGGGGGGAAAAATCCGGAGGCGTTTTATTACACAACGACCCGAATGATAAATCTTGGAAAAGATCCAGCGACGAGTCGAGTAAATTTTATCTCGAGCCCTTGTCGCCGGAGCATATCGAGAGGATCAAGATTTTGAACAATCGGAGATCGGAGGAGACGATCGGCGGAAATCCCGCGCGGAAAAACGAGAAGGTGAATGATCTCGAAGACGAGTATTACAAGCACTTAGAGGCTCTCAGATTTTTCATCGATCCACCGCCCCGTTTCAAGGATTATCACAAGGATGCGAGTGATTATGCTAACGACGGGCTTAACGGACAGGATCTCGAACGGATGAACACGATCGCAGTGCCGGAATATGAGAAAACGAACGATGCGAACCGCGGATTCGAGAGCAAACTGAGCACCTTGGATTTCAGAAAAATGAACACCGTCGGGATATCAAGCGAATTTTGCCTAGAACCGTTGGACGAAACGATACAGGAACAGGTAAAGATCGAAAGAGCGATGATCAACTTGTTCGGTAACAACGAATCGATTCTGAAGAGGAATCTGTACGATAAGACGAAACAGTCCCCGAACACGAAACGAGAGGGAAAGTCTGTACGATTCAATGTTCAGGTGGAGGAACAAGAGGAACAGGATAACGAGTGCGAGAGAATCGTTGTCGATAGTCTACGGAACGTGCAACGGGAAGCCGAGGATATGAACAAGGCGATTGCCATCAAGAAGTCCATGAGTATCGATAATCTCATCGCGGTTACGGATATCGATTTATGTAACGAAATCCTCCGTCCGTTGGATGTCAGAACATTGATAGGTACGTGTTTGTACTCGGGTCTCGATTCAGGGAGAAACGATCATCCTTGGATCTGGTTTGGTCTTGATTTCTGTACGGAATGGAATGTCGATCTTTGGAAAAAAAAATTGGAGAGGTCCTTTCGTCGTTTCAAAAATCTTTCATTTGTCGAACAAAGCTAAGATGTAACTGAGAATCCGGTAGAAGAGAGGTAAAAATTCTGATATTAGGAAAAAGGATTTTATTTGTTCCAATCGATCCGAAGTACGAAATTTTCACGAACCAATAATTTGTTTCCCTTATCGCTCGTGATTACGACGGTAATTATATTCTTACGAAGTATCAGGTCGGCCGCGCCTTCTTTCGCGGATGAAATAATACATCAGCGAGTGATTAATGGAGAGCAATGACTAAAGGACACACCAAACCTCGCTGGCTGACAACCGGTCAAGCTCATCAAAGCGTTCTGCCTACGGAGATGCGCGCATTTATACAGTATTCTCGGTCGAACAATGCTTCCCGGAAATAGCTATCTCCGTTGTTGTCGTTGTTGTTGCTCTTGTTGTTATTTTCCGTCGCGTTCTATGCCCGTCGCGTACCTACGTTTCAACCGTTTGAAACGATACAGGAAATTGTTCCTTTATCGATCAAGTAACTCGGGTAGCATCCGAGTTTGCTTTACAAAGGATCCCTGTGTCAAAGTGGATCATGTGACAACAATGACTCGGGAATTTTATCATATCCTGAACTTATTAGCGCGTAAACTTTGCGGTAATCTCATCTCGGTCGCAAACTTTTCATTGCCCTTCCTTCTTTCCGACTGAATTCTCGTGGGTCAAGCATCGTGTTTCATTCGGGTCAATTCATCTTTATATTCGTTCGTTCGAAGTGAAATACACCGATTCAAAGTAAAGTCTTTCAATTGACTTGTACATTTTTTTTTTCAATTGAGAAAAATGCGACAAATTCAACGTTTCAATGGATTTTAAGACACGATCTTGAATCAATGAAATTGTTCGGTAAGATCAGTTTCGATTTTCGTTCCATTTTTTCGAAAATTCTATTCTAAATCGTACAAGAAATATTCCTAAATCATCCGAGGAAGACAAAGAACAAATTGGTAATAATAATGATAATTTCGATAATATTGTACAACTTGACCGTGCATAATTCCGAACACCGTGGGCGCGAGGTTTATAATACTCGACAATTGATCACCGGACATTAGGTACGACTTACGCAACCGATACCAGTAGTTATTTCAAATCGATATCATCAGCGGCGTAAAAAATGCCAAGAATAGATCAATCCCAATGACGTGATCGATATGCATAACATATGTGTATATATATTAACATACATATATATATATTAAGTTTGCGAGAAACTTAAGTGACGACGATTTGACGCGTGCAGTGTACGTTTTGTTTGCAAGAATTCGATTGGCTACCAAAGAGAAGAAAAATAATGTGGTCAAAAAAGAATGTCATGAAAAATTGGAAAACCCATTTCCCACCGAAATATCAATTCGTTGTGTAATTCGCCCGTTATTGTATAAGCGCGATTATCGGCCAATGCATGTTAAACGCTCGGACACGTCGGCATATCAATAAAAACGTTTTACGCCGAGTATCCCATAGATTCGTACGGGGTTCCATGGGGCACCGTCATGCAGATGGGTGCGTCGTCACGGGCCAAATCCGCCAAGCCCTCGCTTCCGCAAGTCGTCATCCATCTTCCGCATGGTCGGTTCACCGGGCCCCTTTTATCACCCCCCTCTTCGCTTCCCTTTCTTCCCCCCTTCCGCCGCCTTTTTGTGCTCCGCTCCCATTTTAGCGCCACGGTCAAATATGTGTAACGCGTTTAGATTTGAGGAGAATGATATGCGTCTGTGCGTAATGCAATTATGCAATCCGATCCAACCCTACGACCTAATTCTACGTTTTGTCACGCTCGATCAGAATATCATGCTACCGCGGTCTATCTGTAGAGAAGAAAATGGTCATTTTTTTTTTTTTTTCCATATCGCAAGACTTTATTTTCAAGCCTATTTCTTAGACTCAGTTCGAGAGCCGCTTGCGAGAGCTAATTAGAATCTTTCATTTACGCATTTTTGTTATAAATAAAAAAAAAAAAAAAAATGCAAAAGCCTGATTTTGTTATGAATAGTTATTATTATGAAAAATAACGGTGTACTTGCTTCTGAATAGTATAAAATTGGTTAGAGAATCTTATAACGACTAAACAAATTACTGTAAAATAAGACTGGGAGTACATAACAGACAAAGAATGATTAAGGTGAGAGTTGATTGAAGATCTCTGACCTATTATTATTGACTAAAAATTAAGGTAACGTGTACACGAAGTCCTAGGTTATAGGTCGTGGTGTATTGAATTAATTGGAGAAAATTAGGCTGGTCGATTAGCCTCAGATGTTGTGGAGCGATATCGAAATCGACCTAAAAACGAAGTTTAACGAAACCCCGACCGTCGTTTATCTCGATTCCGATTTTCCTGTCCTTTGTGCAGATTACGTGTGAATTTACCGATACATGAATATGTGTGATAAAATATGATCAGGCATGCTGGCGTAATGAAGCGAGTAGGCAGCGGGAGGTATCGAGAGGGGAAAATGGACGAAGAGGGATGAATATAGAGAGACGGAAGGAAGTGGGGCTCGGAAATGTCGCGATGCGTGATCGGAGGGCCTCATAGGTGGGGATGCGGCTAAAATCACGGCGGAAAGCTCACCTCGGTTTGCGTGCATTTCCACACTCGGTACTCGGTGGGTCGGCTTCAAACGCGTAACATTGGGCCGTCGGTAATAAGAAAATTTCTTCAAATTTACGTGGAATATTGTGCGGAATTCATTTCGTTCATCGCCGGCAAGAACTCGGTGGAAATTGTGTCGATTTCAGTCTGCGTTTCAGTGATCTAGTGCCGTTTGGATCGCGCGGTTTCATCAGGTGAGCCGAAAACCCAACTTCGAACGTATTGCGTTACTCGCGTACAAATATGAACTTCCGGCTCGCGTTATCGCTTCGACGATCGAAATTGTTATACTTCGGTCAAAAATGCTCACGCACCGATGTTTAACCCCGGTTATTAATTTCGGTTTTTCTTTAATATCACCTTTTTTTTTGTCTGGTTTATGACAGGAAGTATTGAATGACTGACGATTAAACTAGGGAATGGAATTGCAGCTTTGCGAGGTGAAATTTCATAAAAATTTCCAAACAAAATGAATGACGAAAACTCGGATACCGTCTGCATTGCTATTATTATATTAATATGCATAATCGATCGACGTTTTACCAAACTTGTACAATTTCTGTTTCCCAATGTTTCAGATGATACGAAAAATGACAAAGTATATATCAATCAAAACGGTGGCCTGAACACATCGACGAATCAGAGCAACGGTGACGTCAAAAGTGAGTTTCCCCCTTTGACTTAATTACAAAACCTGCACAAAAATATTGCGGTAGATCTAACAATTTTTTTCCCCGATATATAAAAACTGTATACTAACGAAAATCATCTCCGAACTTATCACTCTCTCGATGTAATATAAAACGTATCGATGCACGAAGAGACTGCATGACGCCAATAACAACAACGGGATCCGTGCAAACGTACCGGCTGCTTTTTTACCTCCCAAATTACAACCACGTAGATATTATCCCACCTCTACCTCGTACAGCTACGCAAGGTACACGAAGCGATAACACGGCTGCTCAAATGTTTGCGGACATAAAAAACACACACACGCACACGCGCGCAAACAGGTTGATTGCGAGACACGACGCGACATGTACAACAGGCACCGATGACTCTCGGGTCACGTGGTTAGTGAAAAATCCGGAGTACATATCTGTTACTTACCTACTTAACTTTTATCTCGCCCAAGCAATAAAGACCACCAATGTTAGCATGCACGTATAAAGCCAGGTATACGTGTAGTATTCTAATCGAACATACACACCTGTATTATCGGTGTTACGATCGCAGCTGTCATCTCGGTTGCTCCGCGACACGCTGCCCGTGATCTCATTCTTATCGTTTCTTATCAACGCAAGGTGGATCCGCGCTGGTGAATTTTACACACGGTTTTGACAGTTACTTGCCTGACTTCGTCGTTGCTGGAGGCGGTGTGCGAATGGCGAGACGCATTTTTTCCCTCCCACTTGATCTATCTTTTTCGTTAGTGATTTACGACGGTTTGTTGCGGTTCTTTTTCCTTCGACATTTTTTTATGCGTTTATTTTGTTCTTCTCTTTTTGTTTGTTTTTTTTTTTCGTTATACTTCGCAATTCTCATCTATACCCCATTATTTCACTTATCGCTCTCGCGTGCAGATGAGATCAGTTTGGATTCAAACCGGAGTGGCCAGAGGCATGATCGTACATTAATAATAAATATACATGTAACTCGTTAATAGCTCGTGGAAATTGTAATAACTGTGGCTTGTGAATATGTTTTGCATTATATGTATACCTAAACTATATATAGATATACGTATACACGTAATATGAATTGTTACGACCTCGTGTTCATTATTCATCCTGATCGTGCAATCGTGCGACGTCTTATCACGTCATTTTTACATCGATTACGCACTCATTCGTGATTAATCTACCGAATCGCTGATTAAAATGACCGGAATTCGATCGTAATTATTGATATAAATTTTATTAGCAAAAGTGTGTATGTTTTGCATTGTTTGTATTCAACGACGTCGTGAATATACACGATATAATGGGATCAGAAATGGACACGCATACGTACAAGTGTGTTACGTAATGAATTTTTGTGCCGAGTGACCGTAGATTTAAGAATTTAACCAAACTTTCGTCGTCTTTTGCAAAAAACAAAAAAAAAAAAAAAGTAACAAAGAAAGTAAAATAAAATAAAAATAAGCCCGCTTCGGTCAGTCGTTCGGTCGATTTATTTGCTAGATGAAACGCGTTCACCCGGTGCTGTATGTACAATCTTTAGGAATAGAGGATCATTTTGAGGAATTGGATTACGCAACAGACGCGGAAGAAGCTTACGGCAGAATGCCGAACAATTCGCGATCGCGGAAGAACCGTAGAAACAGGAACCGTAAACGGTACCAAACGTCGACCGGGGGGAAATGCACCTCGGACATCGAAGCCTCCTCGGATGTCGCTCCGCCTACGCACGAAACAATTATCGACGAAAAGCCCGCCGGTGATGATGAATCGGAAGTCGCGACGGTGAACGGCAGGTCGACGCCGGAAAACGTCGACTCGGAGAAGGATGACGTCGTTTACGAAAACTTGAATTTCTCTGTGAAGAAGCCGAAGAATCGGTGCCGAATCGAGAAACGATCGCTGGACACCGGGACCAGGATATGCGAGATCACCACCGTCAGGAACACGCCCTGCGAGGCCAAGGTCGACCACATTCCCGGCGTCGGGATCCTCGAAACGGGAATAACGAAGGGCGTCGAGCCCGTCATGACCGTCGTCGAGCCGATCGAACCGCTCTCCTCGGCGGTAACGTCGAAGGTTAACACCCTTGGTGAGCGCAACTTCGCTCTGGCCCTACTAGCGAAGAACAACAGCCTCGACATTCACGAGGTCAGCGACAGCGACATCGAGCCCGACAACAGCAGGGTCGTAGTGATAGAGGCGGAATCCGACGTCGAGAAGGAACCGGTCGGTGAGATTGTCCAGATCGAAAATATACCGGAAGTGAAAACGGTGGACGGTGTCGAGGAGCATATGAGCCTCGAGAAGTACTACGACGGTCTGAAACAGGATGCGGAAGGTGTTGAGACACCGGCACCGCTTACCGCCGAGGAGGAGGAACTCCTTAAGCCTGAACCACCGATGTCGAAGGACGTCGAGGAGAAGCTGAGGTCCTTTATCGAGGGTCTGAATCTACCCTCGTCGCCGGAAGAGGCCAGGGACGAGTGTCAGCTTGCCGAGGATGAGAAAACGACGGCGGAAAGCAAGGCTGCGAAGAAGGCGAGGAAGAGGGCGATCCTGGAATCCTATTTCGCTCAGACCCAGGCAGCGAACAGGTTCCTCGGTATTATACAGGAGGAGGGTGAAAAATTGTCGGAAGACGACGAGCAGCACATCAGAGACTTCATTAACGAGGAGATAAGCAAGTACAGGCGAGAGGAACGCAGGCAGAGGGAAAATATTGAGGAATTTCGGGAGGGTCAGACCAAGGTGAAGATCGAAGCTCCTGAGATCGTCTTTCTCAATGACGGTCCAGACTCTCCGACGGCTAAGGAGAGCGACAACGTCTACGAGAACGTCGAATTCAAGCGACCGGAAATCGTCAAGGTTACCGCTACCGTTAGGGAATTGCCGGTCGTAGAGGACCTGAAGAATCCCGCACAAAAGTCCCCGACCTTCACGACCTCTGGTAATCATGTAAACGACCCCGACGTCGAAACCAGGCGAGCACCGAACCCCCCCAAGAGATCGTCGAGTTTTAACAGCGAGCCGGAAGCGGCTCCTCAGCGGCCACCAACTCCGCCGGAAGTCGATTACCCGGAGAACCTACCGGTGGTTCCGCCGCTGCCGGTCAGCGTTGATTCCGCGCCGAAAGTACCGCCGACACCACCGGCGCGGAGGAAAAGTGTACACTTTGCCGAAGAGAACGAGACGATCGTCATCCCGGAACGACCTCCCGTGCCGAAATCGCGGGATAACGACGACGGGCATTCCCAGGATTGCATCGCCGACTCGATATACGAAAACGTTAACTTAACGCGGAGCACCTGCGGCCTGCAGTCGAGGACGGGTAAAAACAAGGTGCGGGTATGCCAGTCGAACGTCAAGACGGAGCAGAATACCGTCGACTTCATAAAGACGCTGCTGACGGTTCTTACGCAGCGGAACACGACTTATCAGGATGTGCAGGGGTTCCTTGAGGGGTTCGATCTCGGGGTGCTGCCGAAGAATATAAGGGACATTATCGACGAGCTTATGGAACCCAGTTCAAGGGCGTCGAGCGAGAGCGAGTGCAACGAGGCGACGCGAAACTCCGAGAATGCTGTTGTTACTCAGCGGTCTGACGGCGGTGACGCCACCCCCGAAACGGCGCATGAGCGAGGTGACGGAATTCCTAAGGTATTGCCAAACTCGTGTCATTCGACGTTGAAGGAGAACGGCGAACGTTCGTCGGGTGAAAGTCATTCGTATGCGGACGGTGGTCGGGCGGAGGAAGTCGGTAACGGAGTCGCGGAATCGGGGGACGAGTTCGAGGGAGCTTTTTGCGGTGAAGGAGGTGGAAAAAAACCGCATACAGCAACGACGGATTGTATCGACGCGTCGGTGGATGCTGCCCGACTTGCGGCTAAGAATAACCTTCAGGCTGCAGAAGCGGCGCCGGATAAGCGTGGGAATAATAGTGAGGTACAGGAGTTTGAGACGGCTTTGTGCACCTCGAGCGCTCTTAGTCCTACCGAATTTCTTACTCAGCAGGACTCGTCGAGCAGCACCGCTTCTCTGAGCACGGCTAAATACAACCCTGAAAGGTCATCGCTGACCGACATCAACTCCATACTTCGCGACGAGGAGAATCCGGAAGATCCTTCCAACAATTCACCTCAATTAAAGCGGAAGTTGAAGCTTCTCAAGGAGGACCTAGACCCCAAGGAAGTCGCGAAGAACGATCAGGACTCCCCGCAACCGATACCCTACTCTCCCGTCGAGGAGTTTTATCAGACGGATCGGTTTGGAAAGAACGTGGAAGAATCCGAAGGGTTAACGGATGCGAAACCTGATCTACTGAAGGACTTGTGCATCAGAAAAATTCTATCGCTACCGTACGGTGAACATATCATCAACGAGATAACACTTCCGAAATTCAATATATTCAAGAATTTACAGACCATTCACGACACCGTCAACGACGCGAAGGACGTGGATACGATTCCAAAGGTTCCCGAGGCACCGAAAACTGTCGAGGATCCGACGACCGAGGACATGGACAAGCGGAGACCGCGAAGTTGGATAGGAGTCCAAACCAGGGAGAACCCTCAGGTTTTCGTGTGTCTCTCGCCGTCCCAGCAGACGACGAAAGGCAGCCACGTCAGTGCCGATAACTTGCTTGACCTTCACAGAAAGTTTGTCGAACGTCGAAGCTATCACGAGGACGATAAGAGGGATGGAAAGAGTGCGAAGAGGCAAAGCGGCGTCGAGGTGCGCGGTGAAAACGAAACTGTTGGCTCGGCCTATGAGTCCGTGGGTGTGAATGACGGCAGGAATGGTGGTTGCTCGACGCGCTGGAGTGGGGATTGGCACATTCCGATGCCGGGCAATCGGCTGTTGGAAATTATAAAGGAAAACTCAGTTGCCGGTCCAGGAGCTCGTGGAAAAGAGACGATAGTGCCGAGGAACAGGGACGCGATATACAATTACTACGGTGCCAAGTGCAACGGGTCGGTCGCAGGTCACAAGAGTCCAGCATCGGGCACAGCAGCCAAGACAATGACGCGGGTTCCTTCTTTGGAAGAAAGTCAGGAGAGGCTGAGAGCAACGCGACTTTCCGATTGGCTAAACTTGGCGAGGCGAAACTCGGTCGATGATACGAATAACGCCCAGAAGATGAGTGGTAATTTATTAATAGAGGAATCCGCCAGGCGTAAACATGAAACCACTGATAATAAGCCCGTCTGCGTTGGCGGCGATCAGCGGGCAGTAAACAAGAACGCTGTTAACAACGCGCCACGTTCGTCCGAGGGGAATTTCAGCGGCTGTGCAAAGTCGGTTAATATCACCAGAGAGGAGCGGGTCGAACACAGAACGACGAGCAATGTGACCACGGTGAAAAGCTCCGAAACGACGAATCCGGGAACGGCGCGGAAGTCCGGAGTCGGAGACACGGTTCATCAGGTTAACAGTGCGCTGATCGAGAATGTAGACAAGCCGCGTGACCGGCCGATCACACCGTTCAGCAAGAACCCGATATCTTGCAACAGTGCCATCATCGACAAATCGGCGACGAACTTTGAGTTCGAGAGGAGGACGCCGGTACCGCGGAAAAACGACGCCAAGCACAACGTGAACTCGGCACTGATAAACGACAAGCCGGAAGTACCGCCGAAGGTGAAGAGGACCGTTAACGTCGACCGATCCTGCATCGATACCACGAGTATATTTGACCAAAACCCACCGCGAAGTCACCTGGAGAAACGACGGCATCCGGAGGCAGACAAGGTGAAGAAACTTACCGCCATAGAGATCATGGACAACCTGAAGCAGCTTCAGTCTGACATGAAACGGCAGATGGACGATCGCCGGAGGTTCTCTCTGCCACAGGAATACTTCGACAGACAGCTGAGCTACATCGAGGAGCTCGAGGATCAGCTCAAGAACGTTATCATCGCCGAGGAGGAGGAGCAGAAGGCGTTCGAGGAGGTGGTCCAGCAGGTGGACAGGATGAAGCCGAGACCACACAGCGTTATCGGCGGACCTTCGGTGAACTTGACCGATCGCCAGTCGGCTTCCGGTTCGGACTCGTGGATGTCCAGGGAACGTCTGGAGGACGAGAACGGTTACAGGCACAAGGACAGCTGGCACGAAGAGTCGAAGAACGTGACTCGGGACAAGTCGGAGTTCATGAAGAAGGACGGACGCGTTGAGGCCTCGAAGAAGACCTCCAATGAGAACGGGTGCAGGACCGAGGAAGAGTCGAGGAGCTCTGAGAGCAGGGAGGAGAGGTTCGTCCTGTCGAAGAGGTCGGGGAACGTGGTCGAGAGGGTCCAACCGCGGGTTCAGAACGCGGCGAAAACGGACCGGCCCAAATCCGCGATATCGGCGATACCGACGAGTGGTGAAAAGTTTCGGGAACAGATGTACAACGAGTACGTGAACAAGGTTCAGGAACGGGAGGAACGCAAGCAGCACAAAGTCGTCAAGATAAGCTCCCACAAGGAGCTACCCAGGAGGGACGAGGAACGCGGGAATCGGGCCCGGGCCGGAAGCATAGAGAACGAGTTTATAGAACGGGCGAAAAATAGACTCGATAAATTTGGCATCAAGCTTGACGAGAGCGAATCCGAGGCCGAAGGTCACTTTGGCGAAGCTAGGGTCAGGGCCGATCAGACACCGAGCCGATACGTGATCGACGGTGACGAGGTTATCGATATCAAGAAGTTGCCTAAACATCTTCAGGAATTCTTGAGGCTAGCCTCCCAGGAGGATGCTGATGGTGAGTCCGTGTCGTGTGAGAGAGGATTGACGTTTGCTCTTTAGTGTTTCGCAGTTCGTTTACTGTTTTATCGTGTTTAAATATCACGTTCTGTTTAATCAAGCCCCCGTGCATAAGTATACCGTAGATTTATTCATTTCATTGGACGTTTAGCGCTCAGATTGTTTTTTCAACCTTGGTACCTACTAACGTACACTTATGTTTAGAATTTAACAACGGCTATTTTACTGGCGAGTTTCGTTAACAAATTGATACCTAATTTAGCGTAACGTCGATGTCTGTCTGTGTAACAACGTCTGTGAATCGTTGTGGCTCTTCGAATTTGTCAATCCCAATTCTACTCGACCTTAACCCTTTTACGGCAAAGCCTCTTTCTCGTTGAAAAAAATAATTTCTCTCAACACCTTCAAATATTTCTCAAACAAAATAGAGTTTCCCAAATCTCATATATGCATAAATAATTTTTCAAATGAAACTATTCGGTGAAAAGTTTCTTTAGAGTGCGTTACTATTTTTCAAATTATTTCAGGATTTTTATATTGAAATTGAAGAAAATATTTTAAAACATGGCAGTCAAAGGGTTAAAGTACTCGGAACTTGAAAAATACTTTTATACTCTTCTATTCCAAACTCACGAACCCCTTTCACACTCTAACCGAATGTACTGTGAGTGTAATTTTAAGTTTCGAGCTTCCGACCGGAAGCTCAGGACTGCAAGGAGCGAAAAGATTTACTCCGCCCTCTTGAGGATGCGAAGCATGCGTCTTGAGCTTCTTCTAATTAATCCAGCATCAGCTTGCCGTTAATAAGCGTCTAATCACTTTTTCGGTACACGTGAACATTGTCTCGTCTCGTCGGCTAAGAATAAGACTAAAAATACTGTGTGGACTATTTATAAATTTCACGTATATTTTTGAACGTCTAGGCCACTCGCGGTAACCGCATAATAGACAAGTTAAAGTATACGAGCTTAGGTGATGGAAAAGAAAGAAGAAGATGAATTGTAAGAAAGAGCAAAGAACGCAATTATATCCCGCACGTATAATTGCTACATAACGTAACGCTGCACTTTGCGCCAATTAAGTTTGCGGAAAAATCAACGACGCAGATACGGCGTCAAGTTTGTTTCGTTTTAGCATAAACTCGGTTTCCTTCATTCATATTATCCAGTATTAGGTATACACATACATCATGCATAAATATGTCATTCTTCAAAATTTTATTGTGTTTACATCTTCTAGCAGTAAAGAAGCTAAAGCTTTCTGCGTTTGAATTGCGCAACGAGTGTGAACTTTTTCACCGATGATATCATCGTAGCCAGGCAACTGCACTATTTTATTCACATATATAGCTGTGTGAAAAAAACTACATTTACATATATATTTATGTATATTTCAGTTTATTTTCATGTAACTGTTGGTAATTTTAAAATTACCGCTGGTTTAGAATGCTGATTCATAACGCAGAGTTTTCGACTAAAATTAAACCTCCGGAGGTAGGGAAAAAAATAGGCCAACAAACCGACGTCACCGCAGACCCCGTATAACCAACGAAACGGCTACGATGCCGCCACCGTCGTCGTCGACGTCTTTCAATTCGGCTATTTCTGAGCGTTGCAACACCGACGTTGCAGACGTCGCGACGCAAACGATACGGCGTATCTAAGGCAAAAGACCGCTGGTGTCGATGTAAATTATATTACATGCACTCCGTACACCAGGAGTGTATCGATAAAGTTTTTGTTTCGATTCATAGTCCGTTTCTTCTTTTTGCGTCTATCGTCAGGCCGCCATTATCGCAAAACTGTCAGTTTCACGAATGTATAAAATTCGAACTATTCCGTCTCCACTTCACGCCATTCTATTCATTAATTATCGATAATTGACGACAGCAGATCATGTTACTAATTCGACTGACATGTACACAACTTTTTCATTATCCAGATAACCTCGTAGACTAGTTTTCTTGTTTTTTTGTTTTTTTTTATACCATCCTCTAATTTTTTAGCCACTGCAAATCAACCGGCACTCGGTTGTAATTAACGACTAACATCACTTAGCAGATAATGCATGGCAGAGTTATTTATTATCGCATTATGGGCATGCTTTGTAGTTAACGAATGTGTGGCTATGGTATTGCAGCAGCTCGAGGAAAAGACAATGCGACTGACCTCCTGCACGAGATTGATAAGGCTTTGAAATTTGGAAAAGGATTCCTGCTTGGTGAAGGTGCGTTCGGATCGATCCATCTTGTAATAATTCGACGATCGATAATTTTCTGATTATTCAATAAAAAAAAAAAAAAAAATAAATAAATAAATTAACGCAATTACCTGTAGGGTGATAAACTAGCGCGTTGTGCTTTCATCAAACCATAAATCATGTTTGCATCAGAAGAATTCAGGGAACATCAGAAAATTATCTAAACGAATTACAAGCTGAGAATTACAAAAGGTTACCACTTAAAATATTTACAGGTTTGTATATTGCGTGTCGTTTTAAAACAACTGTTTCGTTGTAACTTGGTTTGGCTTTTTACGATATCAAGTTGTTCTTGTTATTTTCTTCTTTTTTTTATTCTTACACTCAGATACGCTTATCAGAAACGATACTGAACTTGCCGAATACGTAACTCTATCAGTACATAAGTGTTACCTAATGTTAAGCAATTAGTAAAACAAAAGAATAAATAAGGAAATAAAATATAAACAACCGCAAAATCAGGAAGCGTTCTATTTTCGCTACCTACCTCAGCGAGAAACGTATATCTTAATGCATAGTATATAAACGACATATATTTACTCCGTATAGCTGCATGGCAGCCTGGCGTGCTCGAGTCATAAACACGAGACCATAACGCCACGTTGCATAATAATTTGTAGCAGGGGGCCTGATAACGCGATGCCTAGAAATCACGTACCGTCGACATATATATATATATACTTATATATACGTAATATGTATGTATATTCATACATGTAATATACTTCTGAACTTGCAGAGGTTAAGGAAATCAAAGCACCGTTATAAAAATTTAACGTGAAATATTTTTTTTTAAACACAGCTTTGGTGAATGATGAGAAATGAAGATAAAATATCTAAAGGGTGATTCCTTTTAGCTGATCAATCAGGAGAGAGATGAATTTGTTTGATGAAATCAATCGAGTATACGGGTACTTCAAGGTCTGACTTTAAAAACTTCTCCTGCATTTTTGCCCCAGTTCGAGACACAGGAGCATAAGCGAAATTGGTCCGGAAGTTTGGTCGGAAAGCTACTTCCTAAAAATGAGCGAGGTGGTTGGTTTTGGCTCCGGTTGTGGAAATCGGTGGGGTTCAAGAAGCGCGGAACACGGTTGCGACGCCCAGTTCTCATCCATCGGTCGGTTCGGACGACGAACCAGCCTTTGCGATATGTTTTGAGCTTGCACAAGCGAGCCGACGTCGCGACGTGAACACGAAACTTCCTGGAAATTAGGCGTAATATTTTAGTAAATCTAAAAGTCGTGATACTATGTTGGAAAACAAAAGTGAGTGGTTGCCGTAAAGAATTATAGAAGAGGAAGAAAAAAAAAGGAAAACAAAATCATCGTCGCAAACCTATGCTATCAATATTGCAAAAATTATTTCCAAAGTACTGTGAGAATGTTTTTTTATTCGGAAATGAGAAACAAGATTCGAAGTTCATTTTCACAATTATTGTCTCATTTTTTTGAATTTCACGAAGAAATAGAAATATTTCGTTGATTAATAGACTTGATGTTCTAGCTCTTAAACTATTGCAGTTTGTTAATTAAAATTAAATGTTCATTAATTTTTGCACCACGTATTTGGTGATTTTTATTTATTATACAATGTAGGAAATTGGCGGAAAAAAAAAGGTATGGAACTAGCGAAGAGTAAACAATTTACCGTGAGAGCTGAGTAATTATATGCAAGAGTATGAAATTAATTTTGCAAATACACAACGGAACGGGCGGCTTCCGGTTAAATTGTAAATGCGGATCGTATTTCCCCGCGGAGTCTCCATCTGCGGCACCTGTTCGCTTTCGTATTCTAGGCTCGGAGATCTGGAACTCTGGCCAAATCTGATGACTAACGTAAGAAAACGAGCCTAGCAAAGCTCGCGTCTGAGCTGCGGCCCTCATCAGCCACGGTTCTATATTAATGAACACCAGAAAACAGCGGCGTGTTACAAACAGCAGCGGCGCTTTGCCTCCGGTCTTTACTAACCTTTTCCACTTCCTCTTTCATTTTTCTTTTCAACGTCTTGAAAGACCTCGACTCGCGTAGTCTTTCGGTTTATTCAACTCCGCGGGAGCAATTTCGAAAGGAAAAACTGACACGGATTTTCTCTGAAGTATCAGCTTCTCAAAATATCCGCAATAAGGGAGAAATTTCGGTGGTTTTTTTGCACGCACGCAATTTTAGTTTCCCTCAAATCTACGGGGTTCAACAATTAACAATTGATTTCAACAAATAATCTGATAGCGAAACGCCCGATTTATGATTTGTGGGTCTACCGATTTCGCCAGACTCTATAATTTTAGATTAGAAATGTTTTGAGAAAAAATTTATTCGAAGAGCGCGATCTTCTGCATCTATTGTTTGGATTGAATAAATAAACGCGCTTTTCCACCGACTTGTTTTTACAACATCTCGTTTCGTTGCCTTGGAAATCTTTAAATAGGTATAGTAATCATATTCGCGCTTGTATATTGCGATACGATTATACATACGTGTGCCTAAAGAGAAAGAGAAAAACATACGTCGAAACGACGCCGATTCTGAGAGTTAAATATAAATTGCAGCCTACGTTGTGTTATAGTAGTAGGTTTTATATTTTATTTTATTTCATTTTATTTTTTTTTTGTTTGTTAGTCGATTACGTGTAAAGAAAACTGCATTTTTTAAAGTGCTTATTTCGTCGTTACAGAAAACAACATGTTCGCACCTTCGTTTAAAGCGACTGCAACTAAACCAGGTAAATCCTGCGTACTTTGTGTTTTTTTTTTTTTTTCTTTTTTTTTGAAGTGTGTCGATGTTGTTATTTTATGTACACATTATACGGCATATGCGTATAATACGATTTTTTATATTGTAACGCGTCGTATAGTCACGTGAACTTTGTGACGTCCTCGATGAATACTTTTTTTTTTTGTATTAACATGCGACTTGAAAAAATATTTTTACACAACTCCACACTGAGACTTACAATGAATTTTACGTTTGCCGCCAATTTTTACTCTGGCAGAATAATTTTCAAACCTGATATATAATTCATTGTTATGGTACAAAAGTCACTGATTCGCGAAAATGTTCTGCTCGTGATTATTGAGACAAAACAGAAGAGCAACTTTGTTGTCAACAAATTACCGATTGTTGGTTGTAAAACAATTTCAAACTTATCGTAGTCTGGATGGAGAAAGTTAAAGGAAATATTTTCTCCAGTTCTCTTCACGCTGAGAGACAGCAGCTGTGATTGTTGAAATCTTTCTTGACACGAATTAAACCACACCCTGCACCCTGCAGTGTGTAAAAGACGATGTTTCTAGAATGCATCAGTCCGAGTATAAGTTTGCATGTGTATAAAAAAAAAGGGTAATAAAGTAAATCTAATCGAGTATACGATATAAATGTTTGCCTTAACTAAGACACGGCTGTGACTGATTCGTAACTAATACTTACGGTCTTCCACTTTCAACGTAATTCTTGAATAAAATCTGAGATCTCGGGATTTGTAATTTTTCTGACTCCTGTTACAATCTTTTCCAAATTTCTTTCAATTATTTCTCTGTCTAACATACAGTCTCTCCAATATCTTAAATACCGAGCAGTGTTTGTTTCGTCAGACATGCATGCAGGCAACATCTTTGTAAACATTGAAACATACCGCGACGTTCCCGGTGCACGTGTGAAAATATGTCCTCCGTTATTTCATCTACCCGTATTTAACTCTGAAAACTTGAATTTTGTCATGGTTTGAAAGACGTTCGAGGCAAAATAAAAATTAACCAGCGTCACTCTGTGCCTCTTCCAAATCTATTGTACCGTTCATCTTTTGTGTCTGCAAACTTTGGTGCTCGTCGATTGGTCCAACCAAATTTGCCAGTCTTCCAGCAGTGTAATTTGAACTTGTATCATTAACTGCATCCGTTTGCGTCTACTCTGCGCCAATACAGCTTCAGTCTTCTGGTTCAGTCACGTAACAGAAAAATTCAAATATGTATACCTACAGCTTGGTTAGTAAATGTGAGGTGGAATTACATAATTGTATTACTCTGGCCGGTTGTACGTACCTATATGTGTAACCCTGATTTGGCAGGCGAGAGAAATACGAGTGTGGTGTGAGTCATTGAGTAGTTCTGTGCCAGGAAATCCCGACACTCGGTTATACCGCGGGTTTATTATACATACACGTAATTCATCACCGAGTGTGATTTTCTTTCTTTTCTTTTTTATTATCGTGCTTTTCCCGCTGTCCACCATTTATATCCCGCAGCTCGTGCTGTCATTTTTTCAAAACAGAATTCTCTCTCTCTCTCTCTCCCTGCCCCTAGGGGAATAACAATAAGAACCATGAACGAATTTCAGTGATAAATCAACGGCTCGCTACCGTAAGGTAAAAAAACAGAGAGAAAGCTTCGCCAAGCTCTTATTGAGCAATGCTTTGAACCGTCGCCAAGGGCGAATTATACCCCAGCTGAATCCTAAAAAATCTTGCCTCCTTTTGCTGACAGGAGTTTGGTCGCCCGGCAGCGAACCTCACAAGGAATCGAGCCCGGATCGTACCAAAGAAACCGACGCCACCTCGGGCAAGGATGCTTGCATACCTCCCGTATGGACTCCCAGCAGTGCAACCACCAGCCCCGTTGCTGAACGAAAGGAATTTCGCCCTGTACCCTTCGAGAGCCCCGTTTTAGGGCGAAAAAACAAACCTCAGTCTCAGGTGAGTTTTTAAAAATTTTTCTAATTCTTCTCGGATGATGCAGCCCTGCTTTAAGGTTCGACGAGACTCGTCTTCTTCTGCGTCAAAAGTTAGAAAACGAGAAAAAATGAAAAACGACGGTGAGCGAATAATTCGGTATTGGGCGCTTTCGGAACTTTTCAACCCCTAAATTCCCACCGTCTAATATTCACGTTTATTCTCCGTATCGGTGTTTTTTTCGAGTAAAGAAAGGACTTTTTACATCTTTATTGCAGTCTTCGACGGAGGAGGCGCCACCCCCGTGGGAGGGTGAAGAGTACAAGAAACAAGAGGCGAGCCAGGTGCTGTCGCAGACGATAACGACGCGTATCGTGAATTCGCATTCGGCGCCGAGTCAGGGGTTGAACACCTTAGCCAGTCTTCCACGCTTACCGCGGGCACAAAATCCGACAATCACCTTGCTGCAGAAAGCCAGAGGTACGAAGTATAACCGATGTTACCGGGATGGATGAAAATGGCGCGGGCCGCAAAAAGGAACTGCCGATTTTCCTCGATCCTTTCTAACACGATCGATCGATGATACTTGCAACGATCAGTTTCCTCAAATTCAGGCTCTCTTTACAGAGGGACAACTGCCCAAGGGGGCCGCTTATTTGGAAGAGGGCAACCACCCTCCACCCAGTAAAAACGACGACAAGCCGGTCATCAGTCCGGGGGAAATAAGTGAGTGGATTATAAACTGGTTGTAAACATTTTTCATTCCCTTAATTAGCTATAACGATTCAATATATTTGTCGTTATTTGCAAAGCTATCCGGCGAAGCGAAGCTTTTTCGTTTTTCTCTGAACGAGCTTGTCGAATTGTGAAATGACAGTCAAGTTTAATTCATCGACTGCATCCACGTTGCGTTACTCACTTTCCGGCCATTCAAGCCAATTCCTTGACCAAATTTTTACGCGGTTTTTACGATCGTTTTATCACCGTTGATATGTCGAGTCGGAGGTGGAGTAAAATCGGAATCCATACATGTATTGTTTTTTTGACAAGTTTTTTTCAACGCGAGGTACTTTTACGACAAACCTCGGAGGATCGATTCACGCGTCTAATCGTAAGTGTTACTCACCCTTATAAATATATCTCAACACATATTATACTTACGATATCGATCGATGGGATTCACTGAGATTGCTAAGCCTGTTTTCAATTCTTCGCCCAGTTTACACAGTTAAGAAAGAGTACGAGAGTGAACCGGAGTCGGAGAACGATCGGCCGAAAAAAATGGCGGACCTTGGCCCCAGGAAATTCGAGGGTATCGGACCAATCACCAAAGAGGGAATTCCGCTGGTTTTGAGATCAGTAAGTCAGTAATGCCATGGAAAAATGAGGAATACGATTTTGGCCTCGGCTCAAGCCGTTCTGAAATTTCGTTACTTTCCGGAAAAAGATGAAATCACTGCTCAGCTGTGAATTTCTGCATCTAATAAATGTTCAATGTTTGCGAATGATTCAACAATAAGATCTTGAATTATCGTATTACAGTTTCCGTGGTATTAATTGAAAAATATATGTGTATTTATGTATGGATATAAAGATTACATTTCCATTTCAGGAAGTTAAGGAAAACAATCAGGCTAAGTGGTATAAGAAAATGTACGATTCTCTTCACCGCGCCGAGAATGACGGTTAGTTCGTTGATTATAATTCATCTGTTATTACTTCTGCAGCGAAATGCAGAAGCTTAATTCTAACCGCTTATTCATTGATTAGCGATTTACAAATCCCCCAAATTTTTAATGATTACAAATCAGGAGCGGTTTTCCCGAAAGTTACCTAATACTTATATTTATATCTGTAAATATTTGTTGGCTAATTTAGTGGCTTACCAGCCGTGATAAAATTTTGAAAATAATACACACAATGAGAAATAAAATCTGATGTCGATTAACATGGGCCAAAAATTTTTATTTCAGAAGACTATATTACCATTCGCTACAAACCACGAAGAGGTGATTATTTACTCGCAGTGATCGAGACGCTGTTAAAGATAGTTATTGTGACATGCACGATGATTGTTGTTTAATTTTTTAACAAAAGACTAATAGGTCGTTTGATTGGTTGAGGAAAAAATAATTTCTATTTTCACTGGTTTTCTTTACACAGTTTGTACGTATGATAATCAATATCTAACAAACATTTCTTCCAGCATACGATGTACAAATATATTCATATTGTAAATACGTAACATTACGCGTAATTGTAATTTGAGGAAGTTCACTCTTCATCGTTCGATATATTAACCCTTCGATCAACCGTTAAATTAACAATAAAGATCTGAACGAATTACTGTGTGAAACCGGTTACTGTGCACCGTCCATGTAATTACTTATTTCCTAACCTCCTCTACAATACCAATTACTAATCGATTTTTATTTCTAGGTTTTATTGCGTAACTTATTGCTTTCCTCCATATTAAACCCTGAACCTTAATACGAATCGATATTCAACTTCCGCTCCCGTGCTCTCGAAAAGTGAACGAAAACCTTACTGACCGTAAAACAAGACCACGAAGAAAGGTTCCTTGGAATTTACAAGCAATTTTTCGACTCTGGTAACTTTCGAAGCGTTGCTTTTCGGAAATATGTTGAACAAAAAAAAAAAAAAAAAGAAATAAATAAATAAATGAACAATTAACGTAAGCGTTAAGATTTTACCTTCACGAGAACACATCAACTCAATTAACTAATTTTCTCACGAATACATAACTTCCGAGAGGTTAATCACGGTGCAAAAATGGTGTACACTGTTTACAATTACAAAGATCACGAACTGATTACAGGGATTACAGAAAGATTGCAAAAATTACAGTAGAATTACCAAAGATTACAATCGATTACAGAGACTGCAAAGATTACAAGCATTACAAAACATTTCAGGGATTACAGTAAGATTACAAACAGTTACAGAAAATGCAAGGATCGTAAAAATGTATAAAAATTGCATGGATTTCAAAAGGTTACAGGGATTATGGAAGATTACCGCAGAATACAAGGATTACAAAGAGATTGCTAAAAGATAACAGAAAATGCATAAGATTACAAAGAATACTTGAGATTACAATGAACAGTGTACGCCAGATTACAACAGTGTTTAACCCCTCGATTACTTCTAATCTCGATTTGGAAAAAAAATAAATAAAACGAAATCGTTTGTGACTAATTAAAAAATCAAATTTTCTATCACAACTACGCCTGAAGAAGTGACGGCTAATAATTATAATAAAAATCCATATGAAATTTCAGGAACCCGATATGGTTACGGAAGCGCGAGTGGATATCTGAGCGAACCGGAACCGCGAGCAAGTAACACCGAGCGAAGTGCAACGTTGGACAATCGTCGTAGACAGAGGAACAAGGAAAATGATTTTTCGACATCAACGATACCCAGAAAGTGAGAATCAATCGGTCTCGAAGTGTCGAAAGTTTGTTTCGACGAATATTTTGACGATAACGAATAAATAAAAATCGTGACATCCGTTCCAGAAACGGACCAGCCACAGTCAAGCACGCCGGTGAAGTTTATCGCAATCAGCCAGGACGCATAGAGGATTACGAACCCGGCCGATCCTCGATAGCCGACAAAGAAACTAAGGAGGTAAGTTCGGCAGCTTTTCGTTATCTTTCATTCTGATTCTCATCCGTTGATTTTTACACGCCTGCGACACGAGTAAGAAATATAAAAAACAAAAAAAAAAAAAACATAGCTGGATCAAAGCGAGGCGAGTTAACGATCCTTGGGCTAACGATTTTCCAACTGAAAACTAGCGTCACCAGGGTTAATTCTATTCTCTCACATTCCTGATACACGAGTATGAAGTTTTCTTCGTTCGCATCAGTCGAAGGGTTGTTTGAATCACCCGCGAAAAAACAAGGGAGCCTTAATATCTATCACTCGGATAGTTATATTTTGTCCGATTTTTCACTGTTCGTGCATTTGCAAGCTGTAACTTTTGTACGCGTATAATATGTATCCAGATTAACGATACTTAACACGCAACAAGAGCCGCCTCGATATGATATAACAATCGAATAATCAGCATCTTGATTGTCCGTAGGATAATATCGATATGGCATTACGTCTACATGTACGTTTGTATGTTACACTAATTGCAAAACGATGTTGAGAAAAAAAAAAAAAAAAAAAAGGAAGGAAAAAAAATAACAGCAACAACAACATTGTACAAAAATAATTACCCAATTGTTTGTGAATCAGCTTCCCTCTAACGATTCAATTCTATATATGGTATGCCCAAACATATATCATCATGTGACCGAACGTGATATAGTTTGTATTGAAATAGCTTTGCTAATTCCAGCCAACGTACGTAACTTGGACAAGACGTAAGGTAATTAATACGTCGCCTAAAGAGTTTCAAATATCAATACAATATGTGTATATATATATGTATATATATACATATAAACATTCGTCAAATATTTATTATACTTATGTTGCCAGTACATGATATCAAAATCACTGATCGTTAATTTAATTTCTTTGCCAATTTTTGTATTATCTCATTATCTATGCAGTAAAATGCAGATTATTTGCCTCGTCCAAGATATTACGCAGTTTGTACTATGCATATTTATACACGAGTCAACTCCCTAACCGTTCATTTATCATGTATAATTACTATCGCCGTAAAGTGTCGCTATATTCGTATCCACACTCTATACTATACATATACACGATTAAAAAAATAAGTTAAATTTTTTTTTATTTCATAGGTATTTATTTAACTTTCGTTTCGTTTTGTTTTAGTTTTTATCTCTCCTTCGATTTCCATTAAGCAGCTTCGGTAGTGCAGCTTGTAGTTATTCCCGTTCTACCATTAATATACCTCGAATAATTTTTGTATTACAATCACGTTACGTTTCACCCGAACGTATAGGAAATGGGTTAATCGCACAAAGTGCGATAACATGTAGTTCGTTAAGTGTAACCGGAAATTTGCCGGTTTTTGTATAGATACGATTGCAGATTAAACGAAATGAAAAACAAGAAAAAAATCAAACCTCGAATAAAGGTGAATTCAAACGTGTTCGATCAATTGTTCCATTTGCACGCGTTCGGCCGGAAACTGACTGAATGTATAACTTTTATTTTATGCATATATTTGTATACCGCGAGTAGATCGTGTGCCCTTTTGTATTACACGTATTAAAATCGCAACAAATAGTCATTATATCGATGTTATTGTATACCGTGAAAAAGCGCAATATCTTGATGTACCCTCCAGAGCGGTAGGTACACGCATATTAGCGCGCCTAAAACGCCTGGCATATAACGCTATTTTTTTATTCTATTTTTCTAGTGGTGGGACGAGGTCATGGACATATTTGACGGGGTACGAGATTTTTATATTAGCGTAGATTAAGCCTATCCTCAAGAAAAAATGGCAAAAAAAAAGATCCCTCCTTTGTTCAGACTTCTTTTCAATCTTATCCTCCGAGACGTCATCGTTCACCCTCTGAATACTTTAGTGGAAAACCACAGGTTTGAAATTGAAGAACAGTTGTTCACTTGATTCGAAAGATTGAAAATAAAATTCGCTGGTATTCTTCCTACAAGTAGAACACTAGGGTGAATGATCGAGGTTAATTTTCCTGGGTTTAACAACTCGTCACACCTTACGTCTATAAGTTTTGGGTGAATTTATTATACTTACCTTGCCTCGCTATTTAAATTTTGTTTCATTTCTCTGATCATCGTCGGCATTCTGCTGCGCAGTTCGGTTGAAAAACAAAACTGAGCAATAAGTATATGTCTAGATGTTTTATAATTTTGGTGATGGTGGGAATAATACTGAATCGACTAACGAATTATTATACATTGTCTTAAACGCATTTCACTAATTGGCTCTGTTATACAAACTCACGCCTCTCATGCAGCATAATATAAAATAATCTTTCATTGTCAGCCTGTCATGTGATGATCGTATAACGTAAATCGTCCCCAAGTAAAATCACCGAATGAATCAATGCATACTTAGATCACTGTGTTCCCGTTGTGTGCAGAAGGTGGCAAAAAAGTAAAGTAATTTGTAACTTGCCCCCCCCCCCACCTCCGCCACACCGCACCGTGACGCACTTTCACTTTTCATTTTTTCCACTTCACTGACTTCCGTCAAGTGCAAATAAAAAGCAGCAGTGAGATGACAATCTTCGCTGTAAAATTGTAAATGTGTATATTTCGATCGATGTTTGACGTTTGTGTGTGGGTCTCGTGTTTCGTTGCGGGGGCGTCGCGACGCCCGTTTTCGACGTCCGCCGTCTCGTTCGTCATCCTCGATACCTCGCACGCCGGCCTCTGAAGTGGTTGGACGAAAACGTCTCTGCGCCCCGGGACCGTTGTTGGTCGGAAAAATCGAGCCTTCATCATCGCCGGCTGTCCGAGTCCTCCTCGCGTCAGCCGTTAAGCCTGTCCTACATGGAGGCGAAGCTTCGTCCGGACGACGGCAGCGAACAAAGCGTAAGAGTCTTATCATCAGCAAGTACTTCAGGTCCGAAACGTCCCGGAATCGCGTCTAAGCCGCGCCGAAGGAGCCCCGAAAAACTTTCGCTAGGGAGATTCGCCCGGGCCGACAGTCAGCCGGTGATTTATTGCGAAACGGACGCGACGAAGCCGCGGCGAGTCGAGCCATCCGCCAAACCGAGGCGCGAACGGGACACGATCAGGCCAGAGTCCAGGTCCAGGTCGGTACTCGATCTGAATCGCGCCAAGTTTCATCCATCGAGGAACGACGATCACCGCGAGGTAGGAAAGATTTCACCCTCGGCGTTCAGCGACGTGGAAACGGCGAGTCGCGGGGACTCGATCATCCTTGGAAGGACGAACAGCCTGCCGGACGGAAAGTCCAGGAGCTTCGTCATCCCGGATCGACGCAGCAGAGACAATCATGTCGCAGTGCCGACCGTCCGCGCCAAAAGACCGACTCGACTAGCTCGTAACGCCGAGAAGTCCGATCGCGTCACGTTCGCTTCCCAATACCGGCAAATGACAAGCCTTGACAATCATCGCCTGCAGCAATGCCTCTCGTCACCCTGTCGATCCACCTTCGGCACCAATCATAACATTCGACCACCTGCGGCACCGACACAAACTTCTTCATCTTCTTCTTCTTCTGCTAAGACCACCTCTTCAGCACTTACAATGAGGGTTAGACCGGTCTCCCTAGGCACGATCTCTCTGTTATTATATCCGTTACTCTCAGATCATCTACTCACGTTTTTTCCTTCAAGATCATTCCATGCATTACGACCCCAAGCACCGTATTCTCGCGACCGGACGAAACCAGCGAACAGTTTTCGCACTGAAATATAATACCGTTGATGTATTTTTGGGTGATGGTTGAACGCGGTGCTTTCACGATTCCCCGTCTGTGCGTTGGATTCGACCGGCATCATCGTACTTTTTTCTTTTACTCATTTTCACGTTCGGTAGCTTTGTGGTAAATCCGTCATCGTCAATACTCGAATATACATTTACCATTCATCTGTTTCATGTGCATTTAACCCTTCCCGGTTGCACTGGGTCATTCTGATCCCCAGAAACCATGTATTTATTATGGGACGACAAATAAGTGCGACCCCGATGGGTTAATTGTTCACCGTTCGTACGTGTCACATTCATATCTTATAGTTCGATGTTAAGCATGGGTATTTTCGTTTCTCTCTGTCTCTCTTTCTCCTATTCTTCTGTCAAGTATAATAAATGGAATTATAATCAATCAATCTATACGAGCATCCTTGTGCATCTGTATACCTCATCATATTACGTGCAATAATAATACTGGGCGGAGAAGACAATTGTATATTCGATTACAATTAATTACAGTAACCGAAATTGTCTCTTCACCCGATCCATCTGTGTATTCATAACGCCTAAAATATATATATATACGTAAACGTGTGTGTGTCTTTTCGGAAGTCCATGCTATATAAATAACAACAATGCACGTCGCATGTCTATGATTGTCGTAATAATTCACTTAAATTCTGTTTTTTCAAATTACGGGTGGACAATAATTCATCATTTCGATTACAGCCGTTCGAGCAGCACAGCACCCACACAGCTAAACCGTACATGTCACAGTGAGTATTTATTTTTGCAACACACTTCCGTGAACAACTGAAAACCGTAATTAAAAAGTAATCTAATACACATTCGAATTACCAATTGGTAACAATAATAGCCAATTACAGCCATTAATTACTCGCACAGTGCCCTGAAGGAGTCCGGCTACGAGAGTGACTCCACTCTGGTCTTCCGTCGACGCGAAGACGCCAGTCCTTTAAGTCCCCTGGAGCAAAGGCTCGCCTATAAAACTGTCCAACGTGGAGGCGACGTCCCTCTTCACGGCCTCCGCAAACCAGCGCCAGAACGTCCAAAGGGTGAGTCAAGCTCTTGGGATAATTTCAAAATTCTCCTTCTTCCACGTATATTTTTTCAACATTTTTTCACCTAGCCTTCGTTATCGTACCACGTTATCTTATTTCATTTATATTCGTATTCATGCGTTCGCTGTTCGCTCGCGAATAAATCACTCACGCGAATCACCCTATTTTCTTCGATTTTCTAACCCTTCGATAAACTTACACCTCACTTTTCACCACCCATAATCAGTCTGTTGTAACATTGGGGAAAAGTTTGGTTTTTTTTTACTTTGGAATCCTTTTTTACTCATAGGTACTCAAAAACGGATTCCAAGCGCAAAAATCTATCACACGTTAAATTAGCACTTATTTATGCATACGTATTAATTTATTAGTCGCAAGATTATCGAGCTTGCGGTACCGACAACTAACCCATTGATATGCAATCCTTCATTCTCGTTTATCTCAAGCATGCTTTCGCATCCGAATATATTTAGAAATTGAATAGCGCATGAATAAATTAGTAAGCGTATGAATTTATGCAGCTACAGTACAGAGTAGCGATATACATATAGTATATAGAAATTACAATCTTTGCACGTAAGAAAATACTTTTTTTACAATTATATTTTTTCTCAAGCTCTACGCACTAGCAGCTGCCTTGAAATCTATCGATATTGGAATGCAGTCGAGAGGTTTTCTCCGCCTTCGCACAAGTTTCTATATTTATATCTCATGTACCTACGTATACCTAATTTAAGAGCACCGGATGTCGAGGAAGCGACAAGTACTACCACCATAATCCACACAAGTATAAAAAAAAAAAAAAAAACTACACGCTGAAATTGAAACACGCGACCACCAGCTTAACAATATATCTCTACAATATCCTTGGTGAAAGGGTTCAAAATCGGGTGAAAAGAATTTCTAAAAGCGTCTAATATCGGGGGGGTGTGAAAAAAATCTGTCCACAGACGAAGACGGCTCGGTGATCGAGTACTTCCCGATATCTCCGACCTTGACGCGAATTCGCGTTCACAAGAAGATCCCCTCCGCCACCGCAGCACCGAAAGACTCTTTGCCTCGATCACGGTCCACGATTCCAAAACCTCCGCCACCACCTCCGCCCTCGATGATATTTTCCCAGTACAAAAGGTCCGCTCCGTCGCTGGCCACTTTGCCAGCCAGGTCGTCCCGATCAGTATTCGACGGACGTTCGCAGTCCACGTCGTCTAGAGTCCCGTCACCGGCGACGGGAAGACCTTCCTCCAGAGTGACGTCTCCTTTCGGCCGGCCACCTTCGCCACCCCGAAGAAGGTCATCCCGGAACAACACGACCCTCAGGCTGTACTCGAAGATGCAAGTGGGGGAGAACCCTCACTCGACAAACCCAAGACACGAGCAATGCTTCAGCGCTGACAGTGTGTCCAACATTCGTTTCCTGCGGGACAGGCTCTCCGGCAACCTCGAAAAGCATCGGAGGGACAAGGAGGAGGCGCAAAGAGTCAGGATCCACCGAACACTCTCTTCGAGCCCAGTCGCGGCCAGGACCAGGGTCTCTTCAACTGTGACAGCTGATTTTCCAGGACGGAATATCACTCGGAGCAGTTCGGGGCCCGACAGGTACAGACCCAGAACGTTAACGTCGCCTAGTCCAGTGTCCAGGCAATCCAGAGGCCAGGAGCAGAAGGTCCTGGGAGTCAAACGTCCGCTCGAGGATAAGCCGCCGATAAAACGCGTGCCTTCTAAGAGCCCGATGTCAACTTGCAGCTCGAGGGAGTCAACTGTGGACAGACTTTACTCCCCAGAAAGGAGCTGCAGTCACGGCAGTCGGTCGAAACTCGTGGAAGCTTCGACGAGGAAGGAGCAGACTAGACCCAGGCGAACGAGGAAGGAACAGGACGAAGTGTGCAAGAGATTGAGCAGGTCACCGGACTTGGCTTCGCCGCAGGAAGTGAGGAGAGTCGTTCAGAGGCAGCGCGAAAAGGACGTTCAAACGAAACTACTGCCGTCTGGAACCGTGGTCAAGAGCTCGACCACCTTGTACTCCTCGGCTCGGGGTGGGAAGCAGAGTTCGCAGGAAGACAAGTCCCTCAAGGTGACCGTTGCTATATCATCCAAGGGTCGCGAACTCCTGCGTCGGACTGCGGAGGCTTCGACCTCAGGTAAAAATTCGCCGACTGTCAGTCGTAAGACGACTTTTACCGAGCCTGTGGAGAGTCCGAGGGCGAAGGTCTCCAAGTCTTTTGAGAGCAAGGAATCGGTCAAGTCGATTTCGACCGTTGATACCGAGGTCGCAGGAACCGCCGAGGGAAATAATAAGAGGAAGCGGCCCCGTGAAAGACCGCAAACGATCGTAAAGTCACCGATTAGAAAGCCGGAAACCATCTGCGTGAATCCCGACAGCAAGGAGAAGAGAGAGGAGAAGAGAAAATCGCGGAGAGAGAGAAACTCCGAATCTTCGAAGAGCAAAAAGTCTTCTAACGGTAAACGGAACGACGGAGAGAAGAAGAGGTCGAAAAAAGCGCTTGGCAAGGCCGCCGGAAACGAGGTCGCTAAGGAGTTGAAGAAGCTGGATCATCGGGATCAAACCAACGTCCAAAGACTAACGGTAGAACAAATAAAGCGGCATCAGGAGATCATGAAGTCGGATACGTTCTTCCAGAACCTCTTCCTGAGAAACACCGGCTCCCCGACACCGTCTCAAAGCAGCGTCATGAGGACGTCTTCGGTGATGGAAAGAGCGAGGATATTCCAGGCCGAGAACTGCGGCACATTCAAGTCGGAGCCGTCGATTCGGTCCTTGAACATCTACCTGACAAGCAAGAAGCCGGTTTCGAATTCAAAGTTCAAGAACTGGGAACGCGAGAGCGTTTCCTCCCGATGTTCGAGCCCTTACGGGGTGAGCTGGCCGGGTCGTCCGGTGTACCAAAAGATAAGTAAATTTGACAGCCTGCAGAGCATAGACGATTACGCCATGGAGTTCGGCTCGGTCTCATCGTTCCGCGGACGGAGTCCTGACATCACCCGAGACTGTCACAAAGAGAGAAGCCTCAGCGAACCACCGTTGAAGGTGCTTCCGGAGAATGAGGAAAAGATTTGTACGAATGGAGTTGTGCCACCCAGACCGGCTTCTCCGTCGCCAATCAGATCTCCGGCTTGTCGAAGGATACAGAGTCTACGACAACAAGACACACCAGGGATGACGATAGTGCGGAAGGCGAGAGCGAGAAGTGCCGAGGAGGTCGATCAGAGAAGAAAACTGATATTGGGGTCGAATTTGTCTCTGTGCAAAAGTACAAGCTCACTTAATCTTTCGCAGATAGACAGAGATGAGTACCAGCAGTACGTTCTTGAGATGTTGCACTGTAAGAGGAAATCGAAGAGGTACAAGGACCTCCACGATTTTTATGCGAGCTTGGAACGAATGGGAGAATTGGAACGAACCACTTCGACCGGTGATCTCAGACCTCGCTTGCGAAACGAGGAAATCATAGATTACGATAGATGGAAGGAGGTGCGATCCAAAGAGCGAGCCGAGCGGGAACTTGAAGTACTTTATGGAAAATTGCAGAACGTACAGAAAGAGAAGGACTTCCTGTTTCGACCCAAGGAGGTGGAGCAGTTCAGGTGGAAAGGAGACTCCGGTCTTAGGTGCAAGGAAAAATCGGTAGAGAATATCCGCGAACAATTTCAAAGGCTCGAAAGCCAGGAGAGCGATCTGGAATCCGCACGTCGGCGAGATATGGCGGCTCGCAAGGACGTCTACAAGCCACTTTGGCGTGGCAATTCGGTAGTCAGCGTGGCTCACACGCTTGACAAGCGAGCGACGATGTCCGAAAGTCTGAATCGTACGGCAAGACCTGAGTCTTCGAAGAGCCTTGGCATCAGTCGAAAGCTCTGGAGCAGTTTGTCCGTGGAACAGGTGAACGCGTTGAAGAACCAGCTGAACGAAATATACAGCAACGAGAATGGAAAGCCGGAGAGCGAGAAAGCGAAGCCGACGTCGAAGACAGACTACGAGATAGTCGTACCGCCTCGGGAAGAGTTCGGCGAGGATTTCCAGGACGATAACAAAACGCTTCACGTACGATGCCATTCCATGGTGACGCCCGACATATGCAAAATGGCGGAAAAGGCGGACAGCAAGCTCGAAGAAGAGCGTCTGCAGACGTCGCCATTGAAGCGGAGCGGGTCGATTAGTCGGGGCAGAAGCGTGGAAAGGTCACAGTCCGAAAGGTCTTCGGGCGTCCCGCCGATGTCCGAACTCGAGAAGAAGCGGCTATCCTTGACGCTGAGCAAGGAGGTTCTGGACAAAGTCACCCAGAAGAAGGCCCTGCAGACGGCGATTTCTCCACGCGAAACTCGCGGCGCGATTGCCGTCGCCTCGGCTCAGCCGAAGCCAAGTTTGCCAAGCGCAAGTCCGAGCTTTTCTAGCGCTTCACCGCGGACCTGCTACTCTTTGGAGATGTCCGAGGAGGGAACAACCAAGTCAAAGGACAAGAGCGACTTCCTGCTGGTCTTGACGCCGACCGACGAAACTCCAAAGAGCAAACGCAGAGTCGAAAACGTCCTTGAACAGTGGTCGAAAAAGCAGCCGGAAATCGCGATGGTCGTTTCGGACGAAACGGGGAAGCCTCCACGGCCCGGTTCGACCAGCGAGGTTGACAGCACGACCGAAAGCTCGGAGGCATCGGTGAGGACCGTGATCGGACAGGGAAGCGCGGAAGATGTTTCCAGGAAAGTTGAGTTCTTCGAAAAGATAGACACCGGAATTACGGATGTCAAGTCTTCTGCTCCCGATGGTCTTCAAAGGTCTTCGAACGCACGGTCGACCTTCTCGCAGAGTTTCGCCGACTTGAAAGAGCTCTTCGGCGAGTCGGAATCCGCCAGGTTCGGGACCTCATCGAGCTACGGGTCACGACCGCGTTCTACTTCGCCTAGAAGAAGCCCCACCGTGCTTCCGGAAGACGTTAAAACTCGGTCAAGCCGCCCTCGATTTCAGGACGACGATCGGGAACGACCAAGGAGCGCCAGTCCGTACCGACCGACGTCAAACGCCTCGAGTACCGAGAGCTTGTGGAAGCGAAGCGAGTCTCCGGACCCGGAAAGGTACTGGCGAGCTTACCTGAAGCTGGTGCGAAGCGGGGCCGTGAAGAGACTTCGCGCAAAGTACGAAAGCCTCGAGGAACTGACCGGCGAAAGGGTGAAGATAGTACCGGCTCCGAAGCGATTCCAGAGCGATCCGGAGCTGACGAGGAACTTGCTGAAGAGGGAGATCGACAGGGTGGTGGTCAAGGGGCAGGAAATCGCTGACGTCAACTGGCTTCGACGGAAGTACGAACCGGTACCCGGGAGGGCCAGGAGGAGGGGAGCGTCGCCACCGATACCGAGAGTCCCTCTGCGCATGGAGGATTTGGGGATGCCGCGGATCCACGTGATCAGTAAGCTCGCCGAGCTCAAGGGGCAGCGAGCTTCCTCCGCGACGGGCCGCTCGAGGGTGACGGAGGCCGACGAGCTCCAAGCTAGGCGGGCGGTCGGGAGGATCCGAAAGAAATTCGAGAGGGAGGGTGTGGACGACGTGTCCATACTAGGTGAGATGTTCACTTCGGCACCAAACGTTCACGAGCTACGTGATATTGCACCGTATTTGGCCGGTCAGTGGGTAGCGCACAGGTTTCCTAGCCGTCGCGACAACGCGCGCTCGCTGTCCTCGCCGGAGTTAGAAAAAGCATCGACGAGGCCTGCTCGGGTCAGCGGGGATTCGGGGAGGAACTCTTTCGGAAGACCTCGCGCCACCTCCTCGTCGCCCGTTCGACCCCGCAGACCACCCTCGATATTGAAGCAGTCCTCGAGGCTTACCGCCACGGATCCCTTCGCTAACCAACATTTTGACCCCAGCAAACACAGGCCGAGGTATAGGTACCAGCCGCCACCGCCGAAAGTCATCCACAGGGAATCGACTCCCTGGTGGCCGCCGATTCCAACCTACACTGCTCGGCCTACCGTCACCTTCGAAGGTCTCTATTTGGTCCGATCTTTGTCCGAACCTAGCTTGTAGATTTTCATCGCTCTGAGGCTTGTAGTTACCCTGGCCAGGATGATCGCTATCCTCGAATTGCACGGCGATATTTTCGTTAGTTTTACCAGTCTTTTGTGTACCTACGGTTTCTACTTTCAGGCATAAAACCGTCCCAAGTTTGAAGTACCGTTTGCACGCAGCACCGAGATCGATCCTATAACGCGAGGCTGCTATTGAATTCGTTCTAGTGATCCTCCTTGGCCCGTTCAGAGACTTGCGAATATATCACAGCACCAATATCGATAGATTTATAAACAAAGGCACGCGGATTAGGTAGAGGAAAAGAGCGAAGCTTTTCAATGTGTATGATTAATATTTGTAATTTATATACACACGTACGTATGTTTGAATCAGAATTAGATAATCTTACTGCATTATCGTTGTACGGATGTTGTCTTTGATCATTCTAATATTCTAGTTAGTACCCATAGATCGGCTCGGCTAATTATCATTGTTGTTATCTTTCTTTCTTTTCATTTTTGTTTCGCTGAAATATAGAGTACGCCACTGCACCCCCACCGCCACCAAAAGCTCCACACTACAAAGGCGATCGCCAAGGTAATGCTATTAGCTGATAATAATTACATAGTATCTGTATACATTCCGAGGGAAACGAAAAAAAAAAAAAAAACAATAATTTAAGGCCTAGCTCAAATCCTTAACTGCCTCAATCATATCTGAGGAAAATTTTCACTACCCAAATTTCACTCTTCAACGTGAAGATGTATATTGTATGTAATGTATAAAAATGAAGACAAGAAACGGAATCGAAAATCGTGTCTGTTCAGAGAAAAGGACGCATACAAGTACACAAATTTTCATCATCAAAAATTGCATGTATTTTACTTTGTGTTACTTGACAGTGCATAGATTTATGTATTATAGCTTACGCCGCATCAGCTGTATCTACTTTGTCATGATAATGTACACTAAATTGTCTCACTAAATTGCAGTACCAGATGCATGACTTTCGAATATCAAAATGGTAGACTGGCTACGTTATGATACGCTGTCAATGCCTGCACGGTTAGGATTTTTAAATATATTGATATGTGCTTCTGTTTGTAAAAAATTAAGTTTGCATTTATATATCCAATTCGCGTGTTCGTTAGTATTAGTGAATAATCAGCTAGTGCAAAGCTTGCTTCCGATGTCTTTTCGTCGGTTCTCATTTTTCAATCTCGATTATTTATTCGTACTCCACATCATCAATTTCATCAATTCACAATGTGTTAATGTATAGTTGAAGCGTATACACGTTTACTATTCGTTATAACCTTGAATCAATATTTCTCCATGCAATTTTCGTTCGTCCAGTGATGTCGTCTGAAAAAACAATACTTGTAAGTTGAATTTGTCGAGGTTAAACCGAGTGCAGAAATCATCATCGTTTCTCAGCGGCTAGATAATTTCATATTAAAATTCGGGTGATTAATACAGGCGGCATGAATAATAACGCATCATCGATTTTCTAAATAAAATGTGGATGAAAAAAAAAGGCTAATGAAGGAATTCGTTGTACGAGTTCGAAAGCAATTCCAATCATCGTTAAAATGAAGGGTTTTAATTTCCGAGAAAATTGATTAACAAAATGAAACACTTTGTTGTTTGGGGATTCTGTTCGCTCAACTTTTGACCCCTGAATAAGATAAGCGACTCTTAGAAATCTAGCCTCGTCTTCTCTTCCTGATAAGTTTTTCCGTCGAATCCGATGAGCTGTGCGATTGTGGGAATGACGGTTGGCTCGGTCCGACGTTACAGCGCAATCGGCAATCGGCCGATTTACCGTGTATAACAACGAAGCGCTCACTAAGTGTCAGTTCAGTTCCACGCAACGCAGCGTTCGGCAATCCTTTTCAACCAGCTATCTACTCGTGCCGTAACACTCGTCGTGCCTACGATGCAGCCTTGATAGCGTAATGATAGAAGCGGGGGAAACGCACCGCGATTCGCGATCGCCAAAAACCAGCGAATCGGAGAGAGGGCGAATAGACGAGTGAGCGCCGACTCAACCTTGATCCAAATATTGGTAAATGCCGAATGTCCGCGCTTTCGCGGTTGCGCTAATCGAAGACGAAGTCTTCACCGCAGTGCAACCTGGCGAACAATGGAGAACCATTATCGTGCAACGTCTTTCACGCCGCGAACCTTTATCTAATCTCTGTGCTCTCTGATAACTCGTAGTCAGGCTTGACTTATTGGCGGAGAGTCCGGACAGTTTCGACGATGCTCTTGGTGCGCGATCAACGCGTTATACGCTTCGTCTACTCGCCTATATCGGGTGTTGGAACACCGGTAACGACTCGTGTGTGCGGATTTTTTCGCGGATTGAAAAGTGCAGTGAAAGCTCGGCGGTAACGGATGTGCAAAGTTTTTACGAAAACGCGTTTCCTCTCTGCTGTCGTAACTGATCCGCAAGACGTCAGACCCCGAAATTTACCACATTATTTTAACAATTTCAGAATAAATTTTGCCGGGGATTTTGCTAACACATTGTGCAGAGAATTGCAGAAGCTTGCGGGCGGGGGAGAATAACGTTTCGCGTCGCGTGTGCTTTAAATAAATATTACGCAAAAGCTGTTGACGTTCAATCGTGGATTCTAAATATTGAAAACACGCGATATCTGCGGTGCTTCGGAGCTTGCGTGAAGAGCGACGCGGACGAGTCTCGATCGAAAAACGCTGCATTGAGGAAATAGTTTGTTTACCGTTAAAACATGTATACTTGAATATAGCGTATAAATGAATGTTTCGTTATTATTACGAAACTTTAGTCAAGCCAAATACGTTTTGTTAATTATTGCCAAAATTCTATAGATCATTATTTGGCCGAACGGAAATTTGATTTTAATAACAAATTGAAATACACGTTTGTTAACGGTAAATAAACTATTTTTTCAGTGATAGACGTGTTTGGAAAAAAGTAAAAGTTAAACAGGAATTTTGAATTTACGATTCTAACTTAATTGGAAATGAATTGTTTGGATGTTCCGTTTCATCGAAAATCGATTCCAGTAAACTCTTAGCCTTCGTTCGCCAGCGTGCTTATTGATATCGCTCTACGTATAATATTCAACTCGCGATTAGACCGTAACCCACATACGCTTATGTCTGCGACCACCGAAGATTTCCGATCACAGAACCGTGACCAAAAAATTACCGTATACATATAATGGTGAGCGATCGCTTGATTGTGGGACTCGGTTTCAAAGGTCAATTCGCGGTTTGACCTTGGACGGTAACAGCTGCATCAATTTATCCACACACACGTATCCACACGGAAGGATAATACGTCATATGTCACGGATACAGTGATACGAACGATGTCCGAGACCGCGATTACGTAATTCCGCGAAACTTCTGTAAAAATTGTTTATTATTTTATTATACACGGTTAAAATATCAGACGGCTTAATTGTCTTTAAGTTCGCGACTACCGCGCAGCGATAATTCAACTACGCAAAGTCAAGAGAGTCGTTACAATCGGACTCGCAGGCATGTGTGTTGAGCCCTGTAACAGGTGCGCTACTTTTACACTCTTTTAACGAACGTCTATGCCACACGTAGCTGCACGGTTATCTTTCCAATGACTCATACGGCTCGTTCGACGATATTAAAACAGATTATGAATCGATATTGTCAACGCCCGTGACTCGACGATGCCGCGAGTCAAATTGTAACAAATTCCTCCGTTGAAAATATCAATTCAAATTCATTCCGCTATCCACACACACGGGTAGATCTTGCGTCATTTGACGTATTTACCACGTTTCGGTTTCACTCCAAATACGATCTAATAACAGTCGGTGTCTAGACGTCGGAGAGAAAAGAAACGAATTTTACCAATCGTGAATTTAACTATTAAAAACGATAAAAACAATATGTATTTACACATATGTTCGCAACTTCAAGCGACTTGGTTTACCGCAGAGAATGAAAAGTAATTATTGCCTACCTGAATCGCTGAAAGGAATAAAAACTGCACTTGTTTGTTCTTTTTTTTTTTTACCCACGACGTGGAAATTTTTTTCATTTCTCTCAAAAAAGATAGACATTGCTTTACTCGTGTGACCGAACAGGTAGCGCCGAATCGAATTCCACGGATTAAAAACGAAATCACATCGATTAAGATCGTTGGAATGGGGATACGATAAGAAATCTGTGCGAGGTCAGGGAGCGTGACGTCTCGGCGGAGAAGTTCCCCAGTCGGTAGACCTTATTGTGTTCCATATTCTCTCTGTTCCCCGCAGTGCGCGTCGGGTCACCGAAGAAGGCGAGGCGGCGTCTCTCCTCGCGGAGAGCGATTCCCGCCTTCTAATCGTCGCTTTTACCGTCTCGCTAGTGAAAAAATGATAAACGCGATTATAAATTTGGTGATATACATTGCAGCTAGTGACCGTGTTTCCGAACAATATCCACGATACAGGTGAAATATACTTGATACGGGATTTATACGGGGGAGGGGAATCTGCAGAGCTTAAGGAGAAGACTTATGGTGCGTGTCGGAAGCACGAGAACCATCAGAAGTGTACGAATTATCCGGAGGGGCTGACCGGAGTGCGGAAGCGAAGCTCGACACGAACGCGGATAAAAACCTGCGGCTGTTACACGTTGCATAGGTTTATGTATACAAACAGACGCAAATACACACATTGTCGGAACGTCGGTGAAAAGAAGAAGAAGCGCGTACGCGTCGCGATCCGGAAACCCGATGGAGCGAATCGGAGGCGTTATTTCCCCACCCGGGCTTACCAGGGTGACGGACCTGGAACGAAGTCAGCAGTGGACGAGTCTCGCCTCGGACATAAACGACCTTGAGCGATCGAGGATGCGGACGCAACGGCAGGACTCGGATCCCCGGAAGCGGATGCTGCACCGGCGATCGATGCCGGAACCCCAGCAGACATCGATGATATACGTCGACGTGAATACCGAGGACTACGGGACCCATGCGGAGAAATACTTCCTCCCCATCGGCTCGGACTCCCACGACGAGAGCGTCGATAGTTGGAGCTGGAGGCCTGACAGCGCGGGAAATTCAACCTCGGAGAAGAGCTACTTGTTGTACTCCAACAACAATAACAACAACAACAACGACAACGACAATAACAACTACGAGAGCTACGGATCTCGAGGCGAGGGAAACGGAACGCGGAAAGGCGATTGCGAGGAGGTGGAAGCTTATCGAGGAAGCCGGGAAAAACTCCACGAGATATTTCGCAGGAATCGGGATCTACGTCGGCAGTTTTTCGCCGATGTACCGCTGCCTGAATTCAAGCAGGAAAAACCGGAAGCTGGGAGCGGATACGGCAGCGTAGAAACTCTCACCAGCCAGAGCAACCACTCGGAGACCGGAAGTGGAAACGTTGAGCTGACTGCGGCCGCGCGGAAGAACACCGGGAATTTAAAGTACGCGACGCTCGTCGACCAGACCTCGAGTCTTCGGGAATTCGGGGGATCGGCTAGAGATCGGAGGGAAAAACTACACTTCAGTCTTCCTAGACGCGGAACGAGACGATCCGAGGCCTTCGAATCCAGCGCCGCGACGCCCTCTGGTAACGGAAGTCTGGATTTCGACGGAAATCATAGCCCGCCGCCTCCGCTGCCTACCTCCGAACCACCCGCCTCTATTTCCGCGGATGAATCGTTGATTTCCGGTGATTTTCCGGATACTCCAGAGCGGCTAGAGATTCGAGAGTCAAAAGACGCGGATCAGTCGGCTTTTCATCGTCGGAGATTCGACGCCGACCGATCGATATACAAACCGGAATCCGAGGGGCTGAAAATGCTGGACAGATTCGAAGCCTGCATCGAGCAGCGGAAACAACCGTCGATCTTTAGCCGGTCCAACACAGTCTACAAGTCCCTTCCTAACCTCGCGCATACCGGAAGTAATCGACAGTCAGGGACCATCTCGCGGCTTGCGATCAACGGCTCGACTATGGATCTCGATTTAAGCGATAAGAGGATTCGTCCTGCGGCCTTGAAACGCGGTCGGGAACCGGAGGAGATTCGGGCGACTCGAGTCGATCTTGAAAATCTCCGACTCGGGGATCGGAGGCGGGGAATCCCGCCGCCTCTCGACCTTTCCAAGGTCTCCGAGGCCCTTAGACGGGAAGACCTGCGATGGGACCGACGCGTTTTAAGGGACTATTCCCTCGATGAGACGCCGTTGCTGAACGACCAGCAGCCGATCAAGTGCACGGTGACGGTCATGGAGGGTGCGGAGGTTCGGAAGCCCCGACCTTCGGCCGGTCAAGCGACCCTCGAAACGGCTACCAGCCTGATCGGCCATTCTCGGAACGCCGGTTCTTCCGCTCCTTCGGTTCCCGTTCGTGCCGAGAAAATCCTGAAGGACGAGGAAATTAGTCCGACAGCTTCTTCCGGGGTACCGAACAGGTTCAGGAGCTCCGTTGTTGTCTGGTGTGACGGAAAGGACGCCGCCAAGGACCTCGGGAACCGGGAAACCGACCGGATGATGACGAGGAGGATGAACCTGGAACACCGGAAGTCGACCGGGAGTCTCAGACCCGTAACCGGAAACGTCTTTCCATCTGTTTACGCCCCGATACCGTACAGTCAGTATTATTATTAATAGGCGGATTTTGTTACATCGTGTAGGAGATGTTCGAGTTGAGTTATTACTCTTGTTGTTCTTGTTGTTCTTCTATTTCAATGGTGTACAGAGACTGATTTATGGGTAACGCGATACGCTGGGTTTCGTGTGTGCGTACGCTTGTTTTTGTGGATTGTAAGTACGAGTTTGGATAAGTAATTGCAGCATTGTTCCTTCGAGGGATTTAAAGAACGTTTTCAGCATATCGAGAGACGAAAGAAAATGTGAGATAATCAAACAAGTTTCGAAATTTTCCCGGGGGAGTCTCGGCTTTGTTGTTGCAAAGAATTCATTTGCGGAAATACCGAATATATGGTGGTTTCGAGATTATACGAACTCGGTGAAATTGCTGAAGTTGGTGGAAAGTTTCCATAGCTTGATTCGAGCGCTCGGAAAAACACTTTGAACACGGTCATTTTGATAAGATAGAGTGATTATGATTCATCTTGAATCATTGGAATTCTTTCTTGGCTTCAGTTTAATTCCATGCACTGGAATTAAGACTGTTTTTATCGATATCGGTGGCAGGTGGTTCAAATACTTTTGATCGTTAAATGTCGAAAGGCTGATTAGCCAGAGATAAGATAATGAAAAATCGTTATCCGTTATTGTTACGAAAATTTGGTGACTCGAACCCAAAGCACAGCGACGTTTAAAAACAAAATAAAGAATTTCGACATCGCTCGATACGCATTCACGTTATTATTTCACGTGCATATACATACATTATACATGTATTCAAAACCATTAATATAAATAAAACTACGGTAAAAAAAAAAAACATCCGATACTTTGAAACAGCATATTCTTGACGAATTTCAATTTTTGTTCACATCGAAAAGTGCAATGTGAATTTGACGTTTGGTTAAATTTGTAAAAATTTCGTCGAAAGAAATACGGCATCTATATCATCCGCATCTCTCATCCGGAGAGTCATGGTGACGTTAACAAGCGTCGTCCCTGCCAATTTCACTGTTACACGACGTTACGGTGACAGAAAAAAAAAAAAAATTAAAAAAGATTGTGGTAATTTTTCCACCGGGATATCCGTTTCTCTCTCTCTCTCTCTCTCTCTCTCTCTCTCTCTCTCTCTCTCTCTCTCTCTCTCTCTCTCTCTCTGTATGTACGTATATTCTTATCTCGAGCATTATACACGAGGTTGTACCGCGCACGATTTTCACGCGTTGCCAAATCCGTTCCATCCGGCTCCGCAACGCGTGCAACGTTTAAGCCTCGCCTAATTACACGTGGTAATACATATGTACTAAAAACGCGAAGATATCAATCTCAGAGCAACGGGTGAAGGAAAATTTTCTATTCGCAAAGTTGCGAGAAAACCGGTTACTTTTTTTTTTATGTTAATTCGAACCATCGTTCTGTCGGAGATGTCAAACTGTGTCAGCAGAGGCGGAAAACAAGAAACGCGTTTCACAGCCTAAAATCGAATACTGCGACTGCAGCTTGGGTCGAATTCCCCAACTTTTACTCGGGCCACTTATCATTACTAGGTATATGGGATAAAGTTTTTGTGAAAGAATTAGATGTCGCGCTCCTCTTTTGAGAAAGCTAAGAACGACCATAAATCGCAATCAGTTTCTGTTTTTTACTCCCGCGAACGACGCGATGCAATATCAATTCATGTGATTAGAATATCAATTACTATCATTGTCTTACTTACTAACTGTCTATATCGTTTAACAAGCGAAAAATGAATGAATATCTTTACCTGAAACTGAAAAAAATTTTTAATGAAACAATAAATTACCAAATACTTTTTTCGCTACTAAGACTACATACTGAAATTTACGAAATTTTGGTTTCACATTCACCGTTTAAAAAAAAAATACAAAATAATCGATTAACTTTTACCGATTGAATCAAGTCGTGTTCGATTATTTTTTTCGACTCGATTAATCGATGCATCGATTATTTTAATCCTAGTGACCGTAGCTAAGAAAGCGATTTCAGCTCTTCAGGGGTTTCGATTTCGTGAAACGCCAAAATCAAGGGAATCTGAAACACCCTCTGTGATTTCGGAATCGCGGAACGTGTAAATTGCGGAACGGCGGTTCGACGATCGACGATGAAGACGCGACACCGCGGTGTAAATGATCCGCGTACTCGCGCACAAATACGTCACCCGTGATCCGTGAAACTGGAACAACGGCCTCGTTCGGTTCGTTTCCCTCGCTTTCAGTTACGACGAGTTCCACGCATGCGCCCGGCTTTAATTCGAATCAGGATTCACCCGCCGACATGTCACGTCCCTCCTCCTCCTCCTCCTCCTCCTCCTCCTCCTCCTCCTCTTCCTCCCCCTCCTGTCCCTACGGGTCTCTATTTCTCGTATCAGTCGAATCTTCGCTCAGCTACGCGTGTATCATCATTCGACACAAGTTTTTCCACTTTATTCCGCTGTGGCGAGGAAAACCACCTTCGTCTCCGACTGGATTATAATTATACCTGCTACCTGTGAGCCGTTTCTTTTTTTGCTCTTACATTTTCGGTACGTCGTAATTAATTTTCAAACATATATTATAGACCTGTGTCTCGTGCTGATTCGACTCACGCGTACAATCGTTCCTAATGCGATAACCGCACGCAATCTAATTATTTTTTCCAACGCTACCTGCAGCTCTATAGAGGCTTAATACTATAAAAAGATTGAAATCTTAATTGAAACGTGACGAAAAATATCAGGCGTTCGATCTACGAGATATTTGCAATTTTTGTCTATCAGTGTTTTCTTTTTTCTTCTCCCATATTTCCTCACAATATTCATCGATTTTTCCTAAAGCGAATATTGATGATATTTTTTACTGATATTTGTTGATCGTAATTATTATATATATGTCACTGAAGGTTCGTCGTGAAATTCAGCTTCGCGTAATAAGCTGGGTAAGCTATTTAATTGACCCCAATTATGACCGGACTACAGAAGGAGATCTGGAACGTCAATTAAGGTTCATGAAAATCTATCTGTGTTTCTATTAATATACCAGCAAGAAAAATTGTTATACATTAGTTTTCTGTGTTATTAAGTGCAAGAAAAAAAATTTTTTTTTTTTTTAAACTAAACAACGCTGACCCATAAAAACAGTAATTAAATTACCGGGACGAAGAAATTCTTAATATATTTAATCCGGTCTGAATTTAATAGCAGAGAGAAAAAATTTGAGATGAAAAGAGTAAACACAGAACCAGTATTTTGTTATGAACGGCAAAATAAGACGATTTCGACCGGTGGGAGATGCGTAATTTTATACCAAAGCTATACATATAATCACGATTCGTTGCGCAACAATCCGCGAATGACTCACATAATATGTTTATTTTCAATACTCAACCAGCTCGGTGAAGTGAATACCAGAAGGCCTATAAAAAGAAAAGTAAGAATTTGCAAGATATTTATATAAAATAAAATTACACTGAAAAAAATTTCATTTGTTACAGTAACTATAAAAATTGAGTGAAACAGGTATCGTTAAAAAACCTGTTCGAATATTGTTGGAATTACTAAAAACGAGGTACACGTTCGTAAGGTGCGAAGTGATTCGAATACGGAATATTTCCCACCTAGATACTAAATTAAAGAAAAAGAACGCGATGTGAAATTGCAGCGAACGCGAAGCCGTATAAGAATTCACGTCGAATGAATCGAATAAGTGCGAGCTGCACGGAATGTAGGACGAATCTCATTAATCGGTCACAGTTATGCGTTTTGTCGTTGTGGCGAATAACGCATTGATTCGATTGTATTTTCGGACAGTTCTTCGCGGTGGAAAAATTCGACATCGAGTTTCCATTCTGCTAATAGTCGATAAAAATTATTCGAATAAACATCTACTCGCCGAATTCATTCAATTTTTCATTTCAGTTACTTTTCTGTTTTTCTCAATAAATTTCATCCGAGTTTACATGTTGAATCTGTGTTGGTCAAAAGTTCGGAATCTTCGTGAACTGATTTAACTCAAAATTGATAACAGACGCAAATACGCGTTAATTATAGATGCGAACTAATTGTTGTACGTCTGAAAATATTCATCCCGGCATATTTTGCATAGGCTATATGTATATGTTCACCGACTCGTTTTTTAAAAAGAAAAATTTCTAAATTGCTTATAAAACTTATCTTTCTTACAAAGTTGTTTCGCTTTCGACAACCGGAAATTACTCACGTTAGATGCCTGTTTGTTTTTTATCATTTTTTTTTTTTTTTTTTTTGCTTTCAATTTCACTTTCAAATATCAGATTGCGTTTAGATCTAGATAGAGACAGAACGTTGCGCAACGATCTTGCGTGTATTTCGGGTTTAATTACGAGCGCAGTCAATTATCTTTCCCCCCGCTTATTGCTGTGTATTAATTATACATTCGTTCTCCTATAAGTTGGTTCGTTTCTCATTATCTTTTTCCCGAACATGCAGCGAAAAAAATCGAGTGAAAGCTATGTCGCAGATAAAAATTGTGAATAATCCGTCGATCTAAGATTTCGGAGATCGCATTTTCACTCCGACGTGTCTGGAATAGTTATACGTACGTGTAGAAATAAAATTACAAATTGCTTTTCATTCAATCAATCATATCATACGTCATCAGCAAACTTTTGAATCATTGCCTTTGTGAACTTTATCCCCGTTGAATAAGTCGTGTCTTAAAATTCGATAAGAATTATCAGATCACCCACGTGGCTTTGTGTAATAATTTTATAGATAACAATCCGACTGGTCGTAACGGAATCGAATCTCACGAAAAAAAACTCATCTAAAAACTGTGCGCGGAAAGATTAAACCGTTTCCAGTCCAACAACATCGCACAAAGTAAATGTGTTATTGTTTTTTTTTTTTTTTTTTTTATTCATTCATTTTCTTTTTGTTTTAATAACGAACAATCGACCAACGTCTCGTCAAGGTTTCCCACCGCTAATCACCCCGGATGCGAATGAACTCGAGTACAAATTTCCTGTTTTCACGTTAAAGTATGCCACTCAACCATGTATACACGTGTATATTATACCTATACATGATATTCGGTACGCTGTCTATTCGACTGAATGAATTTTAACAACACGCAATCTGTCCCGGACTATCGCTCGCGTGCTTATGTCTAACTAGCTAATGCTGTAATTAATCGAAGGCAACGATAAAGGAAATAATAATAACAATAATGATTACACACAAACATACCTAATTGTATATTGACATATTATCTAACCGGCAGAGCGAAGACCCTAATACATGTCACACCGATACGTCAATAAACTGGGCTTACGAACTTTGCTAATCAGAGGCTTTGTTTGTTTTTTCTTTTATATCTATTTTATTAAAAAAAAAAAAAAACATTTTACTAATTTTCTCGTCACTTACACCGCGAGGCAATGATTTCGTGGCAATTCGACTAATTAATTGACGTTTGATTTTGATTCTTTCGACAGAGTCGCCGAGGCGATATGTGGAGGGTGAGGTGACCATCCATTATCGTTCCCCGGTTCGCACTGAGGCCAAAGAAGTTCTTAGCGAGGCGGAATTGGCGCGAAGAAGCGCCGAAAACATGCGCCGGGTTTATCAGGAGGAACGTCGACGGAAATATCTCCAGGAATTGCATGACATCGACTCGCGTCGTCACACCGATAATTTCACGTAAGATGTTTGGGAATTGAATGTCGATAATTCGTAATGTGCCAACGGTGTTGAAAGTCACGAGAAAATCAACATCTTCTTCGAAAGTTCATTTCTATACCTCTATAGTTGCCGAAAAGATGTGAAAACCAGAAGTTCCTTCTCTAGGTACCTAAAACACTCGTGGCTTGAGTAGGTCAAAGCCACTAATCCTCCTCAAATGTCAGTCGTTTCATAATGTCAACGATCGATGCGATTTAGCGCAGGGTGAGATGTAAAATATCAGGTCATTATTTTACACAATTATCTACCAATTACAGTTTTTCTAGTAAATTTGTTAATTTTTTTTTTTCTCATATCGTTGCTTCTCATTTCATTTGGAGAAAATTAAAAGTTTGAATAAATTGTTCTGTCTGATGTATCGCGTGAACGTTTTGGCATTTTTTTTCTAAACTTGATATCACGTTTGTTTTGTCGTTTTTTTTCTCGCCAGTTTTTTTTTTCTTTTAATTTATAATACCGATGTGCAACGGTACACGTGCACTTCTGTGACCCGACAAAAGTCCGAACTAGGTAGATGCGATTCTCGTGTCACGCAACCTGAGCACCATACATTAATTCAACAGTGACGATGGCACAAACGCTGGAAATAGACAATAGCGCTGGTTACTTGAGCTATCCAACCTAAAACCGACATCGTTCAGTGGCCAGAATAAATTGTTGACTGATATGTGCAGGAAATAGTAAATCGTCATTGTTGCGTTCGATTCAAATCTGGGGGCGGGGTTGGAGACCCGAATTTGAAGGGTTCCGATAGCGCCTAATTCCGCATTATTTGGTGGCGAAACTTGAAGCAAAGAAATCAGACTTTGAAGAAACGACAAATTTTCGAATGGTCGGAAGTCCGACGGATAAAAATTACGAAAAATAAAGTTTCGTTAGTGGAAAATTCCAAAAATTGAAATATACTCGCACAGCGTAGTTTACTCAACGGGTGGGCGTAAAAAATCAAAACACTGAAAATCGGAATGACCAGGATTCCGAGCGTACAAATATCGACAATCCAAAACAAAGAAAGATCAAAGTGGTGAAATTTCACCAAGCCAGAAATTCGCAGAGCTGAAAGTCCTCGATCATTCGGAATTTCGGTGTCTCAGATTTTCAAATTTTCTCATTTTCGCACTTTCCGAACTTTAACTTGTCGGAGTTACGCCCCTTCGGCAATTTTCCCTTACGGATTTGATGTTTCGTCAAAGTTTAACTTCTCGACTTTAAGTTTTGTCACTGAAAAATTCGGAATATCAACCCCATCCCAAATCTCCCAACAATTTTAATCACAAACGCGTGTTCGAAGATTTCCCATAAATGATGCAGACAAGTAAATTTGAATTATGATACGCAGAATTAAGGAAATAGTAGAAAAATAATATTTGACTTCATTTTGACGAAAGGTGTTTATTACATATTTACTTCACTAATCCTTTTACAGGCCCTCCCAAAAGTCACCGATCCCGTTGAACCGATACGATGATTTCGTCGACGATCTCAGCCACAGAAGCCGTTCGCAAGAACAAACGCCAGAGCCGCGTCTCGTTGCAAAGGCGCTTTATAATTTCGTCGGGCAATCGTCGCGGGAGTTGACTTTCCGTCGTGGTGACATTATTTTCGTGCGTCGTCAGGTCGACAAGAATTGGTACGAGGGTGAGCACAACGCCATGATCGGACTATTTCCGTTCAACTACGTCGAGGTGAGGAATTAAAAGTCGCTTCGTCGCGAGACATTTCCAAAGTGTCTGCGGTCAGAAATTAAGAGAAAAACTCTTTTTTCTTCGCTGCATAATTACTATTTTTTTAACGACACTTTCAGTCGCCTCTGATTCTCTCCTCCAATTATTGCTGCTGTACGGTCTTAATTTATTATCAATTTTTACTGTAACCGAAAAATGAGGATGACATTGCATAAAACTTGTAACCAAAAGATCTAGCATCGGTCACTATCTTTTATGATTATGATCACTCGTACGATTTTTTCGCGATAATTCAATGTCGGCGCAACGATGAACTTATTCTACTGAATAAAATTTGTAACCTAAGCAAACCAGGTAATAACCAAAAAATTCAAAGTTACCTATATTACTAGAATTTTTTGATAGTTGTAAAAAATGAAATAGAAAAAAGAATAGAGTAAAACATATTCTCAGATCTTCCTCTTTACTTGTAATCAAAATGAAAGATGGCAAAATTTAACGACTCGTTGCAGATTCTTCCATACGATGGAATAAGGACGACCACAACACCGAAGAAACCGTACGAAGGACAGGCCAGAGCTAAATTCAACTTTGTTGCACAAACAACGCACGAATTGTCGTTACTAAAAGGTAACATCGTTGTTAAATCGTACGATATTTTACAACAATACCACGATATTTGACAACGTCGGAAAAAACGTTTTTTAGGCGATTTGGTGGTTCTGACGCGAAGAGTGGACGAGAATTGGTACGAGGGTCGCATAGGGAATAGAAAAGGAATATTCCCAATTTCCTATGTGGAAGTTCTCGTCGAGCCAGGAATAAGATCAGGTAATTTATATAAGTCAGTGATCGCTACCGATTGCGGTAGATCGAGAAATAAGATTTCAATTTTACTCACTGTTGAACAGTTCCGCAGGCTGATCGGTAACCGTTTTCCAAAAAAAAAAAACGTCGAATTCACGCCGCTAATTTTATATGGCAATAACCGCGCAATCTTTCACTCCGCAGAAACGCCAGCTCAGAATAAACCAGTCGCCGCACCGGCTGCGCACAGTCTATTATCAAATGGTTCGGCTGGAGGAAAACTCAGCATGGGTCCTCACCATTACACCCCGTCTATGCCAACGAACACGAACGCGTCACAGTCCCATTACAACTCGTTGGTAAAGTGTCTCTGATTTAAATCTGAGATATTAGAATTAAAAAAAAAATTGATATACCCTTCCCTGATTGAACAAAAATAACAAAAAAAATAATTCAAACCGATTGATAACATTTTCTATCAACTTCGATCGGATTTCTGTTCGAAAGATTTTTTTTTTTATCGGAATTTATGGTTTCTTCAAACAAAACATTATAATAATCCGATAAAAATTATGATCTTATCAAGAACCATTAATTCTTGTGAATTTGCTACCAGCAGGAAAAAGGTATAATAGTCATGGCTTTACCGATTTGTACGATTTATATCCGTTTCTATGATTATTTATCGAGTCATTCAACCAACGGTAGATGAGGGATGTAAGTGAGCTTTTCGGCCCGTCTTTCAACCGGAAAATATCCTTGTTTTCAGCCACGCGTGGGGGGATCGAAGTTGCACGTGGCGCCGGTCAACGAAACTCTTCATATTGACACCCATTCGGAACCCCTTCGGTGAGTAAGGGTTAAAAGTCGTTGGAAAATTGGTAGTAAAAAATGCGAAGAAAAACAAAAGAGACTTGGCTAATTTTCAACCGGCACCCTTTTCCCTTCTTACAGATATCGGGCTCTGTACAATTACAGGCCGCAAAACGACGACGAATTAGAGTTAAAGGAGGGAGACACGGTTTACGTTATGGAGAAATGTGACGACGGTTGGTTTGTTGGATCGAGTCAAAGAACTGGATGCTTCGGTACCTTTCCCGGAAACTACGTAGAGCGGTTGTGAAAACCGAAGTCAACGTTATCGCGAAATGAAAAATAAAGAGTCGTACGTCTGTAAATCAGATTTGATCAATGAATAAAACACAATTGCGACGTTTACTGCAGACAAAAAAGAAGAAAAATTCGTGGCAAGATTAGATCCGTGCCAGTTATAATGTATAATTTATGAAAATCAAACGCCTGTTGCAATCTATATTTTGGTATTTATTCTTCTTCAATTCTTTTCTTCTATGAAATAAAAATCGCGTGCGCTTGAGAGAAAAAATATCGTAAGAGAAAAATACAAATATACACATACACATGTATAGATATAATGGAATTAATATAAGAAATCTATATACATATACATTATATTAAATCTTGACGATGATTAGTCTTCCCCAAAATCGTTCACGTATTCGCGTATAAATATATCCATATATATATATATATTATAGTAACACTATAATGTATATAACAATCATTGCATATTATATAAGTGTAATATATACATATGAATATAATATTATACATACTAGCGAATACACACGAATACTCGATAATCGTGTAATATCACAAGACGATAGAAAACCATCGTGATTATTATACACGTTTACAGAATTCTAATAATGGGTATAACGTCACAAATAGAATTTGCATCTACCAAAAATAACGTATTCTTAAGCAAATATCCAAGTGTAAGCTATAATTTAACGTGTAAGTAGTGTATATGATAACGATAGTAATTTATTAATATACGAAATACATAATTATAACAGAGATCGAGGTGTTGAATCACTATGTTAAAAGAATTATTTCCGTTGAACAAAAAGAAATCTATTGAGAAAAAAGAAAAAATCAAATATTTATACGTTATATATAAGCTATGTCTACTGTCGGAATAATGAATTAAACAGTTATGTCGACGAAGCGTCGTTCAATATTTTGAAGAACATAAATGCGTAACCCCATCACGATAAATGTTGTTATTCCCAAGTGTCATATGTATATACATACATATATTACACTTATTAAAGCGATAGCCAGGAATCTATAACGACGGCGTAACTATTAAAAAAAATTTATTAACGATGTAATGATAATCACGTACGACTCCGTTGAACCAGTTCACGCGTAACAAACACGTATGTTATAGGACATCATGCCTATGAGCTTTCGAAGAGTCGCTGATAAGATAGATTAAACTATACACGTTCGTAGCACTCGTTAATCAAACCGCTGAGAGTATATTATATTACAAATATACACGTATATACAGATTTTCCATCGAAATAAATTAGCCTATTTTGAAATGAAATATGCACCGATGAATATACTTATTGTAAAGTTGTTTTATCGAAGAGATAAGATAATTTATACGTAATATAAGCGTAAACGTAATTCCTTTACACCTACCTGATTATTAAAAATTTAATCACAACAATCGTTCAGGTGAAATAAAATTTTGCAGATGAATTAAAAATTCGTAGGTTTACCGACACGCGTAGATTTATGATAGCATATAAAAAAAAAAAAAAACTCAAGACTAAAAAATAAGGAAATAAGATTAACAAAACGTTGTCAATAAATTCGTTCGATTCGACGACATTTTGTCACGGTTTTTATGCTAACGGTATCAGGATCATTCAATGAAACTGTTTCCGGAAATGCTTGAGAAAATGAATAATATATGCGAATAAATAACAAATATATATAGCAGAATAACTTGAGTTGAAATTTTTCTAATCTGTACGTTGAAATTAAAGCCTGTCTTCGTTACTTGAATATAGATAGTTTAGGGTAAATGTTGTATATCACGATATGATTGAAAATTTACCTTTCGAAAATACATATTTTTGTAAAAATTATTTATATCTAATGAGTATAATATGTATACTATATATATATATATATATATATATATATAGTATATAGTATATACTTAACAACTGCATGACGTAGGACAGAAGAAAAGAAATAAGAAGAAAAAAAAACCAATAATGATATAGATTTTTAGGCGCGGATTTATATTAGTAGTAATATATCCGTACAATAGCGATAAGATGAATGAAAAATGTGACCTTTCAAAATATGTAGAACGAACAATAACAAGTTTCCCACGCTTAACGTCGTTTAAAAAAACACACACACACAATGTTATATTGTAAAAAAAAAAAAAGAAAATCACATGACCTTAAATTACGAATTATTACAATAATAATATAGTCATAAAAAATATACGGACAGTGTAATATAGGTATGATAGAAACACGAACGCAGTTGAAAATTATTCTCATTCTTACACGTATAAACATTTATATATGATGTATGAATATATATATGTAGAAGTTGTAGGTGAAAAAAAAAAGATTAAAAAAAAAAAAAAAACGACCCAGTTCAAAATAAGACAATACTATGAAGATAACGAAAAACGTAATATGAATAAAAAGGAGATACATGTTTACAACGTTGTTGAGAAATATTTGCATCTAAGTGCATATTTCATCACGATCTCTGCATCGGACGGCTATAATAAAGTACCAACTTACATTTATACGGTAAATCTTGTACAAATTTTCGAGACGAAATTGCTTATAGTCGGTAGATTAAATACCGTACTGGCTTAAAGGCCGAATATATAAATAAATTCGAAACATATCGAAGTTAAAAGAAAATATAAATCACATCCAGTCGCGTCGTCACGTCAGTTTAAATTTTTTAACCAGAGGAGTAGGAAAAATCAATTTATTAACGTGATCGCATTGTGTGTTAATCATGAGATAGCAGGAAACAAAACACCTCTGTTTCAGAAAGTAATCAAATTTGAATTTGAACACGCTTACATATGCAATAATACTTCACCTTGTATTGTTTACAAATTCACCGTCTCCGCTACTCGGCTCCTGGCATGTTTAATAATAATTTATATAATATTGTTTTATTCAATAATATTATCAATTGTATTGTTATTAATTACCGCTATAATGACATCTGAAAATAATATGCGCTGTACACTTGACATAAAAATAAAATCCTAGTCTATACAGTTGATATCAGGTATTAATTTTACAGTGAAACAACTAGCTGGCATTCGTTTGATAATCAAGCTAATAGCTAAGTTATAAGAAGAATAGAAAAAAAAAAGAAAAAACTCATCGCTCACACTGGAAGCAACAAATTCAAGCAATCTCAAATCCGATCAAAGATGTATTTGTAAAATGTACAAAGTTTAACATCGTATTGTTGAATCGAATAATTGTTGCCCGCAGTGCCGTAACCTTCAATCACGTCTGCTGACAGCTTAAGCAGCATCTCCGTTTGAAGTCCGGGACCTCGCAATAGCGACGAAGAACCGAAAGTGAGCAGTGCTCGCTACTGTCACTTGTGCAAGACTCCAAACAAATCGGATTCCGCTTGTCGAGCGTTTTACACGGTCGAAATTCGTACGGTGCTACGATTCCGCAATCGAACAAAGAATCCGTCGGCTCATCTGGTCCGCATCGAGCTAAACGGGTCTGTATGCCACGGCCACAGCTCTGAGAACACTGGAAAGTGAAAAGAACGTGAAAACAAGATCGAAGAATACAAGAAGAATAAGAAAAAAAAATTGAACGGCATCGATTACCCGCAGTTAAGTAAATAAATTAATATCACTGTGAGACAAATTTTGGTGTCAAGTTACCATTAGAGCGCTATTTAATGATGAATTTCTGAATAAAAGAGCGCAAAATGTTCCGTTCTATGGTAGGTCATAACACCGTTGGATCTAATTTCCTGCTTATGCTTTGACGACTTACAGGTGACCAATCGGCGCTGAAAAGCCAGCGACCCTGACACGGAACTCTGTTGCATTCCCTCTCCGCCTGGGGTGGTGGTCCACATCGATCCGGAGGTAACATATCCCTGTAAATAATTGCCGCCGTGTCGTTCGAGACTGTAGTCACGTCCACGGACACATGGACGCAGTACAGTTGCCTGTGTTGGATGCCGGTCAAACCGCACGTCGCTGTACACTCTTCCCATTCACCGGAAATCCATTTGAACTCGCAGCTGAAATGTTGAAAACATTTTCAACGTTGATATCGTTGAATGAAGCGGAACGGTTTTCGTATCAAAAGAAGTCAGACTAGGCACCATTTACTCAAGTTACTTTTGTGCTTTTGGAAATACCGAGTCAGGAACCATCGACACCCTTTCTTCAATGTTTCTTTGTTATAAACTACAACTCGGGAATGAAATGTACCGAGATTCAATCCGTATTTTAATTTCTCTCCCGACTTTGCATAACAGAGTTCGTTCGTAAGTTGTGGACTGTTCAAACAATCTGAAAAACATGTGTTTTCTTTCTTAATTCGATCTCGTTCTTGGTACTTTTTAGAACTTAATTCGAATTCTAAGTCAGCGATTGTACAAGAAAAAGTTAACTTGGACGCACGGATGCATGAACGTTAGAAGAAACGAGAACACCGGGTAACTGAACAGTCATCCTTGTCTCAGGAAAATGTTGAAACGTTGATTAATGAACGATGTTCACTCCAGTTATACCGATTGATAAAAAGCAAATCACCTGAGAAGGTTGCACCTTTCGCTTTCAAGCGAGGGTTTGACGGTCAAGGAACACTTCCTCCTGGGGACAATTTTCCCCGTGACATCGTCCCTGCAGGCGATAGTCTTATGGCGAGTGCCGCCCCCGCAACTCGCCGAGCACGGACCCCATCCTCCAGGAAGCCAAGAGTATCCGACGGTGGCGTTCTGCTCGTGGCGATTGACGAAGTACTGAGAAGAGATGAAAAGCGAGAGGCCAAGGCGAAGGAGATCGTCGGGAACGCCGAGCTGAAAGCGTACCATTGAGGTGAGTTTCGGGGGCGAAAGAAAGCGCGAAATTCGGATATGACAAGACGAGATTTGTCTGACAAGACCTACGGATATAACGATCTCGGTGAAAACTGGGCCTCGTGACCATATCGTGTAAGTGTCGCCGAGCTTTTGGGGGTGGAAAGCTGCGCCCTCTACCACGAGGACGTCGGCCCGTCCCGAGGTGTCAAAGGTCCCGATGTCGTTGCGCCGTCGACGTCTGTCGCGTATCGTTATCACGACGTCGATGAGCTGCCCGACAGCAAGGGGAGGGAGAGTCAGCTCGACCCTGACGTTGTATGCTGACCGAGGAATTACCGCAAGCCGAGTCATCCCTGGGGAGATTATTGGGGTGTGGGGTGTAATCGTGCCGAAGTGCATGTATGCTCGTGGCAGTTATTAACGGATTATCGGATATGGGCTTTAAACCTCTTCGCAGCTTGCGCTGATAGCCGCTGGTCACGTTGATGCAGTTCTCGTTCCGGCCCCCGCATTCGCCACAATTATCGATCAGTGCGGTCGAGTTCATCACGTTGTCGCATCCCATTTTGCTGCAATTTCCCTGGACAAATGATAACGACACGTTTTTTAAAATCATTCAGCCAGTGACAAGGAAGGTATCCCAGGACGATTTCTCCGATTTAATTTCTTTTGTACCGTGTAAGAGTAGACTAAATGTCAATTTTTATGAACCAAAATCAATCACCTCGGGCCTATTTAACGAATCAACTTCACTATTTAGTAGTCTACGTCTTTAGCCAAAGACTTGGGCAATTACGATGCTGACATTCGTTCGGGCGCAGGAAGTATCAACATCTCGTTAAAATTCTTTAATTGTTTCTACGAACTTTCCTGCTGTAATTGGCTTATCACAATTCCCCGCGGTTTTTTCTTCGTTCGCGTATTCTCATTTCGTTTTTAAAAGTTACTTTACGCGTACTTTGATTACGTTTACCTGGACGCAAATATCTGAGCTTCCGTAGGTGCAGGGTGTTCCGTCGACAAGATTTTCACCGCTGAAATAGATCTCCCCGGTCTGCCGACTTCGACATACTAATTGGCACTTGAGGTGATCCTCTTCGGGTTCGTAGGGTAGCCAGGTTGAATTGTACATCAGCGAGCGCACCGGAAATCCCATAAGTATACCAAGTCGAGCACACTGTTGGGCTCTGAGGTCAATCCGCTCTGAACACTGGATAATTTCACAGATTTTGAACTCCTCGCTGTCCCCCTCGCAGTCCGCACCGCCGTAGGCAGGACTGCGAATTAAAAAATTTAAAAAAGCTCTGAGTCTGAGACTGACAGAATTATGCTTGCAGGGTGAAAAACTCGCTTTTACCAAAAACTGGATTTGACTGTGACGGAAAACAGAATGCACGGTTCAAAGGGCGTTCACAAACCGGTCAGTCGGGTAGTTCAATCAAGCTGTGCAAGCTACAGAATCTTTTTTTCTCTCTCTTAATTTAAAAAGAAACACAAGGGCTAAACATCCCCTTCAACTGGACCCACGTTGGATCGCTACATTTCCTCGAACGAAACTGAACGCCGACACCGCAGGACCTCGAACACTTCCCCCAGGGACCCCAGCCGCTCCAGCCGCCGTCTCTGACGTTGTGGATAACTGGACCGAGGCCAAAACGTCGTCGATCAACGAGTTCGCAGTAGCCGTTGATGCACCACTAAAGGAAGAAGGATGAGAGCTTGGGAAAGTTAGCGTTGAACGATTTCACTTTTCTCTAGTGTCGACCCAACCCTCACCTTGTCTTCACCGCACTCGGTTCCTTCGAGAGGGGGACCCTTTTTCGTCTTGCAAATTTGGGAAGTGTTACCGTAACCGCACCAGAGATGAGAACACGGCTCGGGCAGGTCAAGGGACCTGCAAAGACTGTAGCTGGAAAAAAAATTAAGGAAAAGGTGAAGTGTTTGATAGTGATTGATCGCTGGTTGTTGTTGCGGGAGTTTTTTTTTTTTTTTTACCCGTCTCCAAACTCCATTCTGCATTGCTCGTCCATTGTAAACGTCGTCTGAATGGTGGCTCTGAGGAGAGTAGCGTTGTGGTCGTCGGGCTGGTTCAGCAGGCACTCCCATTGCCTACAACGTTTTTCAAACATGACCACCTTGTGTTTCATATCAACTTTAAAAGGTTACTCACTTGACTCTGTGATGGAATTCCTTCTTCGAACAAGTTGACCAGTGAAATCTGTGGAAGGTAGCCGCAACCATGGGCGCCATGACACTTCCGTTCCAGGCCTCATCTCCGCAAGAATTTCCTACAGCCTCATCTCCGTCGTGAGTTAAGCCCAGCCTGTGAGAAATGAATCGACATGCGGTTATAATGTAAATGCGTGGGTGTTAAACGTCATGATTGATTTATAACTCTCGTCGAATCAAACAGTTCAAGTTGGGACAAGAGTCGTCGTAATATGGGCCTGTAATGACTGCCGTAATTGCACAGGTGGGTGCTGTTTATATACAAAATATGACTTTGAGGAGGCAGTCGTTACCAGGCTGATTGTTACTAGTATCATTGTTCCGAAGTAAAGTACTTACACGTGCGCTAGCTCGTGAGCAATTATGAACGCGCTGGTCAAACCTTCGTCACGATTCAACGCGCAAGATCTCGCAGGATCACACACACCGGAAACAGGCGCGTAGCCGGATGGACCGCCAAGATCGAGACGTGTCAGCCAAACCGCGACGTCGTGACTCTTCTTTGAGGATAATAAAAATTTCCTATTCCAACGATTCACGTTCTCCAAGGACCTTCGAGCGTTTCCTCGACGAACCTGTAATACGAACCGAACGGGATACCAACTGACGAGATGGAATAGTAACTCGATTAAGGAAAAACATCTAACGACTACAAAATATACTCACCATACCGTCTTTCTTATCAGCGTACAAAACCATGCGGACTATCACCAGCTTCATGTTTGATTCCAACGATGGATCTCTATAAATCGCGCTCACCTGAACACACAAAGAGTGAGATACTGGAAGGAAAATTAGCGTACGAGCTTCCATTAAGGAGGATGTCATTTTATCACCGACTATTCGATGTCTAAACATAAGCTTCTACGTTCGAAACATTTACTTCGTCACACACGAGTTAAATTATAAGTGCTCAGGGTAGTGACCGCGAAATATTTTGTGACCGCGGTTTTTACGCCCATGTTGAACAATTTTAAAGGCGGTTTAATTATCAAGCGAGCTCGTGGCGATCCAGTAAAGTAAGACCAAATATTATAGTTAGCTTAACTTTGCTCATTACTTAGCGACTCTATTCAGATTATCACATAGAATATAATGCGCCATGTCGCACATCACTGCAAAAACATTCGTTCGTTATAAACTTGATTGTTTTTATGTACATTAAAGTCTCTATAAGAAATATCAATCTACAGATATTTCATTTACTCAATGGCGTGGGACGAATACGTACGATATTGAAGAGAGCCAAAATGTATTGTTGAACCCTTGAGCCATGGAATTCGATCACCGAATAATCCGCAGCAATGCCAATCTCTAGCCATCGCGAACGCGGTTCCCTAGTTATCGGTTTTCTTTCTAAGAGAGATAAAAACGGATACTTGTGAATAGAAAATATTCGGAAATGGAACACAATGATAACTTGGCGGTGTTACGAAGATACTCACTAGGCAATTTATTCCGCTCCCAGGCCCGGTCGTAGAAGTATTCAACATGTTCCGAGTCCTTCTCGACAGGGAGTTGAAAGTTTTCATCATCCCGTTCTTGAGCGGCCCGCAGCCTCGGTTCAAGGTCGATAACATCCCCGGTCAGATTATGGAACTCCTGGGTATTGCAGATCATCAAATTTCGTTTGACTCGTTCCTTGACGCCGGAGGGGTAAGAGGATGAGGAGTTTCTCGGCTGAGGGAGCTCCATGTTTGAATTTATGTAAAATTTTTCGTCCCTCCTGTACCTTGAATCGGGTCCGGACCACACCGCCTCTGAGAGCCTCGAGGCGGCGAGGAAAATGTCATTTGCACTGGATGTATTGAAATTTTTCGGTCGAAGATAGTCGTCGCGAGGCAGATGCTCGAGGCCATTGTTTAGTGGCTCGATACCTTCGGTGGAATTGAAGGGATGCGTCTTCGCCGAATCCATATTCAAAGTCTTCCTTGACTCGTAAATAAGATGACGTCCGTCTGACAGCGGTTGGAGGAAAAACGTCCCGCCAGTCACGTTGACGATGCCGTAAATCCAGGGACCATTGCAGACGGTTATCGCAACCAGGGACTCCGGCTGGTCGATAACAAACCCACGACGGACCTGGCAGGATAACGGATCCTCGTCGACGGCGTCTCGTCGCCCTTGAAACTTCCCGCGGGGAAGGATTCGCCGTGCCACAAAACTGGGTGAGATGATCAGGAGCTCGTTTAACGACGTCTCCAGAGTCCAATCGTCGAGGGAAATTCTCAACGACTTCGCCTCTACACTCGACCTTTTTACCCGCGGTCCCTCCGGCGATTCAATTATTGGATAAACGATTTTATACGACTGGATGTGGTCGATGGACGTTAAAAAATCGTCGAGATTTTGCGATTTTAAACTGTCAAACGACCAGAAGATGAAAATAATGTGGATGTAATTTACGTGCCCCATTTGCGAAGTTGGAAGTAATTACAATCTTACCGATTATTCGAACGACTTTGCTAGAACGATTTACGAACGATCAAACTTTTTTGATATGATCCAACCGACACGTTATGTGCCGTTGAAGTTAAGCCGTATTTTCAATTCACTGTTAATTACACAAAGCTACACTTCCTCCGTTCGCGTTCACGCTGCAACTGGCTACCACATGGAGGTCTACAAGTATACTTAAAATACTTTGATGGTAGCGTTTACTTACGGACGGACGGAGCCGGGCATGTACTACATCAAACACACATACTCTCGAGCAGGCGGGAGTTTCTAATAATGGACGCTTTATGAGAGGACAAGTCTACGACAGAGCAAACAGTGTTCACGGTGACGAGAAGCAGTGAGAAGAAAGATTGATACGCCGATCAGAGAAGATTCCATTAGCATAGTTCGCGTCAAGACATAATGTACTGGAAATTTTTAACCGCTTGATTCAAGTGGCTCGATATTTTCTGCAACGGAATACCTACAACACTTTGTACCAAAATGTTGGAAGTGGATTCGAAGACATCGGAGGGACAGGTTCATGATTATTAACGAAATCTGTACAGTGAAAGTAATTTGATCAAAGCGAACTTTATTTTGTCAACTACAAAAACATCAAGACGTTTATATCACAATCTGAACTCAAGCTGTTTCTAAAACACGTGACAAAGCTATAATTCATTAGATCCGCTACAATTTCAAACCGGTATCAGACCGAAGTTAAATTGTTGCGATATCTTATGATCAGAACCTCAATTACAAAAAGATGGGATAGCCATCTAATGCATAAGATAATAATAATAATACGTCTGGGAGGTCAGTCGTATGGGATATTTTGTGGAAACATTGGAGACCGGTGAAAATCCTCGGGTGTATCTTTGATCTTTTCGACTGTCAAGAGTTTAAATACGCCGATTTTCGACCCACTAACCATCGACGTACATCGATTTCAACCCCCAACGCGGGTTTATGAGCCAATAGTTTCCTGGGGTGACCGCGATGGTAACTCTGCACTTTACGTCCCCTAATTTAAGGTTGCAATTTTTTACGATCACTATTAAAAATAAGTCCAGCGTTAACTGAGGAACAAAGTAACAGCCTCCATTACCAGCCATAGATAGGATCATTCTTCTTTCCCTTCGACTTCCAAGTATCGAGTGACACGAAAACACAAAGTATGAACGGAAAGTTATTAGGAATTTTTTTGGACATCTATTTTGCTGATATACTTCACTGCAGATATTCTTACTTTGCAATTTACTTTTGCCGTTAAAAACAATAGCAACGGAATAAAGTGACAGATTAACGACAATGCCTCCAGAGTTTCGCAAACATGGTTCAGTATTGTAGTGAATCATTGTTCAGGAATAATCATATCCTGTAGAACGCTTGATGAAAAGTAATTCAATTTTATTTCCATCGATGTTTTAGGTATTGAGTAACACAGGAACAATGACACACGTAAACGAGAGGAAGTTGCAAGACGCAAGCATAATTTACCAAAATTTGCAGTGGCTCCCGTAGAAACACCAGATACCAGACATCGCATAATCTAAAAAAGTGAATAAGAGGTTTGTGTAATAATCTTGACTTACTCTGTTTCTAGACTGTTCAATATTCTAATTTGTTACGTTCACTATGAACCCGAATGCAGTGTGAAGAGATTTAATTTTTACCGTACCGTTTGACCAGAATTTCAATAACAAATGTGACAATACTGCATGCCCATCCGACGTAAAGAATGATAGCGACATCTTTGAAGTCTGATATATCGAATGCGTTCCGCTTAGATTTACCAAAACTAATTTCACGATCCGGATACTTGACAAGCGCGTGCATGTAATTACCGGATTGAAACACCCTCCGGGACACATTTACCATTTTGTTAAAAATATCCTCGTTTGCATTTGTGTAAATCATACCGGGCCACGTTCCGATTCGTTCTTCCATTTTGGTGAACGGTTTGAAGTTAAACCGACTCTTGAACGTTCTCTTGTTCGTGGTGAACGCAAATGGTCGCCAGGATTTGTCAGCAAGTAATTTCTTGGGATTGATGTGCGAAAGCCAGTTTTTCTCACGCAACGTACACTTATCGCACGAGTAGTTGCCAGCTGTGCTGTTGAGGCTACAGTAGAAATTCTTTGAAATCTTAGAGCAGTAGGTATCCATTCCAGACTCCATCAGATCCGTCACGGTACGGAAGGTCTTGCAGGAAGCCGGCGCCGAAAAGTCAGTTGTCAACGCAGCGAGGTAACCCTGAGCGAGTATGTAAGAACCGAAGCACCAAAACACCAGCAGAAAACGATGAAATATTTTTTTCGGCCACCAACTGACACCAACTCCAAAAAAAATACCAAACATGTGCAGTACAAGTCTGACCACAGGAATATGTCGAAAAAGGAACAACATGATAGCTACGTAGGTTATCAACAACACTGTGTACAACAACAAGTTTGTTCTCAACGGTCGAAACAAAACATTTTTATCTTTACAATTGTTCGCGATTACCCAAATGCCTTGTTCCATTGTCAAAGAAGGAAATGACCTGGGAGTTGCCATTTTTGATGCGGCTCGCAAATCGAAAACCATACGAAGCCCGTCCCGATCAAGGAAATTGAGAAAACGATCTGCCTTAAAGTTCCAAAAGTATTTCGGTGTGAGATTCAACTTTTTTCCCCACGCTTCCATCAAATCTCCCACGATGCCGCCCACATTAGCTTTTTTCTCAATGAGCGATAGACGATGGTTCGTTATAATGACCACTTTCACGACAGTCTTGCCAGATCCGGTGATTTGAGAATCGGTGCTCGGTACTCCGTGATCGCAGATATTTAGTTTCTCGAAATTTCTCGCACTCCAAATTCGAGGCACTTTAACAGGTGTTCCAAACACTTGCAACTCACCTTTAAACAAGCCTATAAAAATAATTCCCAACGCTTTGTTGATCTGCCAGTCCCCGGGAATCTTAGCCCCGATGTAACCCGCGAGATCAAAACTACTCAGGTTCAAATGCACCAAAACAATGTATTGCATTTCCGATTTGGCGACCCGGAAATGCTTGAACGTTATTTTGACGTCTACCTCTGTGTTCGCCAGGTACATACCGACTCTATCGAATGCAGGGTTCTCGTATCTGGGACGGTCCATGGTGTGCTTGGTCATCACGTACGACTGGGTCTGCGACTGATCAGAAAAGTGGGTAACCAGGGCATCCGCCTGCCAGGATCGCCTTGCCGGCGTTGTGAGACCGACACTGATGCAATTGGGGCAGATTTTCTCAATTATGGTAGTCGCGCAGGTGGTAATTTTTTTGAAACGTTCTCTGCGGTTGCCAAAGCCAGCGGTAAAAATTGCAACGAAGAGACAGAGGTAGGTAAAAATTTTCAAAATCATTCCTGATCATCTGAACACTGTTCGGAAACAGCAAACGCACCGCGTGACAACCTAAACGCTACTGGAGGCATTTCCAGCATAAGCTTACCAGTTACATCGCATTCTTACCACCTCGTCGAGTATTCCATTTTATAACCCATCGTTGGGGTCAATGATTAAGCACACTCGACAGTGACAAGATCATTGTTTGAAGCATCACTGCTGGTGACACAGGTGGCAGGTCAGTTTCATGTTTGCTGTGTTGTGCAAGCTTTAAACGTAAGTTGATAGCTTGCTTCCTCAAAAAACTCCCAAACGACCTACTGAAAATGAATTCTCTATTCCAATCGATGAGAAAATGCGACGAGAAGGTAGCAATTGTGAAATTTGACCAGCATGGTTAAAAGAACCTTAAACACTTTCTCTAGGTCACATTCCTTCCATGATGGTTTGATAAAATGTTCCCCTGGCAACACCTGAATGCAGTTTAGAAACTGGTTAAACCATTCTGAGACAACCGTCAAGGTGGAAATTCAGTTTATTGTAACTGTCACGATGGATACATAATGGCGGTCAATAATCCTTGGATTATCAAGCCGGGTAAAAGTCCTATCCTGTTTGTCGACAGATCCGATGCTCTCCCTTTTCCGGTGTTGCACAGTGATTTCTCGCAGCAAGCTGTACAAGCGTACAATTTTGTTCGCTCTCCGATCACGATGCAGCCGGCTTCGCATTTGTTTGTACAGTTCCTCTCCAACGACCACATCATTGGTACCGAAGTTGAATTCTCGGTGCTCGTTGTGTAAGAAACCCTTTTCACCTGCGGGCAACACAACAATTTTCACAACACGGTACTTTTCATAAATCGCTTGGAAGTTTCATTACGCTTATTTTTATCGTTAAATGACTGTTTAAAATTTTTCGGCCGGAGAAAGCTCGTGTCGACGGTGATAAAAGTTCTCGAAAGGGCGATTCCTCTGAAATTTGAGCCAATCTAGCTTGAAGCCCACTTGAACTTTGGATAACTTTTTGATACAACTTTGAAGCGTAATTTACGGAAGCTAATCCTGATCCGCTTCTCTCTCCGACTAATCGGCGATTAACTGAAGGTCAATGTTCAAAAAATAGCGATCAATCAGCCGTTCGTTAAGTTCTTTTCCAAAATCACCACCGTCACACTCACCGTGCAAATGCGCTTATCATCCTTGCATTTCTGCATCAGGGAACTGTGGTTGCCGACGAGATCGAAGCACTTCTCACCGTCGTCCATTGTGTCGCATTGGTAGCACCAGAGGTCGTTCGGTCTCTCGGAAGCTGCGTGAGTCCGATGCAATTCCTTCGACATAAGTTGGCCTGCAAGACGAATAAACGAATGAAAGAATGTTCGAACTTTTCTGGCTGCTCAGCGCCTAAAATTTTAAGAAACAATTTCAAGTCATCGTATATGAAAATTCCAACTAATCGATAAATGAATAGGCATATTTATGCTCCCGGCTGTTGAAAAATTTCATCAAGTCTCCAAACGACGCATCTCATCAAATTTTCTACTATAAGTAAACATGAATCTATACGTTCACAAGGCGTTTACGCTCGCAATTTGTTGTTCATGTGGACAATGATGGACTCACTCACCGTTCGAGACGGCCAAAAGCATGGCGAAGATGGAGATGAACACGATGACGCAATTTTCACGGTTCATAATTCGACGCCAGTTCTTTGTAAAGGACAGTACAGCTGACAGGGCTTAGTGGTGATCGCGGATCCGTTAAGCTCAGATTTCCTTCGGCGCGTTATCATCTTCCCGAATGAAAAAGTTGGACAGAGTCATTCCATCCGGAGGCTGCTGTCCGCCATATTGGAACGGCAAACGCATGCGTTGCTCTTGCGCGAGGGATAATTTTCCCGATTCCAATATCTCCCTCCTGTTTTCCCTCTCCCTCCGTCGCCCTGATGTAAACATTTTTCCTTCACCCTTGGCTGAAATCGATGACAAGACATTGAGCTACATCGCAATTCCTTCAATATAAATGCCCAGATCTCGGTACAAGGGCGAATCCCCGTGTACAAGATGTCTCCTTTTTGAACAACGATCAGACCATTCGCGAGCTGGAGAATTTCCATGCGTTGAAATATTGATCCTTGTTTATATGAGGTCAGTGACGCATGTTTGCCGCGATTTCTCGCATCGCTCCCTCCTAATGTCATAAAAACTTGCAACACTGACGTGCCTGACTGACAACGAGTCAGCGGTGCTCGAAACTCTAAACCTTCGTTCAATTTCGGACTACATCGGAGCTGTGAATGTTTATCGGTTTCAAATACCTTTCTCATTCTTTCAAATTAAAATGCAATTCAGTCGGGATGCGAAATCCAAAAATCCAATCCCCCGCCTCACCCCCATTCTTCACGTTAACGAATGTAATTATTTATCATCCTAGCAGAAATGATGCTTTCCGATATTTCATAGACGAGAAACGAACTTTTTCCAAACACACTGGCAAGAACATTGCGCAACCTTGTTATCTCTATTTACTTTGATCAATATCATCCACTTTCGCCTCGCCGTTATTTTCTCGCAATAAAAGCAACATGTGTCGGACTTATTAGATGTCTGAGCCCTTTGACCCCGTAAACTGTGAGGTACTATTCCGGAGATAGTCGAGGCATGAGTAATTAAAGAGAAAGGTTATCCCTCTAAGAGAGCTTTTCCTTTGAGTCAGAGCTTGGAGTTAATTAAATACAAAAAGCTGAGCCAATCAATTTCGTAGATCCGAACCCTTGGAAGAGCCGTAAAAAAATTGTTACTTTTGTAAAAACTGAATGAATAGCTACAAATAAACAGGATAGCGTATGAGCAGAGTTCAACAACTACTTTGAAGATTGTTTATTTCCATTGAATTTCCATTTGACAGCGGGCGTGGATTTACTGCCCATTATCCATCGTCTGCTTTGATTCCATGGAAAGTTTGGCTAATCGAATGTAAATTAGAAATGCCGGAGGAGAAGGAAGAAGAAACGGATAAAAGGGGGAGAATTGACTGCGATAAAAACTCACCCAGTCGGAAGGAGAGGCTTATGTACGTATATATACATACATAAAATATATAAATGGCCGGAAAATAAATGGGGAATCTGAAAGCGTTTTCAAATTCCTCCTACGTAGGCGCTGAGTCCCTAAGTTCACGGTAAATTGTCTCTGACAGCCCTGCGCACACGCCCTCGAATACCTGTATTTTTTTTTCCCAGCCAAAACCCAAATTTAGCTGAGTAGCCGAGCGGAAATTTCATCATCAAATCAATTTTGTACCTTCAAGGATGTTCGAGTTTTCCAAATTTTTTTATACATACAAGACTGGCGAACTGGATAATTAGTTTTCACCCCTTTTCGCTATTTAATCATCAGTGCACCTCCCTTTGCAAGCGACCGTAACACTCTTTTCTCTACTGCGAACACGCGTCAAAGGGTTCGCAAAATTTCAACGCACCAGTTCCGAGTCGTCGCGTTAATATAACACAGTGTAACAATTTCCGTCACAATGCAGAGCGACCATTACGGGATGAACTAATTCGCTGTCTGCTGTGGTCGGAACGAACACTACCGATTTCAATTTGTCAAGCTGATAATGAACCGTGAATAGTGAGGCTTGACCATGGGCCATGTGGTCAGGCTATACGGACATCGTGATGGATGACCCTCAACGCGGCAGAACGATAACGGACATTTTGATATCGTTGACTGCTTGAGAACGGAGTTTTTTCTCTGAAAATTTCTATAATTAGTACGAGGATGAGTTTTTCGGTGTTTTCTTTTTTTTTATCAAGCCTAACAAACACGTCAGCCTTAACGCAAAAATAACATTTACACGATTCGAGGGTAGTAACGAGAAGAGGGGTTGTCGAGGAATTTTTTGCACCGCTGATACGTGACACACTGCAGAAAATTGTCGAGTACAGCTCGGCGAGCCGTGGAAAATCAACTTCTCTGTACGAGGATTACTCTTTACCCTTTTGGTTTGTTGGTGTTTGTTTCTTTTTTCATTTTGTTTTTACACTGAAACAAAATTTCACCTTCCAATACCGGATACTCGGTGTTGTAATATTTACTTTCACTGACCCGTGACATGCGAATCTTAAGAACAAAAGTTACCTAAGTAAACTTCACCGGAGCTCCTGGGATTATTACGAACCTAATGAAATTGCAAAATTTTGCTCGTCTGACAAAACCTAGGTAGCAATTTATAGCCTCTAACGAAGAAACAATTTCTCGCTCTGCACCCAGCTGATATAATACGCACAAAATGACAACGGAACTCCCCGAGGGATGCCGCAACTTTTAATTAGAATGTATGTACTGCGGACAGGAGAGAAGTCTACTCTCCACGATGAAAACGCGGCTTCCAGACCTTTCTACGCACCCGTAAACCGAACCGGAAGTCTGCAACGCATTTCTGTCACGTACAGTCTAAAACCGTGCCCCAGCAAGTATATCGAATAACCCTCGACGACTGTGGTGCTAATTTCATGGGTGAATGTGCTTCTTACAATTAGATGAGAGACGCAATCGCTGCTTTGACTATCACCGGCGCTCAATTAGGGTAGGTGTATTACATTTTCACACGTATCTTGATTTATTATCACTTTCAAAATCCGCCCAGGTCATAAACAATTCATGCTACGATTTTTACCAACAGCACTTTTCACAAGGAATTAATTATGTGTTCAGAATATTATCCGTATATAATATATCAGGGTGGACTTTTTTTTAACTTTATTTTTCTCTTTTATATAAGTACCTTTCAAAAAGTTAATTATTATAACAATATTTGAAGTGTCAATTGGAGAGAGAGAGAGAGAGAGAAAGAGAGAAAAAAAACGATGTGAGATGAGCGATTTCCGAAGAACTTGCAAATTTCCAAGCTGTTGAAAATCAACTTTTTGGCATTAACACCGTGAGAAAGTACCGTAAGTATAATGTGTCTCAAGACGTGTACCTTTCTTACGAAAAAAAAAGTAAAAAAAACGGCAGTTCAAGGCGCTAAGAGCGGCTCCTCGTCTTCTTAACTCTTGGTACACGCGCGATGTTCAAAATTATTAAGTTAGTAAGAGCGAAGCAACGGTGCGCAGCGAAGTTGGCACTCAAGTTGAGACGCTGTTATCGCTCCTTCATTTTCTCTCCGAGGACATTTTCCGCTCCCTTGTTTCAGTCCGTATCTGTTTGCGTCTCGACAGCTATAGCTGTATCCATATTCCTCTCTTCTCTCCAGGCGTGCAGAATGTTTCGAGCAAAATGAGAAACGTTTTAAATACGAGCTTCCCTCGACCCTCAACAATCAATATCTCGCTCCGCTCGCGACTTCCGACAAGTAGAAAGTTTCGTCCGAAATGCGCTCCGAAACGCGCTAGTAAGCAGCTCGAGAGAAAGCTTTGCGCGCGTAAAAACGGACCTTGCTTTTACATTTTTAATCTTTTTTACAACTAAGCCCCAGCTATCAAAGGCCGCAAAGTTTGTACTTTGCAATTAAGCCGATCGTGGTGCGCCGCAGAGCGTGAAAATAGTCAGAAACGAGGGAGCCGCGTGTAGAAAGCTCCGCGGGTAATATGCGATGATGCGAGAGGAGCAGCTAACAATAAGTTAAAGCGAGGCTACAACTGTTCTCGAAACACGGTCATTCGCTGCTTAATACTGTCGTCATCCAATTCTTGCAGGCTCGATTCTGTCGTCACAAATTTGTGATCAATTATGTCAGGAATCATCGGCTGAATTTCAACCGAGTTGGAAAATCTTTGCGTTATGCATACGCACATTATTTAATCCATAAATTTCTGGGAAGTAACCATTTCGAAAAGAGTCGAAATCCTCCATCTAATTTATCACTTATTTCACGACCCGTGCGTGACGTATACCAATTTATACCGGCGTGCAATGAAAAAATTTATTGTTCTAAGGTTGATCATTCTCTGGAATGAAATTTCCATTCGATCGAACAACCTTCGGAGGAATGAAATTTATTCAAAAATATGCACGAATTGAACAGTGCTTTTACAATCGATCGGGGACGGGTCACATTATTTCAAGTCACAAATGCCGCTCCGTAGGAACAAAAAAGGACGAAAAAAACAAACAAACTGGTCGCCACGACGATGGCTTGGTTTCTATATCTTCGCTGCGGCGGCTTGCACCTGCACGACAAGTTGTCCAGGGGTGAATAGCCGAAGCCAAAAATCGATCCAGTCGACTTGGACGTTAAACAGCAAGTCGGAATTGGCTTTTCCACCCCCCTAGTCGTGCAGACAGAAACGGGTATAATTTAGCATAATCGAACTTGGCTGTTGTTCGCGTTTTTTTTTTTTTTATCCGCGTGTCGTTTCAGACATCATTCAAAGACATTCTTTCCATCTCTGTTTTTATTGGTTAATATAGTCAAACGATGGACTCAGAAAACGGAGGATAAAAAATTACGCTGGTACGATTTTAACGAACTTACTACATAATAATGTATGTATTCTGTGTAGGCATCGTGAATAAGAGCGAAGTGAAATTTCATACACGTTTTATCGCTTTAAGTATGCTCTCTCTGATTCTCCATGGGAGAGAAAATGGGCGATTCTTACTGCCTTTTCAGACTCTCGGCCTGTGCAGCAGGTAATTTGATTTTTGAAATTGGCCGGTACATAGAATTCCGAACAATTGGATTACCCGCAGGGGGAAGGATTCTCAGCCTTTTCGAGACGCAATTTTTATTCAAATCACCAGATCCGTGACGCTCTGTACATGTGTATGCTTGTATAATGCGCGAGCTTTTCTCTCTCCCTTTTCATCCCGTCGAATCCGCCTGTAATCTCTGTTCGTAATTTATATATATATATATACATATTTATTGACACGCTAAAATTAGCGATTAATTAATATTATATCCACAGTCAAGGATAGAAGCCTTTCAGGCGAGTAAACCTCGCTTGAAGTTTTTTTCTTTCTTTCGTTTTCTTTTTTCTACGTCAACGACGAAGTTTATCAACCCGTTACCAACGCGACACGCGGACTTTTTCTTTCAATCCATGATCGATGTCTGTCACATAAAGTTTCATTTTACCAGCTCGAGTCAGACGCGTATCAGACTGTATCGACGGAAAATAATCGGTTATTCGATAAAATATATAGCTATTCTTTTCTCTGTTTTTACCGCTTCTACTTCGCCATTTTACATGTCATGCATATGTAAACTCAACAATACACGTAAGCTCGTACATTTTTGCTACCTACTCGAAAATATTCGCATATAAACCACCAGAATGAAGCAAAAACAATACAGAAGAAAGATGGTGGCAATATTGAATCGAGAATTTAGAGTCAGACGTTCTTACGTATTACTACGTAAAATGGACGTGATACTTTTAGTAATCCAACAATTTTGTAATGCTTTCATGCGAAAATCCTTACGCGCGTGAAGTACACAGGTATTATCAATCTTCATCTAACGTCAATAATAATGAAACCATCGAACAGATCATTAAAATATCAGAAATCCGCTTCAATAGTAACAGTACATATATATATATATTATTCTTTCGCATAAAAAACGTTGTCCAGAATTAAAAAATTCAACAAAATATGCATAATACATTTCTAACAAGTACATTAATCGCGTACAGTATAATTTTTTATACAAACTTGTTTCTGCTAAGATGTCACAAATGTTAACAGTTCAGTCATTGAAATTTTGCATAATTATAAAAAGTATATAATCTGAAGTGAATCAGGGATTAAAATTAATACACACGTAAGCTTGTAAAAATTACAATAATTAATAATAATAAATGAAATTATCATCTCTGCAACAGTTATAGAAGATCTGATTCGAATATGGATTGTTTCTCCATACCTACAGTTGAATATTTCCCCTCTGAACGGATTTCGAGAAATGATATATACCCGTGTACGTTCGTACGGCAAAATTTCAGCGAAGCAACACGTGAAAACCGTCCGGGGAGAGAGAGAATCCGGTGACTCCTGAGGGATCTCCCCCCTCCCCCTTTCCCCTTCCACGGCCGAGCCCGGTACCCCCGGTAAACGTAACTACGGACAGACGAAGAGACAGAAGTACGCGGTGCGTAGCGGTTGCGTGCGGGGGTGGGTCAATGACGGAGGGCGGGGGTCGGAGAGGGGTCTGAGAGGGGCGGAGGGGGGCGCCGGGACGCCGACAAGCTCGCAGTATCGTCTCGACCACCGTCGCTGTTCACGTGCCGGCGTCGCAGCGTGTTTATTCCTCTCGGATATCGCGCTGTCAATTATTTCGAAAAATATTGTTACAGAACGAGAGTCGAGGTGAATGATAGAGAGAAAGTGTGTAAGAGAGAGAGAGAGAGAGAGAGAGAGAGAAAGAGAGAGAATGGGGGGGGGGGGGGACAGAAAACGGGAAGGAATTCATTTGCGCCAAAATTCATCGATCGAAGTTAGTAGAGGTTGAAAATCTTCGTAATTTTTCGAAAACGGAAGTATTGAACTTGTGAGGTATTTTTTTTTTTTTCTTAGTCTTCTTGTTTTTGGCGGTTAATCGTATTGTGAATATAACATATATACATATATATATAGAGAGTATACGAGGTGAAAAAAGAAAACACACGTTGTATTTATTTACATTCGTTGTATTTATTGTGTTACAGGGGATAGACAAGTTTCCAACGTCATTGACCTAGGTATTAATAACGCACCCACGCATTTTTCTTGTAGTTGTTTTTTTTTCTTTTTTTTCTCTTTTACGTAGTTGTTAGTATATTCTGTGTTGAACGTTGTTTCATCAACCTCACTCTTAGCTACAGGACTCTGCGTTGTTTGCTATTTCCAAGGTCAATTACGCGGGGATAGGAAAATTGACGTCCTGTAATCCCTTTTCATCCCTTGATACGCTCGTGTTGCGATGGGTCAAGGTGCGATTATTACAATGACGCGTAGCTGACGTCAGATTTTATTAAATTTTCTCATCCTGAATAAGAGAGGAAGAAGAAGAAGACGAAGAAAAAGAAGAAGAATAAATTCCTCCCTGCTCTACTTTCATTTTGCAGGTTGAATCATTTTTCACAATCCATCTCTCTTTTTCTCTCCCACTCTGATGCACGAGAGTTTGTCTGCTCTGGCGAACCGTGTAATTATTTGTTTCATTTTCTCGAAACAAACACTCTGACCCCCTGAGGGAAACAACCCGCGGCTATAATTTCGTAATGTTTAGAAGGGTTCTCTGCCCCTTCGGGAGTTTTCAGTCCGTGTAATAATTTCTGTTCTATTCAACTGTTGTACGTGAGAAAAAACCGACTTAAAATTACCGAATACGTACGGTGGCCGATGCATCAATCAATGGAAGACAGCCGCTACGGGAACCCGCAATTCAAGTAGCTACGGCCGAGAATGACAATAAATTTTACGACACAGATGCTCGAGCAAATATGCGAAAATTAACATTCTCAGTCGTACCCATCAATCGAATTATGGAATCGGTTATTGACGGTTAGTTTTATGAGAATGAAATATTCACTTGATATTGAAAGAATAAAAACAAGCGATTTTTGGAATTCGGCTAAATATGCGAAATTTGATACCGTGGAAATTTTTACTTCTCACCGAAATAAATTTCAGAATCAATCGCGCGATTGGTATAAAATTAGCTGTCCACCTGCTCTTAGATTTTGGCTGATTCTTGTTTCCTAATTTTTGTTTCTTTCTGGCCCTGCAAGAAGCTGAGCGTTAAGATTGGCGTTACGAATCGAGTTTACGCTAAGCGATTTGAATTCTCGTCGGGAGGCAAGGAGGGGGGGATTCAGTAGGGTGCGAAATATCGTTCGACGTATCCAGTGTGACATGAACCGATCTCGGCTGGAGTGTCTAGCTGCGGATCGTATAAGTTTGGCTAGAATTTCATGACATCGATTTCTCTCTCGCCACCTACGTTAAATGATTCGATTTTCTTTCATCCACCTCGTTCGGCGTAAGGCAAAAAGTAAACTTGTGCGTTGTACAGTGAAAACGGGTGTGTAAGTTTCACCGAATAATTTCCAGACGCGGTATAATCTGTATGAATAAAATATACATCCGACATTATCGAGTGTGAGAGATTGACTTCTCTGTAAAGCGTGATAAGAGAAACGGTCAAAACGTTGATGAAACCATTTCTGTAAACACGAGACGACTATTTTCGTTAATTTATTCCGATAGAACGGGGACTAAACTTGTTGTGTATTGTAAATCCTTCCTGGAGCTTGAAGAGAAATGTAAGCTGCGCGAGGAAGGAAGAACTGCTCCTGCAACCGCATCTGATCGGTAAGTCCCGCTGTGCATGTTTAAAAAAAAAGCTTCCTCTCAATAACGCAAAATCTCAGTTATATCGCGTATACGATGAAGATAGCAGCAGAAACAGAGTTCAGGTTTTATTGACGCGTTGAAAAGATCCGTTCAATATTTCCTCTCTCGCTCTCTCTCCTTTTCCACAGAGCTATACTTGCGTGCCGAATGAATTTGCGTCAAATTTTAGCCTAGGTTTAACCTGCGCGTCAAGCATGGAGAGCTTAAAACTGTAAGTCGTAAATTATGTTGAAACTATTTTCTGAGAAACCAGAAGGCGAGGATCAGGTCTTCGGATTTGTTTATCATAACGCAACGGTTGCTCAGAAATTTGCCAAGCTCAGAGACTCTATAATTTGCATCCAAGAGACGACGGCCAACTTTCGACCGGGTAGCAACACACCCTTAGAGTTAATTTTCGAACATCAAGATACCACCAAGTTTCGGTCTACGGGGAATAGGAGAAATCAGAGAGCCTTATTCGTGTTTAATCCATCTTCATTTCGACAAACGGCAGATAGATTCGAGGAATAAATCATTGCTGCCTATACGGCGAAATCGGTCTTGTAAACAAGTCGAACTTTGCGTTGGTAAACACGAGACGAAATTTTCGAGACCTTCAACTCAAATATTCGCGACAAGTATCGATGTGCAGGTTCGAGTGTTTGAACCGCTATTTTATACCCGTAATACCTCAGCTTCACGGTTATATCGGCTCGATGCATGCAACAGTTTTACGCGAGATGTGGTGAAGTGACGAGATGCTCTTTACAAGGTCGGAGGGAAATGTCGTATCTAACTGCAACGGAGTTTGTGTTCACCCTCCTCGATGGAGAATTTACTGCGGTATTTTTCCCCTTCAAACATCGTCGCTATAATGCAATATAATCACTAGCAGTGGAAAGTGTGCGGATATAATCAGACCGGCTCGCTCGCATCGGCGCGCCGAAGGCTGACAGAAGCCAGGCTTTACTACTGATGTTCGACATTTTGGTAGTTTTTTCTTCTCTTGTTTTCCGACCACCTATTCGAAATGTAACCGTGCGTTGGCTTTGAAGCGAATCTTCAAAGCGGGATGAAAATGGCAACCCTGAGTTGCCAGTTTTCTGAAATCTGTTTTCCATTTATTTTATTCTGTTTTTTTAATTGTGTTCCGATGCTCCAGCCTACGCAATCTCTACTTATTAAGCCCTCCCCTGTTACGAGCCCACTGTTTGATTGACGCGTAACATTTTTCACTTGAAATAACGAGCAATCAGGTTTGCAGGAAAGCCGCTTAACTGAGATTATCTGGGGTTACGATTTTTCAAGGGTATAACAGGCGACTGAATTTCAGACTAAAAATAAACCAAAAACGTGAAGGTTTCAAATTTTATATGCTCCGACTTTTATCATGTTTCCCGGTGTTCCTTTGAACGAATGAGAATCGATTGAGAAAATTTTGTTTATATTAATTATTAATTATTATATTAAAGATTCGATAGATAAAAATCGGGTTTTATGAAATGCCTGAAATTAAAAACTTTTTTTTTACCCTCCAATTCACATCCGCCAATTTCTTTCCCTGACGTGTCCGTTTTTCAGGGTATGGCAATTCCCCGGTCAAACAAAAGGGAAAAAGGTGTGACGCGCTTTGTGACTCTCCGAGTATAAACGTCAAATTCACGAGCGTCTGTGCATGAATGCGTAAATAGAAAAGTATCTACACAAACGTTGGACAGGTGTATAAAATTTGTGTCGTCGCGTGGGTTTAAAGGAACGAGATAAACGAGAAAAGCGGAACGAACAGGGAAAAAATAAAACAAGAGAGAGAAGTAATTTGACGAACGTATATTAAAATTGTAAATTTAATATTATACCGTTGGCGACAAAACACTGTGAAAAAGTTACTTTCTACACGACGACGTATACCATCACATATCGAAGATACGTGTACCTAAGGATCTAATTTTTTAGGAAAAGGTTTCACATTCCGCCCCGCACCCACCTGCGTCTAATATTTCCAGAATGTGCGTCACATTAACGTGATTACCGTAACCGTTCGCAAAACGGAGATCACGAACCGCTGCTTAGTAACAGACATCCTTGATCTCCCCCTCGACTAGGCGTTAATTTTTTCAACCTCCCCCAGTTTCGCACAACGTGCCGATCCTGCACTCGCTCATTTAGCTGTAAGCGGAGTCTGAAGACTTGATGACGCGAGGAGCTTCCAAAGCTCCCCCCGAGAATTAGCGGATACACCCATTTGTCTTGTGGAAATTCGAACAGCCCTTTCGAAGTTTCAAACAGAGTCTATTTGCGGAGCGTTCAACGCAAGAGGCGGGTAAGCGTGTACCTGCGTACCTCCGAGCTTTGCGAAGAAGGGTCAAGGTTCGACGAGGGTTCCTTACAGCCGTGCTTTGCGCTCGTACACATAATCCGCGCATGAATTTATTATACCGGCAGCATTTCCTTCGTCAAGCGGATATCAAGTCAGACGAGAACGTGGGTTTTACTCAGTACTTATGGGAAATTATCGGAGAGAGCGTTAATTAAATTGTATTGATTGAGTGGGCGGGTCCGGGAAAGCGAATTCGTACAAGAGCGCAAGGAAGTTGAAGATAGTATTTTTCAATCGAATGACAAATTCCGAGAAGGACTGCAGCGAAGTATGCAATAGACGCGTGCACGGAGACCGGAAAGACGTGTTGCTTACGAGTTTGCTCGAGCGTAGAATCTTGAAAGGAACTTTAAAGCTCGAAATAAACCCTTCGCGAACGCGTATGGAAAAGCGGCACACCCGCGACTGTAGATCTATACGCACGTTACATCGGCGCTTCTCTCTCCTCGCCTTCTCTATTTTTCACATCTGAACGTGTACCGTACAGTGGCTCACGGGATGAATTCATCTGGGACATGGGAATGACGCTATTCCCTTTGTGCGAGAATACACCGCTGCGTTTCATCCAGAAGATAAATTCTAGACTGAGAAACTGAATTCTCTCACGATTTCACCCGCACGCAAAATGGTCGGAATTATTGAACCGAAATGAAGATGTTATGGAACTTGGGGGAAATAATATAACGCGAAACGGGACGGTCGGATTGAGGTTTAAAAAATTTAATTACATTCGGGACAAAGTTAACGCTGCTTACGCTACATAAATGGGGTCGAAATGACCCCGTGGTATTATCGCCGTAAATTTCATATGAAAAACACGCAAAATAATCTGTTTTGATACAAGATGAATAATTAAATATTGTAAAAATCGTTAATTTATTCTTTTTCCAAAAATTCACTCACTCTAATGAATATAATCTTTTTTCATCTCGCAGTGTCTACATATTTCTTTTTTCTTAAAATATTTGTGCCTTGAAAGCTAGTCAATCAATTTCCAGGTGAAAATATTGAAAATTCAGTGAGTTACGATTCTTTGAATCGAATGATACACTTTCCGATACTTGGTTGTTTCTTGAATCTTTTTTTTTTTTCTTTTTTTTAACGTTCAAAATTTCATTTTGCTAAAGACAACTAATTTGCCTTGACATACCACAGTTTAAGAGCATCTCAGAATTTTTTCAAATTATTCAAACCGATGTCTCCGTTTCTACGCAATGACTTTTGATGTGGGGTATCCGGTGACCCCGGTGTGACACCAGTTTTATACGCAGGAGATTAATAACTTTCACGAGATTACGCCACTGGTTTAAACATTTGAATGCCAAAATTACACCATTGTTCCAATTTTTTTTATGCCAATTAGGGTGAAATCATCGTTGGTTAGCGGTTTCTCCATGAAAAAGGTCCTGAAATGATTTTTTGACGGTGTTAACGCATCCCGTTACAAAAGATGAGCTTATTCATTACAAGCTATAGCGATAATTGGGCAACATCGGAGAAAGCTCATCTCAGCCAATTTGTAGAGAATTGGTTAACGAACAGAATGAGCTGTCAGTAATGAAAATTGGGGGAGCGATGTCGTTTCTTTTGGCGTAGAACGAGAAAGAAAATAACGTAAACAAATTACACGATTATTTAATCTGACGAGCTTTTTCACCCCAAAATTAAACTTTTGATCGTAGTTCACCGTTTTCTCCTCCAATACTCTTTTACCGAGTCTGTACGTCCAATCCATCCTCTATTGAGAGAGTGAAGATCAATGCACCGAAGCTTTTGCTGCACCGTTGATATCAATCAGGCGCTTCAAATCACGAGGGTGGAAAAGTGGCTGCACTTTTATCCGGTGCCCGAGAGTTAACTCGGCGTTGACGTTGACGGTGCGGAAAAGATCGAAGGATGCAGGAGCTCGTTCCTTGCGGAAGGATATGGAGTGGATGGGATGTCGATCCCGATTCCCATTAGCGCCGGGTTCGCCCCCATTCGGAATCAGTCCCACTTGAACCAACCTCTGAAATACAATCCTGCGGACCGATTACCAAACTGTGATTCAAGGGCCATTTTAAACCTCAAACGCGACCATCTCACCGGCCCTAATTGGATTAATACTCGAGTTGATCCTCGCGATGAGGGTGAAGGATGAAGTCAGGGGATGAAGACGAGAGGACGAAGAAAAGAGGAGAAAGAATTCCTGGAAATAAGCTCGTGTGGCTTTTGTCCCGGTGATTATGATCGGGGTTTTCACATCCATTCATGACGACACCCTCACAATAACTAACGACGAGTCCTGCGCCTTTTTGAGGCGTTGCTAAAAAGCTCCGGTCCGCGTATAATCGCGTCTAAGCATGAAGGCGAAGCTCGGCACGTATTCCAAAGTCCGCGTCGCCTGTTGAATTCCAAGAGCCTACTTAACTTTTCCACCGTTAAAAAATGGGTAGTTCAATACGAAAATATGCCTGGATGAAATTCGCGCGCCCTTATATTTCGGTTTACATGACGTACAGTCAGATTTTAACAATGTATGTATCCAATCTCGATTTTCCCAAACTCTCCGATATGGGGAATAGATTCTCAAACTATTAATTAATCGCAACAGTTCAAACTTGTACAGCATTATTTTTTCGTCATTTGGAGCAATACTTTCGACTTGAATTTCCAAAATACAGATATTCGATTTTTTTTTATGCAGTCTAAGGTATATAGTATCTCTACGAAGAAGGAGTGAGCAAACTGCGGGAGCGAAAAAGTTGTTCACTGCTATCAATCAGGCACAGACTCGGCTTTTGTCCTTGCGCGAGCGAGAAGAAAGAGAAAATTGAAATTCTACAGGACGACGTCATTGAAAGGGAATGGTTTCGTCCCCGCGTCTTTATGGGAGGACCCACTTTACTCACTTTCGCTAACTTAGTCCGCACCTTCTTACGCGCCTGCCTGCCTATCCGTCGTCGGTACGTAAGCTCCGAGTGACGAAGTTTTCCTTGCAAGCACGGAGATTGAAACTGAGATAATATTTTTCGTCCTCAATTTCCCCCGCGTTACTGTTTGTCGATTCGTTTCAATTCGGTCTCGCGAGTGTCGAATAATTCCTCATTTCGACCTCAACCGCTTCAGAGTTGACAGAAGCACCATCCGGAACCCCGCAGGATGTAGCCTTGGCCCTAATCCCAAAGCCCTCGAGCAACAGCGCGACCTTACGTGTGTATAATGTAAAACCGGCTACGAGGCATGACGAGAATTGAAAATTCCATACTCGAATAATTATACGAGTATTTCTGAAGAAGGACTATCGTTTAAATTTCCACAACACCGTGGAGCGCTGCTTTAATCACGAATTCTGCCCTCTCTTCTTCGTAAAATAAATCACTCTCTGCGATCCGGGCGGAATATCTGTGAGATATGACCTTGGAGCATAATCAGACGAACCCCGAATTCTATTTCGTCTTCCTTTCTTCCGTGGGCAGGATATACCGAAGCAAATTACGCCGAATTTCTTACCTTTGCCTAATTTTCTCACCCATAATTTTTCTCGGCATGTCTTCACCGTTGCCAGATTATCTTACGCCCCATTGATTGTTGTTGTTTTTATTATTATTGTTACACGCGAGTATCAATGTATGCGTGTAACACGTTACGTATGGAAAGTTACGGGAACGCAAACATGTTCTTCTAGTTTCCCTAGCCGGCCGAAATACCGTGGCTTTCGGAAAGGAGTGGAACAAAGGAATCCGCAAGGTCCTTTGACCCGAGGATTACATTCCGAAGTATCGCTTGCCGGTGTCCAATTAACGGGAAACACCGTTTCTCCTCTCGAAATCGCCCCGTAACACTGCTTCTGAGTGTTCGATATTTAAGGGGATGTTGGGAAACGTGATTCGGAGTCAAACCTTGCGGAAATTAGGTGTATCAGCGGTAAGCCTCGGGGATGAAAAAGTTTTAATTAAAAGTTCGATTCTTTCTCTGTTCTGTGTTAACATTTTTCTAAGCATTAAAGGTATACCTATACGCATACCTAGGTATCCTGAAAAGCTAAATCAGACCTATCCGTTGCTTCCGTAGAACGGAAAATATATCTTCGTTTATGAATTTATGTACTAAATGAGATTGAAAAAATTTGTGGAATTACAAGTCTTCGGTTAAAAGTTAGGAAAAGAGTAAAACGCCTTTCCAAAAAACGCTGAGAACGTTATTTTCCTACTGTGCAATAAAAATGTATTTGTGCGAACGAAAATGAGACAAGTTATTATACAAGTTCAAAATTATTAAACTCTGGTGTTTTTCATACGATTCTATTCTTTTCGAGCTTATTTCATCCACTTGAAAAATCTTTACAAAGTTTTTCGAAATACATTCAAGAAATCTAGCATTACAGTGAAGTTACAATGTGGAGATGCAATTTTTGATGAACATGTATTGCGCCGTACCTACGCAAACTTGTTTTTATACTTGTACATTTCCATCTCTGGAAATATGGTGAATAAAAAAAAAAACCGAAAATCCCTAGAGAGTCTGATGAAGAACAACAGAGTTTGATAATTTGAAAGGTTCCAAACATAAAACGTTATCATAATTCGTAGTATCCGAATTTGTTCAAATTCATCTCTCGTACTTGGCAAAAATTTTGAAAATTACTATCATTGCTTGATTTTTTTCTTTTTTTTTTTATTTTTTTTTTTTTTTTTCTCAACGGTTTTCTTTTCACCCAACTTTAGATTCGAACTTCAGACCAATTTACACTCAACACCAGGATCACAAAACAATTCTCCCCGTCGACTTGCTTGTCCGTAAGATCGTTCTCCTCGTTAAACTTTCCTTACATATTAAACGAACGATGCAGAGTCGAGCAGTGCGCGCATGAATACGTAAACACGTTTCAAGTAAACCTAGCTCTGTGCATGCGGAAAATACCCTTAACGCTAAGTGGGTCGTAGTAACATTTCGGCAGCGGTGGCTGGGTGAGAGCTTTGCGAGGTGTGTTCAAGGTGGGCGTAGAGGCACGACATAGGAGTATAAGAAGCGGATTCGCAATATTCCATCAAACACGCGCTTCAACCTACGTAGGTATGTAGGTTGATAGGTATAGGTACCATAAAGTATATGCCCGCCGTACTCCGGCGACAATTCTGCAGGAAAAGGTAAATTGAAGAAAGCGAGAAACTTCGCCTCGGATTTCAAATTAATTTATCTTCTGTAATATCGCAAATTGCTTTCTACGTTTTTTCCTCTGGCTCGGGGAAAAAGGACAAATACCTATACTGATCAATATTATACTCTTCGGTATTCTAGAATTAGCACTCTCCCATCCCTGCGCATGTATCATGTATTATACATATGGAAGTGTGGATGGAAAATTCGACACGAATCCGAGGAACGTCTGAGCCTCAACGTTTCTAATTTGGTTTAAAAAAAATTTCTGCCATTCTCCCAACTACGAAACGGTGACCTAAATTTTTTTAGATTTTTTATTTAACTGGTCAATTAGTTGCAAATATTTGAAATAATTTTGAAAAGGACCTTTTTTCGAACCATGATAACCCGATTTTTCCATTTTTTTTTTTTTTCTCTTTCGCAGAGCTTTTATTTTCTATTTTGTTTCTTACCATGTAACACTTTGTTCGATCGGTCTGAAAATTTCCGAATAATTCTCAACACTTTTAAACAATGCTTTAGTTGATCAAAAAAATTCAAAGTGATAAATAAAATAGAAGTGATAAGAGTCAGACGTTGGTTGGGTTCGCATGAAATTCACCCTATACATCGATGTAAAAGTTTAACGCTGGATGCTTCCGCTCGTGAATTTTGACCTTCCATTTTTGTACGTACCAGATTCAAGCCTGGTCCCAAAAGAGACAAGTCTCGTCAATACTCGTCTGTTCCGCTGAATTTCACCAAAGATATTTGTCAATATAAAAGGATTTCTTTGGTGTTATACCATCATATGAGGCACCGAAACCAGCGAAACGGATATTTTCTTCCCTAAGAATTCGGCAACCGATCGATGGATCGCCGTCTTATTATATCGCCCGCGTTACGATCTAACAATTCGCGTTTTTTATCCCCCTACTTTGTTACCTCGGAGCTCTTAACGGGTATGATAAAAACAAAATTCAAAGAATTTCTCTTGCAGGCTCCGATGACGTAAGGAAGGAAAAATAATTATGAACCTCGGCTATTCTATGTATTTTCATTAAAAACCGGAGTTTCGCGCCCATTTTTCTAGATTTCAATGGCGAAAAACGAAACCGTGAATAGCCGTTGCGTAGGCGTACCTGCACATTTACAGCTTCTTTATTTCTCCATACCTTATGAATTATTGCCAAAGTTACGACGACACATCCCCAGAGTTTCGTCCTCATGCTTTCGCGGGGGAAATGATACATCGCGGATGAGACATACCGCAAAAGATGCCACGCTTCAGCCGCCCGGTTTTTATGTATTAATATACAAATGTACGCGGATATTTATATACGTTTATACAACATAAATAACGCGAAACTTTTCTTCCCCCATGAAGCGAAAGCAATACCCATAGATCTGTAGGTTCGTATCGACCTGTGTTTCGTCGAATACGTATGCTTCAATATCCCGCAAGCTATACACATATTTGTTCTGCAAGATTCAGCCTTCCGTATAGTTGTTTTTGCATCGTTGCAATATTTGTTTAATTTTCTCTTCTTTCTTCGTTTTTTCATTTGCCTGGTTTCTTTTTTCCCTTAATTTTTCAGCCTTTGATCGTTACGTACCTCCACCTACTTCGATAAGCCAAGACAGTAGAAAAGTCAGAAGTTGACGGCCGTTGCCGATCGTGCTTATCGGCCGTGAATAATTCTTGATAAAATGGTCGGAAAGTTGGAAGACAATTAGGGAATTTTTCCTGCGTTAAGAAAAATAACGACGATGGGCACGTATACCTTTGTTTTTTATTCTCTTCGTTTTATTTTTTTCCGTCTCACTTTTCAAACACCGTCACGGATATAAAGAAGAAACACGGGTTTTCTTACGCAGCCTAAAGTCTTTTCAGTCCGGAAGGAAATGCCTGCCGGCATGCGGTGGTGACGAGAAGACGAAAATATCCCTGTTCAAACAACCCTAAGGGTTTACGGTGAGAAAAGTTTGATTTTCACGATTCGGAGGGTTTAATGTATTATATAGTTATATTGTACGCCGAGATACACGTATGTATATTGTATATACTATATAGGGTATTCCACGTGAAATTTGGAACCCATGTAGGTACCTCACCTCCTTCGATTTTCATAATTTTTTAGTATAAGGTTGCAATTGACGCAAAAGGGTCTCGGAATTTTTTTCAAATATTTTTTAGCCACCAGTGAAATTTAGAGAACTGGAAAACCTAATTCCAAAACATCACTTATTTTCTTTAATCTGATAACATTCACACTGATTTTGTGGTTTAAATAATGATTTTTAAGCATTACACGATAATTTGATCTCAATATTTATAATTTTTTTCGCAAGGTTTGAGTGTTTTCATGTCGTAAGCGGAGTTTCTTTTGTTCACTTTTTTTCATCCCTCGATCTAAATAGATCACAGGAAAAGCAAACACAATTCCGACATGGAAAAACTGAAAACTTTCGAAAAAAATAATCAAGATCGATATCTCATTGTCGAGAAGTGCTTAAAGGTCATATTTCAAATCATAAAATCAGTGTGAATTTTTTTGGAATTGGATTGTCAATGTCTTGAAATTTCACTGGCGGGTAACAAAAATCTGAAAAACATTCCGAGATCCTTTTGGGTCGGTTCTAACATGGTGTCAAAAAATTATCATGGAATGCCCCCTATGTACTATACAGACATATTACGTATGCACGTAAGGTGCGGGTTACGTCAAGCCTCGGTTGGCAAATTTTTCATTTAATTTTTTTCCTCCCTTTTTATATTCTTCCCCTCGTGTTCTTATTAGTTTCTTTTTTGGTCCCTTCCTCGGGTTGGACTCCCTCCTTTACTCTGTGTTTGAAATCGTCAATACCTCGAACCGTAATACCGACGCGTCACGTCCGGAGGAAGACACAAAAACGCGCCCATTATCCGCGTTTTCACATAAAATAAACCTGGTATCGTGCGTTTGCAATACCGATGCATGGATTCCGTGAACTGAAATTAGCTTGTTAGCTGCATGATGGAAAGATAAAATATCAACAACGGTATCCAACCAACTCAATTTTTTTTCGGAGTATTCTTTTTGATGCCAGTTTTTTCGACGGTCATTACATACTCCTCAACGGTATCAAAAATTCTCTGAACGGTACAGAATAACAAAATGTGTTTTAAAAAAAAAATGTTTAAAAAAAATAAAAATTTCACCGACGGATATCACTTTACAGATTTTTTAAATATTTTTATTCAAACCTACCAACGGTATTGCGTCATCGTAGAAAACCAAACAACTCACTGTGACGTAATTGATATTTCCCCAAATTATGTCTCGTTTTATTTTCGAAGAGGCAAATATTTATACGTGCCTCGCGAAGACGCGTTATATAAATTAATAAAGTACCGAAGTATCAGAAAAAGAAGAAAAAAAACAAATCGGACCACAGGAAAAATGTTTGTACGACAATCAATTATAATTTACTTTCGACAAATCGTAAAGGGTTCCTATATTTTATTCAAAACGCACGGTAAATAAATTTGGTAAAAAATTACCATAATATTGTATCATGTATTATACCTATATACATGGATGTAATAATTTTGTCTGGCTCATTTTTCACACCGCGGTGTCACAGCGAAACCAATTCAATATCGGAATCTCAGCGTCGATTACTTTCGATGTTGTACGTATATATATAATAAATGACAATTCAGCCGTCAAAGACCGTTTCGTATATCTCTCAGAGGTGGATCATTATTTGCTGCTTTTACCGCCGTTTGTTAAACGAGCCGCAAATTCGCGTCTCGTTGTAATTTTTTTCTTCTCTTCAATCACACCCCGAATACTGCTGAATCGTTTTGCTTATCGTGATGAATCTCCCTTCTTTAAGCTCGACGAAATTGAATGTGATTTGAAAAAATCGAGGCACTTTCCATCGTTCGCGTACTCGTTTATTAATACAACATTACTCCTCGCATCCACATTTTCAACACTAGACGGTACGATTCGCGATTTTGTAGGTAAGTACACGTTGTTTTGAAAGCCATCCACTCTCGCTTGGTAATAATTTTGCGAACAGAGAACTGAGCCGAAGCGAGAAAATGGAGGGAGAGGCTGACTCACGTCGTTGATTTGGACCTCTTCCAAAATATTTGTGTATCAAGGTGTATAGGTATGTTTTACAAAGAACAGATACACCTGCAGCATTGTTTGGTGAACGCGTGTTTCTCGTTTCCATCTCACGGGTTCTTTTCCCCTCTGGAACGAGGCGAGAATCTCGAGTCGTTGATTTCTTTGTTAATTTCAGTATTCGTGCGCGTTTCGTCGTCGCTGCGACGTTATTTAAACAGTTATTAAAAATATATTTCCCACGTATTCGCATCGCGTGTAACGAAATATCGATCCGTCGATTTACGTGGTCGGTTTTATTCTGTAATACGTACGTTATGTACGCCTGACGATCTATCGCGACGTTATAAACTATCCGCCATTCGTGTAACTGCGGAGAAACGGGCAGAATTTCAACCAGGGTAACCGGAACTTCGACTCTTGAGCGACGCCGTACCCGACGGTGAGATATTTTCCACCTCGATTATCCGCGTCTACGTGTATGTGATACTATATATCCATGTATGTATAATGTATACGTGTGCAGAGTGACGTCATTCTGTAACCGACGCAAAGCGTCGTGTAACGAGTAGGAATATCCCAACCTTACTTTCCACACTCCAAGAATCTTCAACTTTGTTCAACCTCCTTAATTGATATTGGATTCGTTGTTCGGATAAGAGGTAGCATTTTTTTTTTTGGAGCAGAGGAATTGCTAGGATTGAAAAAAGAAATAAACAAATACTTAATCCGGGTGTAACTTTTGTGGACATTTTTCTCTGGTGCTATTTTATAATATAACATGAAACGGTGATCTTCAAATCGCAATAATCGTGTATAGATTCCAAAGTTTATTATTCATGCAAGAATGTTGGAGTCACGTAGTACGTATAATCATGAATCGCGCTCAGAGGATTGCACTTTTTACCGTAAACAAAAAATAGATAAGTTCTTGCTACAGAATGTATAATAATTTTACTATATATTTTTGTAACAACTGGGAAAAATCGATGTTAGTGCAACTCTAAATTGGTGCTAAGGCCTCGTTATTACACTGAGAAAATTTGATACGCTGTAAGACGAAAAGATTCAATTTTGCGATAGCAAAAGAATATAGCATTGACAACTGAAATCGCACTGTGTCACATTTCCTTCTTATGCGAATGACGAGTGAATAGTTATTCCAACGATAACTGATAGTTTACTATAATTTTTTATTACCTAAGTGATAACAGATAAAAGTATAAAATTTTGACGCAGTGAGTGTAAGCTTGCTCAATGTTAGGTGCCATGGATATACGGTAAGAATAACCAAAAATAATCGATTATTTTTTCCCAGATTAATCGACCGACTCGATTATTTTTACTCCCATGAACGACGCGATACGATATCAATTTACATGATTAAACTATCGACTATTACCATTGTCTGACTTACCGAGTACTTATTTGATATAACAAGTGAAAGATAAACGAATATTTTCACCTGAAATTGAAAAATATTTCTAATTAAACAATAAATCATCAAAACAACTTTTCCGCTATTACGACTGCATTCCGAAATGTACGAAATTTTCGTTTCAAATGCACCGTTTCAGAAATATGCGAAACGATCGATGAATCAATCGATCTATTAATTTTTACACATTCAATCGAGTCGTGTTCGATTATTTTCTTCGACTCGATTAATCGACGCGTCGATCATTTTTAGCGTAGTGACCATCGCTAGTGTAAGGCGGATTGAAAATTACCGGGTAAAGGTCGAAGGTTGTAGAACGGTGGAGGAGTAAACGAAACGTGCGAGAGGTCAGCGAGTGCCACAGAGTAGTTACTACTCCAAAATTAGATCCCCGCGACCCATCCGTCGGCATAATTTCGCCCCTTGGGCTCTTTTGCTCGGCCAGTTGCATCATCCGTAAGGGTTTGATCAAAGAACCAGCAAATAAAATGCTACCGTTATTCTCCGTATCAAGGACTGCGCATTAAGTAAGATAAGGTACAAGGTAAGAGGCTTTGAATCGACCGTATATCGCATCCGAAAGTAAGGCGCAAGGTCGGTGAAAAATACGGAGGGAAAAAAAACCGCTTCGTCTTACCTCCGAAGAGATCCTCGTATCCAAAGATGATTATTTTCTCTTCCATGCCTGTGTTTCAGCTGTTATTCTCCCGGAAAATTGGATTTCGAATTCCCGTCGTCTTTGATGGAGTTTTTAAACTCGCGGAGTAAAAATATAAACGACATCGTTCAACCCTGAGGCGTATTTTATACTTACATTGCGGTATAACGATATTACAGTCGAGTGGAAAAGCGCTCGCTGCATAAACGTCTCGGTAAAATTCGTAAATCGCACGAGGATGTAACGATGGATACTTCGCTACCGGCGATTTTATCCAGCGTCTACCTACCTATGCTTAGAAAAGTGTTGGAATTTTCGACTTGTGAAAGAAGTTTTTCACGCGGGGTGAATAAAATATACTCGGTACACCCACGTTATGCGGTGGTTTCCGTACACTTTTCTCCCTATGCGGTTATCTTTCTGTCTCTCCGAGAGGCTGCACGATGAATAAAAAGTTCAAAATTCACGTAACATACTTTCCCGATTTCCATTTTCTTTTATACATAAACTCAAATTCTGTATTCTATCAATTTCAGATTGGCTCTCGGCTGCTCAAGTATATACCCTCAGCCAATTTGTCCTCCGGACGAAAGGTAAGCTTCTTTGCTTGCGTGTCATTTGTACCGATAGATATAACAAGAGTATCGTACTCTCATCGCTCGAATCTATACTATACGTATAATGTGTCAGTTTGTTAGTCACAAGTGCTTGCAAATATGTATGCTGCGTGTTATGGACACCCATCTAGGGGCGGGGTTGAAATTCCGAATTTGAAAAGTTACGACAGCGCTATTTTGCTCGGTCGGAACTTTGCTGTATCGTAACTTGAAGTTTCGAAATCTTGCGTTTCGGAACTTTGAGCCGTTGGGTTTCCGACCATTCGAAACTTTTTTCTTTGATAAAAGTTTAATTTATTTACTTTAAGTTTTGCCACAAAATAATTCGAAATCAGGCGCTTTCGGAACATTTCAAATTTGGAACTTCAACCCCCCGTCCCTGTGAAGGTCCGACCAATCAAGCTCGACCGATGACTCATGTCCTTGCCTAATCTACTTTGTGATACGAACCAGTCAAAGAATCGACCTTATTGCTCTCGTGAACGTCTTGCCAACTTTTCATTCGCTCTTTAAGGTCTTGTTATTGGAATTTTCCATCAGGCCCGATCGATTGAAATTACACGTGTACCGCGTCGAGGACGAATACTTCGGAAAAATCAAAAGGGCGAGACCTGCAAATAGCTGTTTAAAATTTTTCAAACTCCCGGCTTGATAATCTCCTTCCTCAGCGTTTCAATTATGTGGTTTACCCAGCGTTCGACCTGGAAAACTCGTTCCATCCCTTGCGGCTGGTATAACAAGATATTGCAGAGTAATGGTCCTAACGAGTTGGCCGAAATAGGCGCAAGCGTCCGAGGAACGTCCTCGGGGCGTTTTCCCCCAAGTGCTTGCAGGCCTACAAATCGGCTTGCATTACGCAAGAATGATCGAGCCACAACTCGCAAATATTTGAACAATTTTCAATTTTCCTCGGTCCTTTTTTTCCCCCTATCCTTTTGCTCGAATGTAAATAATTCGCTCTCTCTCTCTTTCTCTCTCTCTCCCTCTCTGCGTATGTGTACTAAACTTTCCATCGCCAGAATTCTTTCCGCTCCACCATTTGTGCGACATTGACTTTCCAGCTAGGTACATACCGGGTTGTACATAAGTAAGGCGTACGTTGATGTAAAGAAAAAAAAGCAACAACCGCGCAAGACTTTGCAGGCTGATGGCATAACTTTTTAGCGCATCTGGGGCTCCGGCGTCGTTACAGGCATTAGCGTCGTTTCGCTCTTTTGAAAACCGGCGTCGTCGTCGTCGCGTCTACTTCATTGTTAAAGTTTCTTTTCTCTGCTAGTCTCTCGTCTTTTTTCTTCGCATACGCTTCCCGCTTTTCACTTTCTTCTTTTCTCTTGATATTTTTTGCAGTCATTTTTTCGCGCCGTTTCTCGCCTTCTCTTTCTCCGTGTGTATACATATATGTATATATATATATATCTACTTCGCTATCACGAACCGGATAAAGCACCAATTCTCATTCTACGTGGGTGCATGGTTTTCATTTGATACGAAAATATACACCACTGTCCGATTTTTCTCCGGATTAGTACTCGCGGGAGGGTTCCGAATTAATGGACCTCGTAAATTGACGGAGAAGAATTTCGGCGAGCTGGTCGAGGCGAAAGAGAGAGAGCAAGGAAAAAGACAAGGCTTAACAAGGGTATATGGTGTGGAAGAGAAAAAAAAAGCGTCATTAAGAACTGGGGAAGCCCTGCCGCGTGTAGATAATCACGCAATAAACCCCTCCCGGTATTTAATTATTATACACAGGGAAATTCGAGTAACTAATTAATGTGGAAAAGAATATACCAAGAGCCTCGACTTTTAATTATTATTCAAGGCCTTTCTGTACCGCGAGTTGTGTATCTGAAAAATAGCAATATTTCATGAAAAATGGAAAATTGAAAAAAATCAGTTTATGTCAAACCGCGAGCGAAAGAAGACGGAAAAAACTGCTGGTTTGATTCGAGCGCGTCGATATAACAGCAAATGAAACTCTGCTTACTGTGACAATAACAATGTTTATCCAACCGACTCTTCATCGAGATCAGCCAGTCTGGAATTGTCCGCTCTTTACGATCCTTGTTCAATCCAGGATCTAGATTTATATCCAGGAGCTTCGGGCGGTTTTGTCCCCGAATGATCCTAATCCTCGTCCTGCCATCGTAAAGGCCTCATAAATTTTTTTGTCACGTGCAACGAATATATATATATATATACATTATTACAGAGTAAAAAATGTCCAAGAGGCAGCTGTAAATCGAAGTGAAAGCGATAACCCCGAGATTAACGGATCTCCTTGTGGGGGAGGAAAGAGGGGGGATTTATTTTTATTTTTATAATCGGATATGCCAAATCATTTTAAATCAGGGAAGAATTCGCTGTTCCTGTAACATCTCAAGCTTAATCTGAAATTGCGTACCTCTAAAGCTTAAATATTTGAAAAACCAACCGTAAATAATATCGAACTAATAAAAATCAGAATCCAAACTCGTTCACGTTTAACTTTGTTTGAAAAATCTCACCGCATATAACACTTGACGAAGAGATAAAAATTCTGTAGTTCAATAAAGTAATATAATTAATCATGATTTGATATTATTAAAAAAGCACATTGCTTAGTCAAAATTGTTTAGTTTCAGAATTTTATTTTTTTTCGAATTGCTCAACTTGAATGACATAACTGACGAGGTATAAAGAAGGTTGAATCGCAACAGAGTTTCTATTTTATCAAATTGTGGATGTGAATTTTGTAGTTCGAAACTCGCACCGTTTTCAATAATTTAACTTTTTCGGATGCGTCTACTATTTTGGTCTGTAAGCAAGTCGGGTTTGCGTAAGATCTGACGTCACTGGCTCGTTACAGCGCAGTGATGCGTGATATTGCACGGGGGATGCTGCAAAGCTTTCGCCCCTCTAGCAGTCTCGGTTCACGTCAAGGTAACAAAGCCGAGCTTTTTTCATTTCGATTTTTCGATTCAATGTCAAGCGAAGGTGAATTGTCATCCGTGGGAATCGAGGATACTCGGAACGCCGTCCTAGCAAGAACAGTTAAGTAGTTGCTTCAAAGCCAGCCAAGCCCATTTGCTAATTAAATGCCTTTGAGCTTAAAGCTGCGGAGTTGTAATAAATAAACATCAGCTCGAACTTTTCCTCGAATCCAGAATTAAGAGCGTGAAATAACAAGGCGAAGGATCTATCCTTCGATCTAACGCCCAATTTTCTCGGACGGATCCCCGCTTATAACGAGGGTAAGAATTCCAAAGGAATTGGGGTGCGATTTCTTGTACAAACAGAGCTGGATGCGTTGCGATTTTGGCGATGATGGATCGCTTTACTCGGGAACATTGACCAAGAGATTACAAGGTGTCGTGGAAACTCATTTTTCTACATCAGTTTAAAATCATTATCAACTTCAGAGCCGATAACAGGTCGCGATTAAATTCTATGTATCACTGTTTCATCGCCCAAATCGACATTAAGGGATGAAAAAAGGGTGAAATTATATTCAAAATTAAACTATTACTAACAAGAAATTTTAAACAATTCAATTTTGACCGTTTACCGTAAACCGTACTTTACAATATTGGGCGAATGATTTTGGTATTTGACAATGAATTTTGGTTGGTAAGAGGGATTTACTCACCGAGGAATCACACCGAAGCGAACGTGCTTTATATTTTCGAAATACTGCAGCAGCAGCAGGAGCAAGATTAATTACGAGATTAAATTATTCGGCTTCCCTAATTGTTCAGGAGCGAAGATTAATTATAAAACACTTTTACTGCAATGAATTACATAAGCTTCCGGATAATTTTTCACTCGTGGATAATTATCTTCCGGCCAAGAGTGGAAGACCTGCTTCGCGATAATCTACAATATTTGAACGGATGTACACGACGTGATAATAAAGCTTGGAAATTGAAGGATCATTGACAATGTGGTGGCAATGTTTCCAATACCGAAATGTGATCGTTCTTTCAACATCTGTCAAAGCTCGCTGAGAAGGGTGGAAAATAGACGTTATTACAGCCCCATGGCACCTGAGCCCTTTTTAAATTTCGCGAGAAAAGAACATTCTCCGCAAATATAATTTCTAGGGTCTCTTGTCCTCTCGTCAGGTTACATTTGACGGTTCCAGAGAGGGGAAAAAACGGCGTATCTCTATCGACTGACAGTTCAATACAGACTGGATTCGTATCAATTTGACAGAGGAGAATAAGAGAGGCAAGAAAAAGAACCAATATTGTCTATGACGAACTGCAATGATGGTTTTTTTTACATATATACATATAATATATGTATCAAAACTGCGCAGAAAATTGTACTGAGAAGAATACGGAAGAAAAAAATTTGTGCGATTTTATTTTTTACAGCTGTAGAAAAATTGCAAGAACACGGAAAATTGCTGCAGATTTAAATTCGCCATTGAAAGCATCGAAGGGTTAAAGTAGCTGTCAAAACATTGTTTAATCGAAGTTGTGCAAGCTTTGAAACGCTTGCTTATTCATAAAATGAATCGAGCTGAGAAGTGGGTCATATACCAACAAATAATCAGCTATGCATTGTTCCGCATAAATCAGTGTTTGCCGGTGGGATTTACACGTAGGTAATCATATGCTGCTGTAGCAGAAATCATTTGCTATCGAATTATATTGCGAATTGTTTCAAGCAACAACGGTCGTAAATGAAAATCGATACGCGTATGTGTGTCTCGCTGTGATTACAAAAACAGTTGTATAAAATCACAAAAAAAAAAACATCAACCGATATTCACTCGATGAAACGGTACTTCGTTTCGTTTTAAAACACAACCGGTACATAATTCGCCCGACGTTCCAATTTGCAGAGGGGTTCACGTGACTAAGGCTCCCTCAATTTTTCACGATTTATCCTTTGGCGGGCAATCGCAATCTACCGAATAAACAACAAATGAACACTAGCGCGATATTTTCTCTGAATAGGATCCAACCGTGCGACGAACTGCAATTTCTTCGCCGAGTTGCTCATTCTAAAGTTGGGGATTGAGAAATTTATACCACATACTTTGCAATATTCTCTAAGGGCGCGAATGAGGGGAAGTGCAAACCAAGTGAGCGAAGCTATTTCGGTTGAACTCCAATATCCGGAATAGAAACGGTTTTATTAACGTAACCTGGAGCTGTGATAGCGATTTAATTTTGCCGTTTTTACTTTCTAAAATGCTTGAATCGTGTAACATTATATAGGGAAGTAAAACGTTTCGGTGACAAACTGCAGGAGGACATCTAAATCTGATCTGCGTAATAATATTTGATCACTCTGAGGTTATAAGACTGTAATCGAAAAAAGCAGATCGCCGTGCGAATGATTTGTTCATTTTACTACCATCACGAATCTAAGATACTGGGTTAAAAATATAATATGAATGACTTTTTTACAAAGTAGCAGTAATTATACGTTATTCGCTTATTTGCTGCTGAAATTTTGACGTATTTTTATGTATCATTTTTATAGGTTTGCAAATAGGAATAAGCAAGATGGATAACTAGATTTTTTTAAATCATAAACGAACTAGGCTGGTTAAAATTCATTTTCAATTTAAACGTTATACGTATATAATACTTGTATAAGATGTACAAGAAAATAACACATTGCCGGAAAAAATGATGATAAACAGAAATCACGTGTGCAGTATATCTTCCGAGGATGAGGGAAAAAGAGGAGAAAATAAAATAAGGGGAGAAAAAAGCTATGAGATTGCATCAAGTCCAGGGATGATAATAAAATTGGCCGTCACTCCCCTTGCTCGGGCTTCTGCAGGGATGAAAATACCGTCAGATCCGAATACCCGAAAAATTATACCCGGATTCCCTCTCGTTTCGACAATTCAACGCTAACGCGACTCTGCGGTATTTGAAATTGAAATGTTTTCGTTCAACTTGATTCAAAACGATTCGATCGTTCGAATAACGGGGACGACGACAAACCGACGTTCACGTTTTCAAGTTTCGGAAACACAAAGGTTTGGAACGTGGAATTTTTTCGTTCCAATAACGCCAAGGGGCGGAATAATTACGCGTCGTTTATAATCAACAACTGGCTGTAGCGATTATTTGCATTTTCACTCTGCGGTAATTATACTCAATTTATTTCATTCATTTTTAAAGTTTTAACTGGAGTGGAGTACATTTTCGTGGATCAGAATGATTTTTTTTAGAACCATTAATACGTTCTGATTTTTTGAAAAATGTTGGCATCATTCCTTAAATAAATAATAAAATAATCGGTTTCTATTCAAACTTATTTCAATTTATTAATCATTGGTATTTTATCAACATTTATACGGCATATATAAATGAACGAGTTATAATTTTATTGCCGATTGTAAATCCGTGATTTCATGAAGTTGATTCGATTTCGATTCTTTACAGGATCTCCGAGTATTCAAAAGCGAACCCTATCAACTGTTTCAGATGTGCTGAGATTAAATTCTTCCTAATCCCTACAACCGAGTCGCTACAATTTTTTCGTCCAAATTTTCGCTCTTCGTTACAACAAATGTTCGATTTTCAAAAAATTTCGAGACCTAAAAAATTAAAGATTCAATTACATACGGACAAATTGTTCTTTTCTTTCTACGTTAAAATTCTTTCGCCGTTAATTGGCGTCGATTTAGACGTGAAATTAAATAAATTCCACTCCTTGGAGTTTGGAAAACATCATTTCACCCTCGAATTCTTCGCTAAATACCGAAAGTATGTCGAATATGTATTTGCATAGTGGAATTGCCGCAATTAGTTGAGAAGGTTGTTATCGTTGGTAGATTGAGTCTGCGGTTGTTGTTTTGCCGACGAAGGGAAGCGGCTTAGTCCTAGTGGAAGCTAAAAGGAACCCCGAAGGCTTAATTGAACTCTATGTTACACGCTGCTGGAGAGTTGCACGATGCGATGGCGAACTAACTAATTGTAAGTACGGCCGCGCCCATCGTTCGGCAAACTTCCGGCCAATCTTCATTACTTTCACACCAATCACTCGAGTTATATCTAGCGTTATTTTTCGACCCGCGACGCCATTCCCATTATCAATTCCTTGTACAAGTTGAGAAGAATTTACACGCTGCGAGCATGGAATTTGCGAAACGCGATCAATGGCGGATCAGCACGAACAATTCAAGCTTAACATAAGGAAGATTATAAAGTACGAAAGAAGTTAGTCGAGATGAATTTAGTCAAGACAACGTTCCCTTGACGTGGAAAAAAATGTGAAACCATGCATTTCAGCTACAACAGCACGATTATTGATGACAATTTTGAAGCAGCCAATAAGTTGAGTTAATGGTTTCAGAGATCCTGTTATCGAATCATTTCTGCAATGAAAAAATCACACCGTTTCACCGATTTTAATAAACTCGGATTATTTTTCCCTTAACGAATTCTCTACATATCTACAAAATTTGATTTTGAACAACCATGGAGTATTTTTTATCAAGGCATTGGTTTAATATTCATCACTCAAAATCATTTCAATAAATATGTTCTTTCGATCAACCGAGAGGCCAAATAAAAAATACTACTTTGATGAATTTTTAGAGATTTCATTTACGATCAAAATTCGACCCAATTCATCAAAATAGTTACAACGATGTGAATTTTTTATATTAGAAATGATTTTATACTGAAATATCTTCAAAGTCATCAATAATTCTAATGTAGACCAAATTTAAACGTAAAACGGAGTTGTTTTTATTTTTTTATTTTATTTTATTTCTGTGTTCGCAAGAAATAATGCTTCGACTAAATTCAGCTCTACTATGAACTTCGGTTATACTTTGAAACCTTAAATTCGTGTATGTGTGTGATATTTCTGTCATTACAACACTTTGACCGGACTTGACCTACATTCGGTTGATCCTCGACCGTGTTATGCGCATGTGTAACCGTTCCCCAAATCCCTGATTGTCCAGATGATCCGGTAATTGGTCAACACACGTGTGCGATTGTCGTGGACAATTACAGAACTTGCCCAACGCCCAGAAACACATGTGTCCTTTTTGAAGAAACTACGAAAATACATATGAGGGTTGGAAATCGTGGAAATTTTCGCAAAGGACTTTCAACAATTTCCGATTACTTCAGGGTAGATGGACATGTATTGCTTCTAAATAAACTGTGGGTTTGAACGGCGGCTGATTCGGGTGACCAATTTTAACAAACTGAATATCAAGACTGGGAGATGAAGTTGTTCGTACTGTACCTGCAACATTGAACATTAATGTTCGATCACGACAACTCGGCAATTAAAGTCTGAAACCGTAAAGTTTACCAATTTTACCAATTAACGATCAAACTTTTGATGTGTTAGTAATAATGGATTGGAAAAATCGTCCATCCTCTTCTTCGATGTATCTTCCTCCGTAATCCTCGCAATGTGTACACTCTATATTGCAACATCGAGCAACATTCACGCTTATAAGTTTCATCAGCTCAGCCAATGTCCCTGTAATTTACGATCCCACGTCAACTCGTCACCGACTTGCTAATAGAATTACTTCACCGGTCAATTCAATTATTTTCCCTCACAGATCGAGTGTTACAGTAGCAATTTGGAAATCAATTTTATTCGGCAATATCATGCACCGACGAGTTTTCAATTTATAGAACTGATAGATTCAGATACTGTTAATTATTGGAGAATTGGATATCATGTTTCTTTCACAACGTACCTAATTAACTCACCGAAATGTCGAAAATCGGAAAACCAAATCTCCGAATGAATAGTTGAAAAACAAGCTGAGTAAATTTTGCTCGAAAATTCATGGTATCGAACATTTTACGTCGAGTTTAACTGGCTCCACCTTGGACCACGAATCTTACGGAGCTTAATTAATAAATGAATATAGTTTCGTACCGAATACATGAAAATAGTTTTTCATATCTTAAACTTGTTATAATGTTATCCAATCGCCAACGTATACAGCAATATCAGAGTCCCGTCAATGAATACTAACTTCGTCCGTCATCATTTATCGGAACCTATTACCGCAGTCATGATTATTTCAATGAGAATCCATGAATGCATTGTTACAATAACGATGGCCCGTTACTTTGGTAATGATTATTGCAATTCGAATCAATTAATCATTAAGTAATTACAAATCCTAGTCTCGATGCATTACCCACTATTTTGGTAATGGATAATGCATTATTTTTCAATTAATATTTTTTCAACCCTGGGTCCGTTTCATTTGAGGTAGAAAATTAATTACCGTATCAAATCCGCAGCAAAGCTAGTGCGCTCAACAGAGACGAATTAATTAAATAAATGAAGCGCGCGTGCAATTTCAATGCATAATCCAGAGAACAGTCGTGTATCGAGTAACGCGGAACGTGACATATTTCAACTTCTGCTTAAAAGCTAGACCATCCGATCATAGAAACTCGTTTGCAATAAACAATAACCACAATTGCGTTTGTACCTCACTGTTAATTGTGATCCAGATTGTGCGTGGATTCCACGGCACGAGTAGAAATTACCATCGTATAAACGTTTCTAGAGATAGCTGGTGAGGAAACGGAAACAGTGTAACGATACGAGTGTCGAAGCCTTTCAAAATTCACATAAATATACGGTATTCCTTGACGGGTGTTCGTCAGTTGAAACTCAGCTCTCGGTCGGGACTCGCGAATACGAGAAGCTCAAAAATTAAAGCGCAGAATTCTTCTCCCAGTAAACAACACCATATATGAAGTTTATAGCGAGGACAAGATCGGTGAGAATTAGGAAATAAACGTTACAGTTGAGATTTTTTCTGCGCTTTTTATTTTCCAATTTGAAGAACGTCGCGACGCTTTCGTTTCGTTTTAGTTAAACTCGAAGACGTTGATACTGACCCTGTTCGACGGCGGCGCGTTACTCGCGACGTTTTATCTTTCGTAACGAAACGGGGATCTCCCGGTAAGTTGGCTTGTCCTATAAAGTGCTTGGTTCGAAAGAAGAAGTTCGGATCCTGCAAAAACGCCGTTTGCGTCCGTCGCGAATAACCTGATGCGTCGATTTTCACACCCCATCATGTCGTTGCGGTCGATTGCCTGATGGCTGAATATCCTCACCTTCCATTCGACACCCTTCACCTACTCCAAATGTTCTACGATCGCATCTGAACCTCTCGAATTCTCATAAATAATTTTCACGTATGTAGAACAAATCGAATTATTAATTATACCTGATTTACTTTGTTCTTTTATCACTCTCCGTTCCTCCTTCCATCATCCCCTCATATCAGGCTGACAAATGCACTCTCGAATCCTTTCTGACACATCTATTCATCCCTTATGGTACGTTTCCTCTGGTCTCCGTTAGTCTTTCGCCTGGCCAATTTTTCCGACAGATCAATACGCCTCTCATCAGCCAAGCCAAGGTAATCGTAAGCCGAAGGCTTCGACTATCTCGGTAACGAAACTGGTCTAGTCGTGTGGTCCACGCCGGTTAATTGCGGGCTTTTACGCATGACAATGACCGAAATTTTCGAGCTTACGTGCGAAAATGCGGACCGGTATGTTCGTCCCTAGCGTTAAACCCTGCGCATAAACGTTAGCCGAACAGCTGGATGGACGTTGCGTGCATCACACAGACGCAGGCGGGTCTACCGTAATGTTATCTAGGTACAAGGTAACAGCGTACCTCCATCGGCATGGAAAGCCCTAACGATCGATATACGCCTTGCTAGATTCTAAGCTGGGCAGTAGGTACCAATAATCCCACAGATGTGCTTAAACCAGATGGTGATCGTGCGTCGAGGGTCGGAAGGCTTGGAACCTGTACAAAACTGTTACTAAGGTACGTTTACCAGTTAATGATCCTTTTACATTCCGAAATTATAATTTGGCGGCACAAATCGTGAATTTCTCGATGACTGAAGACAGTTGCTAGAGGGTTAGACACTGCATATTTACTTTTTGGTGATTTCTGAGGATCAATAACTGGTACACTTACTTAATCAAATACAAAGTCAAAGAGACAAAGTTGCGTATCGGTTGTCACGAAGAAGTGGGTCGAATAACTGAGGCGTAAATTGGCCGCAAGGTGTAATCACACTTGGTCGAAATGTGATCCAGTGATCATTTAGGAACGAAACAGTTTTCCGAGAAGTGGTCACGTAACTTTTATTACCGATCTGTCGCTGCAGGTCTTATTGATTCGGGGAGCTTCAGCCTACGGAGTATTATCGAGGCTGTATATCTTTGTTCGCGTGAGTGAAAAAAGAAAAAGATTATTGGCGATGATGAAGAGAAGTAAAAGAAGGAAGGAAAATTACACCTTCGGTGTAATTGTTTGTCGGTTTCAATCAAGAACCGCCATCTCACCGTCTGTATAAGAAATGAACACAATCGTACAAGGAAAAAACACGACGATCTAGTTTCCGAAAAAGTTTTAACGCGTACGGCTTATGTAATCACTTGAAGACAATCAGTCGGATGCGATACAGGGTTTATATTTCACGCCTAACTTTCACGTTCCAACGGGCAAACGAGATCCTAATCCATCTTGAATATCGAATAGGTTTGAGCACAAAGGTGCTCCGTGCAATAACTTTGGAATGTTGCAAAGTTGATACAAACGTCAGGGCCACGAGTTTGGAGGAGTTTACCAGGGAAACCAAACTTTGAAACTAAAGCGGGTTTGAGGATAACATCGGATAATCCAATCTCAAACGGAGAGAATTTTTTCGAGTCAATCTGACGTCGAAATTGGCTGGTTTACTTTTCCGTTTTACAATTACAAAAACGTTATTCATCAGCCTTTTGAAGGTAAAACAGAAATCAGATGTTTGTCCAAACCCAATTTGGTAAACCTAATCGACCCGTTAAGCATTTCCAAATCGTTTGAATGAACTTTTTTTTATATTCCCACAATTTTTACGCAAAATCCACAAGGCTTGCTCTTCCGACTCTACGACTGAGTTTCGACAATTTTATTTCATCCTTCGATCGACAGAGATTCGACGCTATAAAACCGCGACTAACGCGACCAAAAATCGATGATGCTCCGGCGGCGGGATGAATGTGGCATGCAAATGTGCAAGCTGCGTGTCGTTCTACTCCGTTCGCCAAATGGGACGGAGGTCGAATTGACCGAAGTATCAAAGAAACGGCTGAACGGTATCGTTTCAAGAAACGCAGCTTTAACGCGAGCTTTTTGCACACAGTTAAGCACACAAAGTGTTCGTCGGATCGCATCGGAACCCTGTAGAACGTGATATATAGCTTATATACCTTCTCACTATTTTCCCGAATCGGAAGGCTTTAAATCCCCTCTTGAAAGCTTCGCGATGCTTAATACCCCCGGGTGGGGGGGGGCTGAAGAAAACGAGAGACCAGTACGTCTTTACCCCGAGGTAATATCATTATAATCTCCGCACAGCCGCTCCGGTACTTTATATTGTACTCTACGTCCGGCGGTTGCAGGAAATGGAATTGCAACAGTCGTCGCGTCTCCTTAAATCTCGGTAACTAAAATGGAACGTGCAGTTCCGTCTGCGAATTAAAACACGCACGTCGTAATATTGTTCTACACTTACGGGGACGAAATATCGAGGTGTTTGTCTCGTCGTCAAGTTTTAGACTAACGTAATCTCGGCGGAAGATTCCACGCGAGATTAAAATTGTGACAAAATTGAAGGAGGAGGGTATAAAAAAGTTTATCTCAAGCCATAAAATCTTACGGAATAGAAAAATGTCTTTTTTATTACGTGGTTACTGTATAATCGAAAATTGAAGAGAAACGCGTGTAATAACAATAACGATTTCGATATTGTTAGATAATGGTAAAAATTTTGTACAAGTAATTATTTAGTATTCTTATGGTTGTCCGCAGTTTTTTTTTTTTTCTTGTCTGTCTTCATAAAGCGTTAACAAAAATTTATTCCAGCACCGACATTAAAGTATCGCAAATATTATGGTTATAAGAAAATATATTGCGAGTGATCATAATCATAAAGAATAATCCGAGTAACGCCAATTCATTTTCATTTCCCAGCCAGAATTATATTTTCCATTTACGGAAGTAGGCGAAAATAGCTGAGAAATGTTAGAAATTTCTCTCTACCCGCGAATAAAATTCGTTAAAAAGCAAAAGCGCGACACTAGGCACGGTTGTATCGTTTGCAAAATCTTTCAGTGACGTCGGTGCGATTCATAGTTTATATCTTTTAGTGGGCCGGTAAGAAAGGGCGATAACATAATATCCCGGTAATTAGCACCTGTTCCCAATTTACCGCGTGCATACGTACGTGTGTATAACTTGGTCGTGTTGGTGCGAGTTTTACGTATTATATAACTTGATAAATTGTAAGGTGAAGTCAAGGTCGGGGTATAATATGAAGGAAATCTGATGCTTCCCTCTTATCGTGCATCATCTCAGCCCAGCAGGGTCGGGATATCGCCCTCTGGCTATACGGAGGAGCCGAGGATCCTCGACTCGCCGATCCGGACTCCGGGCTACAAATCCAATTTCCCCCTCCTCCCCCTTCAGCTCATATAATTACAGTGGAACCTCGATTTCTTGAACCCCAATTTTACTTTGGATCCCTCGCCTCGCCCTTCTCCTTACACCGCCGCTGAGGCAAGTCAAGGATGAGAAGAAGAAGAAGCCGCCGCCACCACCACCAAACTCTTGCTCCTCCTTTCAACCCCCATTTACCAACGTTTCACGAAATCGCGGCTCCACTGCATCATTTTACAGTATTATATTCATAACGGTAATTAGGCTTTTCGCATCGTTGCTCAATAATGTATTATACAGATTTAGTGTAATGGTAGGCGTGGCGGTATAATGTAGCATCCGACAAGCAAGCCTCGAGTACCTTTTACCTTATCGTTATACAGAGAAAAGTTGTCTACCGTACTTCGGGTCGATGTTCACTTTTTTGTTCTTCTTCTTTCAGCATGAACAGAGGAAAGCCCAAAACCACAAATTTCAGGCGGCCGGAAGCCGCGTAACCGTAGAAAGATTAAGTATCAAAATTATCTCGATGACCTGCAACTTGCGATAAAAATATTGCTGTATAATAAATGCAATATCCTTGTATACCGAGACGTTTTAAAACCTGATAAGTGTCATTCCCCGTCAGTGTAAAAAATTATCATCGTACGAGAAGAAGAAGAAGAAGAAGAAAACGAAGGAGAAGAAGAAACCCGGTTAAAGTGTATATCTCTTGGCGTAAAAATTAATGAAGGAACGAAGAGAACAATTTCATCTCGCGATACATTGCGAAAGGGGGGTTGATTGTGAGAGCCGGCTGACAACTGAATAAACAGCCAACGGAGCTTAGCACGCAAATCTCCAATAATCGATGGCCATACGCAGTAATGCATACAAGAGCTGTATCGTCATTATTATGGAATATAGAATACAGGTATACCTATAACGGGGTGCGGGCAAACACATGCAGCATCGGCAAACTCTGACTCTGTGCGTGTACCTGACTATACTGTAACACCTACATCGACAGAGGCGGACTTTGGCAAAGCTTATTGCCAGATGGCTTATTGCTCCTGCAGCTTTCTGGCCGTGCTATTCAGAGCTAACTAGCGAAAAATGTTACCGACGCACCGGAGTGGAAGAATATCGAGTTATACGGTCAAAAATTTATTAAACTCGTACCGGGAGATAAATTTTCTTGAAACTTAGTTCCCCAAAGTTTTCGACATCACTGATTTCAAATCTGAGGTCAACTTTTGAAAATTGGCGTAGCTCGCCAATCGGCTTCTACCTAGTACAAAAATCGAGTTTAAGGTCGCATTTTCGTTGTTTTCCAAAGTTTTTTTTTTTTTTTTTGGTTGAAAAAGATGAATTATCAGTTCGTTCGAATGTTCGAAGGCAGATTCAACGTTTCCGATCACTAAGACCACTGTATACCAAATTCTGAGACCGAAATCCCTGTTGTTAGAATTTTTGGTAATCATATTCGATCCGGCATTTTTAATTTTCCAAGTTTGACCTCAGATTCGAAACCAGTGATCTGGAAAACTTTCGGAAACCAAGGTTGAAAAAAATTCATCGCTCGGTTCAAGTATAATAAATTTTTTTACCGCAAAACCCGATTTTCTTCCACTGCGAGAAGTTGATCATGATCGGCTCGCGCTGAATTTCTACATGAAGAAAGTGTGTACGTATGGACGAAAATTATACCAAGCTGTCGATATTCTTATTACAGAATTCATTTCTCCTTAAAATTCCGGTGCAAGATGCGTGAATCCATTTTCCAAAACTACTGAAACTTCGAATGTATTATAAAAGGAAATTTCCGTCAATGGCCTGCCTTTCGCCAGTTAAAAGTGCGATGCTTCAAGCCTGTAATTTTCCCCTATATTAGATCCTCCTCCGAACGAACTTCGCTAAATGTCCTGGCGTAATCGTTAACTCTCTTGTTTCGCACGGCTAATCAAGTCCACGGTCCAATCATCATTTGCGATCGGTCCGGAAATAATTGGCGCTGCTTAATCACGAATATATTAGCCTGGTCGGCAGGAGCCAATAGGGAACCTTATCGATCATCATCGGCCCCCTTTATGGCCAAGGCACACCGGCTGGCTTGGCAATATTTAGATCGGGGAGAACATGAAACCGTTTCTTCGCGGAGAATACGATCACGCGTCTCATAATACAATCTGCAGAATCGATCGTCGCCGGTGATTAAAAAGCAGTAAAATAGCACGTTTGTTGGAATCAGTTGAAGACTTAGCTTCTGTTAGCTAAAATATCACAATATTGGGACTTTCGTTTGTTTTGCGATACTTGTATCATCAAGTTTTACTCGTACAGTTTGAAAATCTAGATCGAATGCGTAGATCAAGCGCGACTTTGGATGACATTACTGGGAATATAAAGTGACGTTCCTTTTCTTCCAGCAGCTCATAATCAACAGTTCAGTTAACTTCATGATTGAGCGACGGCGGTAGGTTGATAATCGTTAAAAGAATAATGCCAAGAACTTATTTTTCATCGAGGCGAGAGGGAGGCAGGGAGATAAATTCTTGATAGGGATTGAAAATTCTAGTCTCTTGTTAGAGTAATTGCTCGATATCTGAAAACGGAAATTCGCTAGACGCGTACGGTACGATATTATGCACTTGCACGGTTTGCCCTTGCGAAGGATAACTAACGAATCCTATTATGCGTTCTCGAAAGTCTTGTCGCATTCCAGAGGAAACATACCAACCATATTTGAACTAGAAACTGGACTGTTCCACTTTGGGAAACCGTCATCCCTGGATCGGATTATCGTTGTAATGTATCTCGCTGTGGGAAATAATTGCGGTCAAGGGGTATGGTTGAAACTCCGAATTTTAAAAGCTCCGAAAGCGCCAAATTCCGAATTTTTTGCCGGTGAAACTTGAAGTGAAGATATTAAACTTTCGTTCAGAGAACTTTGCTTTATCGTAACTTGAATTTTCGGAATCTTGCATATCGGAACTTTGAGCCGGCGGGTTTCCGACCATTCGGAACTTTGTAGTTTCTTCAAAGTTTGATTTCTCTACTTAAGGTGTCTCTATCAAATAATTCGGAATTAGGCGCTTTCGGAACTTTTCAAATTCGGAACTTTAACCTCGCCCCGTTGTCAAACAGTGAATTTTCTTGGCTCGTAACCAACCCAAGCTTATTGAACGCTGAGCATTCCGACTAACAATAAGGCACAGTTTCACGACGTTATCAATGCACTCTCCGTATGTTGGAGAGACGTTGCTAATATTAGACCGATGTAGGTATGGCAACCATCGATTCAAACACCCGGAAGATGTGCACAAGTGTAACGCTTCCAGGGTTGTCAACAACTATTATTATACCTCTCTTAAATGCCATTGCAGGGAATTGCTGTGGTAAAAATAAGTTGCGGTGATATTTCTGAAGAGCTGTATGTAATATTCGTAGCATGAATATCAAGTAAAATGTTTCGACTATATAATTGGAAAACGGAGAACAAGAGGGCGGGATACCCGATTTTTCAGCAACAAAAGGACACTCACCTTGATTTTAAATTGCATGATTGATAAGCACCAGACCGGCACCAAATTATTCGTGTCTGGGGGCTTCGGAGAGAGTCGATGGTAATAATTGGTTGAAAGTGTAACGAAGTATTTGCCTACGCGAGGTCTGTGAAGAAGAATGAATACCAAGCCCGCGCGATTTTTCAAGTCGATTTCACGTGGAAGACCCGATAATCGATACCCAATTAAAAGTTGCCGAAGTAACTTCGGGGAATTAATACGTGCTGGCATAAAGCTACAGTCTCTTAAATTTGCTATCGAAACTTTTTAACCCGCGTTCAAAAGGGTACAAGGTAGGTATACATACACGTATACAAAACGAATGGAGGCAAGTTTTGGGGTGGTAAAAATTTACATCCACAGCTGTAGGTGTATGATTTGAAACTCTGACATAACGTTTCAATAAAGCTTCGGTATGCCGGGTCACGTACTAGCGCCTCTTGAAAGATGAAACATCAATATTAATTAGTTGACTCCGTCTACGTACAGGAAACGCTGCGAATATGGTCGCTGAACTATTTACCCGAGGGTCGAAAAAAGGGGATTGAAAAAAAATGGACACAGTTCTAAATTATAGATCAATACAAATGTGTTTTATAATAATATCTGTAGTAAAAGCATTTGTTGACAAAAGATTGATCGATTCGGTTACAGACAACAGTAACATAATTGGCACATATTGACGAATGTATCTTATAGCAGTGAGTGTAGAAAGTATATTCACAAATTCACAAAAAATTGGTCGCCGATGAGAGCTGAGCGTTGAACATGAATTTTCCGGTCATGATTGGCGTATTTATTCAAAAGTTGACAGTTGCCAGTAATTTATGGCATTCCCGTCTTTCCCACTCTTTGATGACCATTTCATATCGCACCATACGGTCATTGTTTTCTGGATCACTCACGCAGCTTGATCAATGCGCAATAATATTGGGGCTCTTTGTTACTCTACGGTATTCTCGCGACTCGGTATATGTGTTTGCATTCTAAATTCATTCTAGGTATTTGAGTGCATCGAGACTTGCTGGGAAGCTGGAATTACTCGGGGGGATACGAATGGAAAAATATTGGGCTCATCTGGTCTCACACAGATCGTTTTTAATCTAATATACGTATAATTTGATCATTCATTTGGCGTGACCGAGGGAGCATTATAATAATCAGATTTATATAATTCACTAAGCGTGAAATGAAATTGCATTCGACTGAATCAATTGTTTGATCCGATTCAATAATTTCACCAACGCAATGTTCGGAAGTTTGAACAAATTTAGACCTGACCTTACCGATCGTTTGGATTATTTTTTTTTTCTTTTTCTTCTCTCATTTTTATTTATACGTACAAAATTGAATCCGTTACGCAAAAGCATTGAACACATTATAAGGTTGCTGAAAAAAAAACCTCGTGTGCCAGAGACGAAACTCTTTTTTCACATTTACGGTGAAAAATCTGAACAATATTTATATATTGATCGTGTCCTTTCGGGTAAAATAAGTTTAACCTACGCGGTCATTTATTATTTAACCATTTCAGTGAAATCATTTCGGATATTTTTATTCGATTTTTAACACTATTGTCGCAACGTTACGAATGAATCATGATAACAAACTGTGCGAAAATATGGAAAATTAAAAACAGTTGTCTTCCTTGGATCCGATCTAGGAAATTTTCTATTTCACCCAATTCGAAAGATCATAAATATTTAATTTTTTTCTTATCCGTGGATTGTTGGTTCCGATTCTCGAAAGTAATTAGCAGGGCACGTAAACCGGTTTCGAATTTCAAGGGAGACCATTGAAATAAATTACAGCACAGCTGAGCAATAAAAATTTAGATTCAGTATTCTTTGAATTATACAGTACGAACGTTAAACAAGACTGACCTTTGATGTTGAGCGTTTGCAAGTTGATTATGCCTCCGGGGTGTTTGGTTTGCTTGTTTGGTGAGTTTTCAACCGATAATAACCTTTTTTCTTTTCAAAACCTCGCTCCAGTTCCCTTTCTCGTTTACTCGCTCGCTTGCTTTCATTACACGCTTATTTTACTCGTTACTTGTAGGTATTCGCACCTCGAACCGCGAAATTTTATTTTGAGGTTTAAAAAAATTCTATTGTACATCGACCGCATTGTTCGCGTTCTTTTTCACACGCGACAAGAATTGCATCTGCGAGTGATACGTGAAAAATAATACATAACAATTCAAACGCCAACGCCAAATTATTATACCAGGTATAATAATTATCACTACAATTATACATTTCGTACCTGAAAGTATGGAAATTTATTTGCAAAACTGATAAATTACAACTACGGAATCTGAATGTATAAATTTCATTTAAATTCACAAACAAATTAACGCAACTGATAATAACAATGTTAGCAATAACAGCTGGAGTGCTATTTCATTTCTCTCCAATTACTTATCATAAGAATTCTCATGCATATAAAATCTACTACTTGAAATATAACCGAGGGTTCTTCGTAGTCTAGCAGTAGAACCGTAAAAAAACGTCAAAGCTTGTAAGCTTATCGATTGCAACCAAGAAGCTGGTCTGGAATTTATTCCCTATCGTAGAACGTGGATGCCTGATGTCAAATAACGATTTATATTCCGATCGTTTGGTTTCACTTCTTCTTCGCTTTCTTGTATACCTACGTATAACATGTTTATCGTGCATATCCGCATGGAAAAATATACAAGCGCAAAAAAAAAAACCTTTTTGAATTTTTAGCCCTCAAGTATACGTTAACTATACTGCAAAAATGAAACAATTATACTTTTGTTCCTTTACAATTTTGATATATAATATATAATTATTTTATGAAAATTGATTGATTTCATAAGTATTGAAGAATTGTCTTTTAATGATATTGAGGAAATAAGTAAAGATGAAAGCTTCTTTAAATCTGAATTATTAATTCTTCATGCTAATATTAAAAACATTAAAAAAATAAATAAATAAAACTGCTATCAAACTGGAAGCACCGAGTAGTGCCTTTCAGAAAAAAACTGTTATAATAATATGCGCGGAAGCATGGCAACCGATAAGATGCATATTATAAATGTATGCGGATATGCTATATATGATAATAATAGTAAGATAAATGTAGGAACATGTGTAGATCACATCTTCTACAAAGGGAATTTAAAAGTTTCTGCCGGGAAACTTGTGGACCCAATTACTGATCATTACCCAACAGGGCTCAATCTTAGCGCTGTTTCAAAAGATAATTATGGCATTAACAAAAAAAGTTTATTGAGTTGTGTGCAATTGAAGATTACGATGAATTGTGTCTCTTACAGGATATAGAAGATAAGTTACCGTGAAAAATTGCCATTTACGAACATAATTATTTCGCATACTTGGGCAGCAGCCAAGAATCCGACAATATTGTAAATCTTTGACTGTTGTTAAAATTCTCGGCCGTAGTTACACGATCATCTTCGAGTGTTGTTATTTTGCTGACTCCTAAAACGCCTAATGTAGAAAATCTCTCTGTGTAATGTCGGGAAAGTGCGCGACGTAGGAATACTCAGCCAACGATAAAAGCAGCAAGTATAGAAGCTTTTTTGCCGTACTTGAGCCGGGAGCTTAAAATGTCGCTGACAGACGTTTGAGAGGCGAAAACTGTTTTACGGCAAGATAAAGGAAAGAAGATGAAGAAAAAAGTGATAAAAAAAAAAAGATACACACAGCCAAGATTCGAGTCTTGTAAAACGTTTCTCTCCCATAGCCTCCGGCTTAAACGAAATTCAGTCGGATCCTTGGAAAAGAGGATCAAGTCGAGTAAAAATTGATACTAAAGACGTATAATATTAGGCTGCCTGAAAAAAGTAATTTGACCCACAGAATGCGGATTTGTTGACTGGGGGTAAAAAATTATAAGTGCGGTTAATACAAGGACGAAAATACCGAATTTTCAAGGATGTGAAAATTTTATCCGTAGAATTATTAAAATTCAGAAAGACCAAGTAAGGAATATTGGAAATACAGAAAGGTGAAAGCATAAGGCGGCAAAATTTAGAATCTGTAAAAGATTTTCTTATTAACGAGACGAATCCCGACGATTCTATATTTTTGGATTCCATGTTCTGACCCTTTTATTTTTTTATTCCTACATACTTCGGCTCACCACGTTTTTGAAATCTATGAATTGAGTTTCAGCTTCTCAAAAAATTCAATATTTTGACCCCCGTATTTTTTGACCTTTCTATATTTTCATCCCCACTCGGATTTCCATGTCACGATGATTCCGACGCGCAGTTTCTCTGCTCCAAAAACGATTATGTAGCGAATCGGGATGTCATTATGTTGCAGAAATTCGCTTGCGGAGATGAGGAGACAATCGTATTCGTCCAGCATGAGCATCGGGAGTTCGAGCGGCGCCGGCGAGCCTCTGATCGTCGTCGAGGAGAGCCTCCTGGGGGAAGAGGAGGCTGAACGGCGAAGAACCGAATCTCCGCCCCGCTGTGTGGACCCGGATTCTCCCTCTCTCAACCCTTATCTTCTCTCGCCCTGGCGAGAGACGCGGAAACATTCCCTTCCCACGCCCCAGTGCACTTCGGGTATCACCGCGTCGCAGGTGAGCTCGGACATCCGGGTTTCAGGCGACAAGACGCGGAGCGAAGACTCCGGATGGAAATGATCTCACAATCCGAAATAAGGACGGGCGAAGAATTTTCAAAGTAGCCAATAATGGGGTCTCAAAGATTTTTGAGGGAATCAAACTCGCTTTATGACAATTAGAAATCGGAGAACAAGGCGCAGGAATTATAAGTACAGTAATGTGTGTATTTTTTATTTCTCAACCATCATCATCGTTTTGCTGATAACTAGTCAGTTTTCCAATCACAATCTTGAATGTGACCGAATACACCATTGGCCCAATTGGCTTGAGCTGGAAAGAAGTCGTCTGTATTCGTCCAAAAATTAGTTAAATCGTATTTTCATCCTAATTTTTTGTTTTATACATTAATTTTACGAGGGAACTCCAGGCTTGTTTTACATTTTCACGCTGAAAATTTATCGACAATATGAAACGAGCAGCTGTTGCAAATGGTTCACTGAACCTGCAGCGATGAAAAATATTCAAATCAGGTTCAGCATCGGAAGAAAAAGCATTTTTTTTCACTTTTACCGAGACACAAGGTTTTTCAAAAATCAAATTATATCTTGATAAGAAAATTTGAGAAAATAAAATACCTTGATCGTTTGAGCCATCTTTATTTGAAAATTTCATCACTCACGAAATACGGTTGCTTTCGTAATAAAGTCGGTTAAGATAAAAATTCAATTTAACCACGCTAGAAAATGTGTCCCTAGTATAAAATGAACTTACCAAAATTCGTGAAACTTGATCGCGTCAACTTATCCTTTTTGAAATAAATAGTGATCGATTTTTCTTCCTCTATCAATTTTGGCATCACATTCGGCGAAGTCGCGTCACCTCCTTAAAACCTCTCTTCGCTCCTCCGTTCTATAATCGTTTCGACTTGAATATGGAACAATGTTCCTCCATTCGGCTTCCTCCATTCAACGGACAATAGAGAAGGATAAGATTTTTCCTCGACCCTCGGCCCTTGGTCACGCAATTTCGCATCCTTTGCACAGGTCCGGCGGCTCAGCGAACGCGGAGAAGGTTCCGGACCGACGCCCCGGGAAGCGGCCTTCCTGGCGACGCTGTCTCAGGCCCCGACACCACAGCCGGGGGGCCGTCGACACTCGGTCGTGACGATATCGAGGGTGCCGCCGACTCTTTTCGGCCGGAACCGGCGCGAGTCCATCGCGGCATTTCCCATGGGAGCCCCGAGGATCCTTCCGAGCAGACGGGACTCGTCTTCGAGCATCGGTCTGCCACCCAGCAACAGCGGAAGCACGCACAATCTCCAGTTGGACATCATGGACGACATCGCGGAGATAAAGGCGAAGAAAGTGAGTCGAGGGCTGTGATGAGGAAAATTTATCTCGTGGCGTGAAGGAAATTCGGAGCGCGAGGGGGGGATTTGAAACGATCGTTCGTAAATTGGGGCGGGGTTGAAATTCTGAATTGGAAAAGTTGCGAAAGCGCCAGATTCCAAATTTTTTTCTGGTGAAACTTAAAGTAAAGAAATCAAACTTTGACGACACATCAAGGTTTCGAGTGGGCGGAAACCCGATGCTCAAACTTCGGAAAGTGCGAAAATGGCAAAATTTTAGACTCTGAAATATCGAAATTCTAAATGATCGAAGATTTTCAGTTCTGTGAATTTCTGGCTTGGTGAAATTTAACCAGTTTGATCTTTCTTTGTTTTTCATTTTCGATATTTTTATGTTCGGAATCCTGGTAATTCTGATTTTCGGTTTTTATGATTTTTCACAACCACTCGTTGAGTAAACTACGCTGTGTGAGTATATTTTAATCTTCAGACTATCGTAACTACTTTTCGGAACTTTGCTCAATCGTAACTTGAATTTTCGGAATCTTGCATACCGGATCTTTGAGCCGTCTGATATCCGATGATTCGGAACTTTGTTGTTTCGTAAAAGTTTTATTTCTTCGCTTCAAGTTTCGCCACCAAATAAATCTGAATTAGGCGCTTTCGAAACTTTTAAAATTCAGAACTCCAACCCCGCTCCTATAAATTGCGTTCGCCTCATTTCACGACGATTTTCGATCACTTCCGTTGTTCTTCCGTTCATGTCAATGATGCAATTTACGCCCCGCTTCCGCTATTCTCTTCTCGGGTGATTTTTTTACTGGCTATTCGTGCGGAATGATCGATTCAACAGATTCGACAGCGTGCGCGGTTAACTCAATTTTCTTTGCTCTGGAAAAATAGTTCAGTTCCATACTGATGCATACCGACTTGTCACAATCGTCTGATAATTTGCAGGTAATTCGAATTTTCCATTTTTCCTGATCGAGTGTTTCACTTGGTCGTTAACTGTGTAATAACTGTTGGATCGAATATTTATTCTTGATTTTTTCCAGTTCCTAATTCAAGTGCCCCTCATCGTGAACAATTGAAGACCGAAATCGTATCAAATTTTGATTAACTTCAGTAGATTATTTGACCCCTTCTCTTACCATTTTCTAGAATTTAGACTTGGAATAGGTCAAGAAATCGTAAAACATTGAAACTTGACAATCCACCAGTCACAAAGAATTGACAGGATAGTTCAGTATTTTTTGATACAACGATGAAAAATTGCTAGACCAGAGTAGAGAGAATCTCAGTCTTTCGAAGGTAATAAATATACGTACACCTATTTTTTTTTAATCTCTAAGGTTGATGTAGCGCTAAATTTTACTTCGAAAAATTTCGTAAGTTGAAACTCCTCAGAATCTAAATTAAGAAAATAGTAATAGACCGTTGGAGAAAGCTGTGTGAAATTTTGAATCCAAGAGTTTTTTGTTCCAGAAGAATTTCCTCCTCTAGGCCCACTTGAGGAAGTTGATTGGTCAAAAATCTATACTTCTTATTAATTTTTGCATCATATTCGCGAAGCGCGAATTTTTTTTGACAAAAAAAAAATCAGCAACTACTGTAATTACAAACAGAAGTATAAAAATATCGGTGCTTCATTTCAATTTGCTTCAAACATTTAGAAATCGTTCTACGATGTCTGATTTTGGGCAGAAAATCATATTCTTCAATTCCAGTAATTCCCATATTTTTATATTTTTAAAAAGATCTCCGCAGCTTCCGAGTATAATATTTTTACAAATACTCAGTGTATAACTATTTCCTAGTATGAGACTCGTGAAAAATAACCATTCCAATTAGCTCCCTACAAGAATTCGATGAAAATTCTCTTTCAACCCCCATCTCTGAATTTTCTCCAACCGTTTCCCCGGCGCAGGTGCGCATGAAGATGTGGAAAACGCCGTCCCACGAACGAGTCTGCGAGGTTCAGCCACTGGAAGGAAACGTCGCGGCACAAAGATACACGCAGCAGCAGCAACAGCGGAGATATTCGGACTTCTCGATCGCTGGAGCGCTGCCCCCGGCGACGGGTTCGATCCGTCGTCGAGCCTCGGAGATGCCGAAGCTGCCGTCTGGGGCGGCGGGGGTGGCGGGAGCCTCGACGCCGGTGTCGGGGGTGTCGGGGGCGGCGGGAATCGTCTGCTCCAACACGGACCTGATCTCGATTCTGAGCTCGCTGACGTCCTCGGCGACGGAGATAAACCGCTGCGGCCTGGACCAGGATGCTGGCTCGAAGCCGGACCCGGGCGCGAAGAGCGCTGATCATCAGCAGCGGCGGGGACGGCTGGTCGACTTCCGGTCGAACAGCTTCGACGTCTCGATCCTCCACGGGACCGGAAACAAGCCTCAGGGTGCGACGTCGCCCCGGAACCCGTCGGCGCCGTCGAGCTGGTTCGTAAAGCGGCACCAGCCGATGTCGAAGAAGCAAAAGGGCGAGGAGGCCGCACCGACCGCCGTAACCTTCCGCGACGAACGATCGACCGTCGTAAAGATCTTCGACCCCCTCGCGAAACCGGCGAAACTATCGCCGACGCCGGAAGTCGCCGCGAATCCAACCCCCGAATCTACCAGGCACAAGGTCGTCTGGGACGACAAGAGCGGAACCAAGGTCGACGCCCAGGTACTCGGGAGCGCGATAGAGGACTTCCTCACCGCTCAACGGGGGCCCGATCCGAGCCCCGAAACACCGACTTCCGGCCCCTCGAAATCGGCCGGGGTTTCGCCCAGCAAACCGAGGTCCAGTCCCAGCAAGGTCGCCACTTGGTTCTCAGGCGCCAATTCCAAGGAGGAGGAACAGACCGAGAACTGCGAACCTTCCCTCTGCTCTACCCTCAAGGACCTCTTCGTTAAGTAGATCGCTCGTTGATCCACCTCGTACCTGGCGATTAATAATTTCTTATCGCTCGGGTTTTTATGTCCTAGTTTGAAGCAAGGTGCAGTTTGAAAGAGGACTTACGTGTACTCGGGAGAGAGAATTTATTTGCCGATCGAATGATCTCGCATCGTTTTACGATCTGATCGCAACTCATCGACGGCTGTTGATCCTTTGGGACTTTTTTTTTATTCCGTTACCTTGCGGACTGTGCGCTATACCGGTAGCTTAAACATTGGTGGAAAACAAATTCGAACTACGAACTACGTGGAATTTAGTCGATGCGATGGTTAAAGTCACGTCGAGTCTTTCGGCTTTTGAAGAAATTGACGGTTTCGATGAGATGTAAAATTCGACGGGAATTAACGAACGTAATATTTGAGGAATCATCTGCGTAAACCTGCTTGTTAAAAGAAAAACGCAGTCAACGGATATGTAATTATAATTTGAAAAAATTTATTTTAATTGATTGAAATTATTTTTATTCGCCAGGTTTAAGAATAATGCCGCGGTGGAAGAGCCGGTTTTTGATTTGATTCGCGCGCCTGTTCGTCGTGAGATAATTTAAGGAAGTAGGAAAAATTGTTCTGGATAATTTAAAATGAGGTAGCATCTGAAGTAAAGCGATTAAGGTCAACAGGTCGTTAATAAAATAATTGCATTTAACGAGAGCTACTCTTCTCTGAGGAAAATGTAACAGCTCTGCCTTTACGACGTTATTTTTGCTCCAGCACTGAATGGGAAAAGAAATTCGAAGAATAAAGGAAACAAAAAATTAACTAGAATATGATGCGTAAGTATAATTTAATACCTACGGATAATGATAATCAATATTTTTGGTCCTGTGCTACTCGAAGAGTAAGTGAAAAATATAGGTAAATGAATTAAAAATGGAAAACAATCAATCATGATGTGAATTTCAAAACGTCATCTATTTAAACAGAATTCGCACAGGATGCAATGCAGTAAGAAAAAATATAATTTTCGTCGTATAAATCGGATATCTATAAATCGTATAAATTCGATGTTTATACAAATAATCAGTAACAATATATTAACGCACGGAATAACGTGCATAAATAAATAACTATATGGTGAAAGGTACAAGCGTATATGTAATTTCCTTTGCTGGTCAAAGGATGTAGTGAATATATACATACACGTACCGTTATACGTGTATGTATATTCTATATACCTACCGCACGATAGGTAGGATTGTAAATATGAGGATGATATTATGGATGTGTAACAGTTCTTGAATGTTTCAACCAACTTCGTATAATGTTATACCTCACCCAATATTGTATATCATAACGTAAACTCATGTGACTTAAATAACCGGTAATTTTACATGGCAGATACATGTATAGGTATTAATACGATGCACTGGAAGCAGGCCAATTGTAAGTGTGCGCGGATTCCGAGACGATAAGATAGTAGAAAATACACGATATCGAACAGAGAGAACGAGGATAAATCAAATTTCATTTCACTCGCCGTGTCCGACACTGAATCGTATCGGATGAAATCGATAAAATATCGTCCAATGAAATAAAAACCTTTGATCGATTTCCCATTCACTGGCAATTCCACACACGATAATGCGAAAATATTTCTAGCGCGTGATTTAATTGAAATTTGGTGCATCGCATATTTACACGTAGACACGTTTAGTACCGGAAGTAAAGCAAGGACCATTCCTAACAGTAGATTATACATGATAAATTTATAGATACAACATATATAGACAATCGTATTACGAGGATTTAAAACGTGTCATTTTATGTACCCATACTATAAATGTACATTACAAATTGTGGGTGAGTATTGTACGATCAATCATTAGTACCTATTTAAATATATAGATACGCGTATTACTATCGGTATATCGACTATTCATGTGTCTTAACTTCTTGTTTTGGAATACGTGTATAATATTTGAAATTGGCTAACACATCTTTGTGTATGTTCATATTTAGCGATAATTTGTATAGATTTATATACACATAAATATGAGATAAATATGATATATCATTGAATTAACGCAATTAATATTATATACATATATATATTTATATATTTATATAGCACCAAGTGACCAAACTGATAGGAGTTACAGATGCGGTCGAGCTGAGTAAATTAACCTGAAGAACGTGTTACCTCCGAAGTCGCATTCGCCAGATACGACCGGCTAAAAAAAAATCCTACCAAGCGCCTTAACCGGTCGTATTTCGCTAGTATGACTTTAGAGACTACATGTTCTTCGGGATAATTTACTCAGCTCGACCGCATCTATAACACCTATCAGTTTGGTCACTTGATGCTGGGTCACCCTGTACCACATATACTATATATGTATATATATATGTATAATATACGAAACGCATATGATAATAGTCCTACCATCATACAAGAATGTAAATAGAATTATCAAATTACGTATAACCTACCTTAAATGTTCCTCGTTAATTATATGTGTATTTAATTATTCACTTCGGATAAAAATTATTCTTACTGTTATTATTGTTACTTATATTATTATTATTATCATTGTGTACCTAAGAATATAAATTATGTGTATATAATACGTAATACATATAAATCGTAATCGGATTTACGAAATGTAAACGCAGTAAACAATATTGCAATAATATATGTACCTATAATTAATCAAACTAACGTGTCGCACCCTGATATTTTAATGAAAAGGTACATACACACATACATGGATACGTAACGATCACTTTCGACATACTTTTGTCTTTTGTGAATTTTATCTTTTTTACCGTTTCTGCTTTCCGCAAAGCTTAAGAACGAATTTCAATATCTTATAATGCATGGGAGACCCGTAGTGCACGTATATTTTTCATTAAAAACCGAATTAATGGGTGGACCTGAAAATTCGTTAGAACTACCCATGTACAAAAGACAATAACTATTTGTAAAGTCGCATTTTAATGACACATTGTTTTCTTCTCAAGTGAATTTTTGAACAGTTCAAGAAAAGGGAGGATGAAAAATCAAAAGGATTTACCTATAATTGTAATACTTTAGGCAGTAATAATTGCGTTTTGATGGATTATCGCAAGTGATAAGAAAAATTTTCTTCAAAATTCTTGTTACAATTATTATTCGTATTGATGTACGAATAGAATCAAATTGTGACTCCGAGATTATCGAATCTTGAGGTTTATAATAATATGACGGTATATCGCCCTAATTATTGTGTAAAAAATTAATCACTATCATTTAATCTTTAGGTGAATACAATTACATACGTACCTATACACGTGCAATGATTGCGAGACAGGTAATATTGTTAAATTTTAGTCACGTAGCTAGCTGCGCGCAAGATCAAGGATCAAGGACTTGAGGATCATGTATGGGGTGAATGAATCATTAATTAGACAAATCAGTTGTAAGTATTAAAAAAAAAACAGAAAAGAAAGAAGAACAGAAAATTCGTATTACGTACCTATAATGAATGATTAACTCGTGAACTTGAATATAATAATACAACCATCACCTTTGTTATCGTTAGTTAAAATATCAGGCGTACCGTATAAACTTAATTGTAAAATAAATGTGCTGTGGAAACTGTAAACATATTGTTACATGTAGTATATCGAAGTGTTTCAAGTACAGAATGATAATTTGAACTAAACGAAAGTGAAAACGGAAATACGGTAATTTGAACACGTGGGTTGTTTACGATGTTTTCTTAATTTTCATTTCGTTTTGTCAACTGCGACAACTCGACGCCCAATCGACTTTATACCAGCTTTTCTCAAAGATTAGCGCGGCGCCGTTTGGCATATTTTCTAATATCAGGATATCTCCTAGAGTAGGCCGGTTACGCAATTTACAAAGAGACTGAACAAAAGTTGAAAAGCCGCAATCAGGTATAAATCAAAACGCCGACGTGTATCAATCCTACTTAAATATCAGATATTCTGGTGTGTACACACGAAAAAAGAATACATTACAGAATCAAGTCGTTTTATTATGTTTGCCTGATTTACCTACACTACAGCCGATTTAATCCAAAGTTTGTCTAGTGTAAATTAGATTTACTTGAAATGAAAAATTTATTCGAACCGACGCCGTTTGTGGTTCGATTTAACATATTTTCACATATTTTTCGACGAACTGAATAACTTGTCCTATTGTTGTAAGGACCATTCAAATGATACGAATCTATGGAATTAAATTTATTATTCCAGCCAACCTAACGTTTACGATTAAATTTGCTAATATTTCGGGATTTAGATAAAAGAATTTGACTACACCAAAATATACGAATAGTAATTAATCAAATCAAATTAAAAGTGCGTTGGTTTTTAGAAAAATGTCACAAATTCGAATAAACTTTTTTCAAAATTAGAAAATCATATTACGAATTACTGCTACTCAAAAAATTGAGTACCTACAAACCCCATGGAAAGTGTTTGAAAATTTCTGCCCCTTTTGTCACAATCAGTTTACACCTAACTTTCAGCACTTTCTCAAGTGTTCTGAGGAAATTTTACTAATCAAATAATTAATTTCAATGATATGAAATTTTTTGCAAATTTTTTTTTTTTTGCAAAGTTATTGATAACGTTGAAATTTCTACTGAGTTTCAGGTTATTTTTAATCAGACAGTTAAATATCTGCCGATATTTTATTACGTTTCTTCAACTTTCCTGAATTTAATGAGTAATTTTTCAAGAATAATTCCGTGGTAAAATTTTTAATAGAGATTAGAATAAAATTAGCAAACTTTGATGAAATTTGAGGGTATACTTACAACACTTTTTAGCCTGGAATTTATATGTTTTGTATATTATTCTTTATACAGTGGCAAATAATTACTTTGTCGTGGGAAAATATAAACTCAATCACGTCGCAATGAATGGAAGGAGGTGCCTAATGAATAAATGGGATAAAGTTTGCGTTTCAAGTGAATATTAACAGCCGGGTGGTGAATAAGAATCACAGGAAACCGATATCTGCGTTGTAAATGAGAATAAAAATAAATACAAAGATAATAATATACTTACGAAATAATACTACGGTCTATTTATGGGGTAAAAATGTCATCATTATCTCGAAAGCAAATATTGTCTATCTTTCAGTCTGAGTATAAGCGCTATATGTATAGAAATTCTACAAATGAAAATTATACCAAATGTTGCTATAAAATCTAAATAAATCTTGAATGTTTAAATTTGTCTTTATTTCGCAGCCTAAAATCTTTCGTTTGATAAGACTATGAGGCTTATGTGACTGTTTTGAAATAATTTTGCAAACACAGTCTGTGGATTTCGTGTCATCAGATTGTGATACTGCGTAGTTAGTCATTTACGCATTTCAAAACAAAAAATTTCATCTTACCCTTATACAATCCAATTTCTTTACAGTAATTCGGATTTCAAGGTTTTCTTTTTTTTTTAATAAAATCGATACAACGTAATTACGATTTGCGATTTATTCACGTATTACATATGCGTGTTATTTCCAACAGAGTTTTTCATTAACGTGCTACCTACTAAGATTACAAGTTTAGACGATAAATTGGAGCAGTGAAAAATCGCTGGATTAAAACACCTTTCGAAAGTGTACAAATCGATTAATTCTCGCATGTATTTCGTGCCCTTCTGTTAACCAGACAGGAGTATGCAATTGTGTATTTATAAACGTTCTACGATCAATCCGATCAACCTTACTAAAAACAATCAAAGGTCGGAATTAAAGATCGTTGTTGAATACTCGAAATTGATGGCAAGGAATTTCATGGCTAACTGATATACAGTTAAGTAATTTAAAAATAATGTGTCAAGTTAAAGTGATAACATTTATTACGCATGGTAGAAAGTAATGAAAAAAATTATTATTACAAGTAGTATAAGGAAGACGATGAAAACGACAGCCCAGGAAATAAAAAAACAACTCTGCTTTGTTCGTTTTTTTTTTTTTTTTTTTTTTTCAGTTTGGTTTTGTGGAAACAATTTTACCTGGTAGAAACCGGAATTGTTGGATCAATTCAATAACACTCTTCGATATCATAAGTTATGGAGTGAAGGTATAAGTATGTAAATGTATACTACATAAAATTGAGCGGCGTTGAAAAACAACCGCGAAATTAGAAACTGTTGTTGTACATAGTTAGCCACAACCAATCAAGTTTTATTCTCGATTTATATATATTTGAACAATTTAACCTTACCTACAGCAAGGTACAAGGTAAACACACACATATAATATATCTATGTTTGAATTAAGCTAACAAGCTTTTGAAGAGTGTATCTACATTGGACCCAATAAATCAAGTATAAAAATTACAATCAATTAAAAGTAAAGTGATTCATAGGATCAGCTTATACGAGGCAGGCGTAGTAACATCAGATTTAATTCTTTCTAAATTATTTAAATATCTACGAGGTTTAATCGAGCAAAAGAAAAACTTCACATCGGTGTTAAGCTCTCTTTCGTGTGCGCTTGGGATAACGGAAAGACATTATTTCTTTGGAGATTTGGCGTCGTTATTATAACTATTGGTTTTAAAAGAGAAAAAAAAGAACTTTTTTTATTAGTCGAAAGCTCGCTATTTTTATCAAATGATAACTTTTGCTTTTCATTACCAAGGTGTTCACAATTATCCTATAGCCATAATTAAAGCTATACAAATATTTCAGCATTGAGAAAAGATGTTCGGATACATGCAGGAGATAAGTAAAACTCTCAATTTTGCGTGATTGCGAAGACTTCAAGTTTTACACGCTATTCCTAAGACCACTGAAATCTAATTTGCTGGACACCCGGATAATGAGATCAAATTTATCCAGTGTGCGACACCCGCGGTGTTACGGGGAATTTACTAGAATGGTGTACAGAGCCACTGGTATATTTTATTGCCATGTTCTCTTCGATTCTCTTTGATCCTCGGGTACACACAGGATAAAATGATGACAAGGCAGTGAGCAGAGTCGCGTTAGACCTGTATGGCGTATTGGTTCTAGTATATCTAGTTGATACGTTTGCCTCGCATTGAATAACGTGGATAGAGATGATGATAGTTTTATGCAACTGGTTAATTAAAATGCAAACAGTCATTCAAGTATCCCAGCCTAGTATCTACAGCTCTCCGCTATCAACGATGGTAATCTTCTTGGTAGTCTTGCCGCTCTGAGTACCCATGGATTCCAGCTGAAAATAAAAGCAAATGAAACACGGTTAGCTACATTTCTTGCTCAGCATTCTGAGGGCAAACTTCAAGCTGAGTTTCTATAAATAGAAAATAGTTCGCAAGTCGTGAAGTGAGTATCTCTTTCACAGCACTTCAAATGTTTTTCAATTCCAACAAGTTTCAGTCAATTGAAAATCTAATTAGAATACCACTTCTGCTTAAAATTCCCTAACTTTCAGCAAGATTACTGGTTCTTTGAACAAGCCAGTTTCACCCTAGTTTGGACTAGGACGACAAATGAGTAAAATATTCACCTTCTTAACGATGTCCATTCCTTCAACAACTTTACCAAAGACAACGTGCTTGTTATCAAGCCAGCTGGTCTTAGCAGTTGTGATGAAGAACTGGCTGCCGTTGGTGTTGGGCCCTGCGTTAGCCATGGAAAGAGTGCCAGGCTCAAGATGCTTCAGGGTAAAGTTTTCGTCCTCGAATTTATTGCCATAGATTGACTTTCCTCCAGTACCATTGTGGTTGGTGAAGTCACCACCCTGGCACATGAAGTTGGGGATCACTCTGTGGAAACTGCTACCCTTGTAGCCATAGCCCTTCTCGCCTGTGCACAGTGCACGGAAATTTTCTACCGTCTTAGGAACGACATCGCTTCTCAGCTGAAATTGGTGGGGGAAAAAAAATTGAAGTTAAGTAACGAGGAAGTGGAATAATTGGATAGAATAATTTGTATCGGTAGAAATACGTGGGTGTAAGAGCAGAAAAAGAACATATCCATGTCGAAAAATTTACAGGAACAAATCGAGTCCGCGAGTTTTTGGAATAAAAAAATTGATACCTTTTTGTAATAAGGTGTTTGTTATGAAGTATATCAATGCGATATCTTGATAATAAGAAAGTGCAAAGATAATAATGTTGATATAAAACAGCTGTCTTGGTACGGCAAGCGGAGGCGTATACATAATATATAGTAATGAATGAATCATAAGCTGACGTACGATATACCGTACATAACAGTAAAAAATGGTGAGATACATCATTATAACAATTCATTAAGCGTTAAATTGAACTGACAATTTAATCCGGATTAAAGAACATTATCGTTATAACGCAACGCGTTGATAAAATATGCGGTGAAATAATCATATCCGCGATGGGTATAGGATGCCAAAGTACAATCACGATCCCAAAGTGAATGGAAAATTTTGGAGAATCATGCGGTAACGCCGAAGGTCGGCATGGCCGGATATGGCAGAGCAGAGGAAGAGAATCGTTGCACGTGTGAAAACGCGAACAATGGGAACAAATATCGGGCAATATTGGAAATATTTTGTCGAAGGATTGACGAAGAATAGAAATGCAAAGATTCGTCGCCGATTCGTAGTGAAATACCGATTCCAAAGTTGATAGATTAATAGTGGCCGGCAGAGTATCCAAGATGGTGACCGGTGTTAAAACGGAACCGTGTTAATGGCGGGGTCAATGAGTCGGCGTTATTAAGCGGTTATTTTATAAAATAGTGGATAAATATTTACCTCCATAACGATGCGACCGACGGACTTGCCGTCGGCGGCCATATCGAAGAAAACTCGTGGTAATCCCATTTTCGTTACTTTCGAAGAAAAGTTTCTTAGAGACTCTGAGAACGACGGACTGCTGCAGGCGGCAACTCCCAAGCGGCTGAAGGTCGAATCAATTGACAGTCGTCCTACCCGGCAGATCGATGCTAACGCCATTTTAACCAAGCCGGAAATTAATTATGAACAATGAGAATACAACAATTACGCGATACCACGAAATACTACGAGGCTGTAAACTCCCTGCTGATAATTTACGGAGACGTTATTACGTAAGAAAGCGTTACTTTTAGATCAAATATTAGTTGATTATTGAGTGCGGCACCATGCTGAAGCACGCCGACCAATCGGAGCGCTTGTATCACCCTAGAAACAAAACTATTCCTGAGGAATGCGTCGCTAAGCCTCGTCCGCGCCACAAAAATCGAACTATACCCACAGACGCTCGTTGATCGTTATAAACTGCGTTTACGTATTAAAAATCCATGAGATATTCCGTTAACTAACGGTTACTCTTATACAGACATGCTTAAGGATTTTAATACCAAAATCCAATAGAAATGTACTGGATTTAGCTATTTGATGTCGCTAAAATATATCCACCAGACTTCAGAAATTTTTAACCATTCAAATTTCGCTCGTTAAATTAACCGGCAGTTCAGATCAACATAATGTTAGAATTTCGATAAAACCGAGGTAAACGCTGTATTTTCTCATTTAAATATCTTTGTGATCGCAATTTAAAATCAGGTGGATGGAAATTACTTGGTATTAGAATTTATACAATTCAAACAATGACTGCGATTAGGGTTGTAGATTTACCATTCCTATACTCTAATGAGTCAATATAACTACCAACGTTGAAAGCCGAAGTGATCAATCAATGAATTTTATACATTTCAGCGAATCAATATTATTTAAATTTAGATATTTTCATTCATCCAATAATTTTATGTCGACCTTAAACCGTACTAATCCGTATTAACCTCACCAGCTTGACTCTACCATAGTAACAAGAAAAATGGCGCCGAAGTGAAGGACGCCCTGAGCAGAATCCATACAGTTTGACAATATTTTCTACATCGACACATGAAAATAATAATCACTGCCAGCCATGAGTAACCTTTCACCCTTTGGAGCCGGTAAAAATCCGCCGTGGGTTCGTAATGCAGGTAATGACAAGAAAAAAAAAGAAAAAGATGCATTTATAACAAGGTTTATTTTGTCTGAACAATAGCTACATAGGTATATTCACTGATCTTTGACAAACCATTGTGAATATCAGTCGACGTAAATATCGACGCCACAATTCGCTGATTGACGTTGTCATATATCACTGGTTAAATACTTGAATGAGAAAGAATTATACGCATGAGTCTTACATGTCAATACCTCAATCAAAGCTATGTGGAATGGAATTTTGTACTTATGCCAGTCACTGAGGATTCAGGTTACAAATGAAAATAGTTCCTCGACGGTTCTCCGATCGTCGCATTTGTCCCTGCGTGCATTGTTTTGTAGTGTTTAGTATCATCATTTATACACATATAATTAACGTGCTCATTAATGAAACAAAATTCCCAACGCCTTGACGATTGATCATCAACATTGAGATTTTAGTTTGATTTAATTTTGTGTACTCGTATTGTGATGCGTTCAAGTTTTTTTCTTCATAAATAACAGTATAATAATGTTTATTCCAACTGTAATCTTTGTTGGCATAGGTCAAGGAATCCAAAACATTCAACATCAAATGTTGGGCCAAGCCATGGGAGGTATGGGTGGGCAGCCCATGGTTCAGTATCAGCAACAGACGCAACAAGTATATCAGCCAAACCTAGGCCTACAGCAGGTTTGTTTTACACATTGTTTCAATGCGGAAATACGACATAATTTGTAAGGAATACATTAGGAACGAGTGTTATAACCTGCTGTAGCTTAGTTTTGATTGCAAAGTCAAAGAAAAGTAATAATATGTCTGAATCAAAATTCCATTAGATGTAGAAATTTTTTTTCAGACATATCGATCTGCTAAGCTATGTAAAATTGACAAATTTATTTCAGATATTTATCAATGTTCCACATATAACAGATGCATTAGTGTTTCTTTTACTATTTATATACACATATATATATATATGTGTGTGTGAACGTGTGTGTGTGTGTGTGTGTGTGTGTACATATATATACATATATGTATACATCATGTAGTCCAAGTCTATTACATATACCCATGCTTATTTAATTTTCATTTACATAACATAGCCAAACATTACAATGGCATCTATGGCGAGTCTTGGCTCAAATTTACCCAGTGGTATAGCTGGCCAACTTTATCCACAAGTGGCAACTGTGTCCTACCCTGCACCGCGAGCCCTCAATACAAATGCGTTTCAACAGTCTGTAGCAAACGTTGCGCAACAAGTACAACAGAATGTTTCCGCCTCATCTACAAAGCAGCGAGTCTTCACGGGCACAGTGACTAAAGTACATGACAACTTTGGTTTTGTCGATGAAGATGTTTTCTTTCAAACAAGGTGAGTTGTGGACCGAAACTAAATTCGCAAATAAAATTGTACTAGGAGTCGTGCTATGTCGCTTCAGCTATTCTTAAGGTTAAATTCCATGACGGAATGTGCAACTTTTATTAATTTCATAATATTGAAATGAAGATGTTGTCATCAGGCAATGAAACTGATTGACAATAGTACCTATTAATATTAATTGTATGTAGCAAGTCTGGAAATATACTGATGATGAATTGCAAATCATGTTCAATGATATCATTGAAATTAGTAATAACTAAATAACTAATGAACACTTTCTTATGTTACTTTCAATTATTTCAACAGATGATGTACACATACTATTATTATTGTATTACATTTTCAGTGCATGTGTCAAAGGTTCAAATCCAATTGTTGGTGATCGTGTCTTGGTAGAAGCCTCTTACAATTCATCAATGCCATTCAAATGGAACGCAACACGGATTCAGGTACTGCCAATGGGATCAAATACGAATAATGTTAATCCTCCACCGGTTCAAAATCAACCATCTAGACCACAGTCAAATAGGACTTCAGGAAATTACAATGCAGTTCCTCCTCCGAATGAAAATTCAAGCAACAGGTGTGAATTCAGCCAAATATATTACCATAAATCATTTACACACTTGAAATTTTGTCATTGACAGCGTTTATACTCACTTTATGGTAACTTTTGTTGCAGATTTGCTGCTAACGCTAGTAGCAACAACAGTAATAATCGTAACAAGGGTGGAAGAGTTAGAGAAAGATCACCCAGAGATCGCAGAAACGATGATGAAGATGTAGAAAGAAAGCGCAGACGAGAAGACCGGATCAGAGAACGTGAAAAAAAGGAAGAGCGGAGCCCGTCAAGGACACGAAGGAGCAAGTCACCAAGACCACGCCGACGTACAAGGGTTGTACCACGATACATGGTCCAGATACCAAAAATAGCTCTAGATTTGTAAGTTTCAATCTCACGTTTTTGGAGTGGACCAATAACAAATAGCTATGTACAATATATTTGTGAATCTGCCTTATAAATGACAGGTGTAATAACCACTCTCTTCTATTTTTTGTTTATTTCAGACCTGAAGCTGATGTACTAGAAATTCGACGACGTTATCAGAACATGTACATTCCTAGCGATTTCTTCTCTACAAACTTTAGATGGGTAGACGCGTTTCCGCCACACATGCCATTCACGCTCAATAAGCCATGTTCTTTCCATGTAATGCACAAAGATGTCGAGCCTTACTTTGAAAATACTACAGTACTGGAACCTCCAGATGCAGATTACCTCTTTTCGGCAAAGGTACGTCGGATAACAATAAATTTGTTTTGTAGGTCAAGTGTCAGTCTTGATAACACAAAAAATCAATCCCTGGATTATTTTGCTCACAGGTCATGCTTATGTCTATGCCTGCAATGGAAGAAATTTACAAACGATGCTGCGGTGTTACGGAAGATAGAGATCCAGATCGGGACTATGTACATCCGACTCGACTCATCAATTTTTTAGTTGGTTTACGTGGCAAGAATGAGACAATGGCGATTGGAGGCCCTTGGAGTCCTTCTTTAGACGGACTTAATCCAGAGAAAGATCCTTCTGTTCTAATTAGGACAGCAGTTAGGACGTGCAAGGCTTTGACTGGCATAGATCTGTCCAATTGTACACAATGGTACGTCACCTTAATATTTTGGCAAATTCATTTCTCTGCTGATCTATGCTCATGTCGTATGATGGTGACTGATATTTAATAGTTCCAAGTAGCGAACTGTTTGTAAAAATGCTCTTGTACAGACTACTATGATTGGTCGGCGTCATTAATTCTTGGTTGGTTTAAGTTCTGGTATAATTAGTTTTCCCTGGAATGAAATTTTGTATATTATCGTTATACTTACATTTAATCTTCTTCGTTTTAAGTACTGTGAGGTAAGTAATTTTCAGTGTATAATATTGTTTTGCCCTATGCGCCATTGTTCATACTTTGTAGTATCCAACAGCGGCTTCGTGTCATCTATCATTTATAACTTGAAAAGCAATTCCGAGCTTTTCATACACATCCATGGCCATTTTTCATGTTCTATATTACACATTTCGGAAGGGGTAGACGAACTGCTTCAACGGCGTTGTCCATCTACATGCAACACTCGCTGAGCTTGTCATATATATTTTCTTTTTTGCAATATTTCAAAGGAACTTGTAATACTTGATTTGAAGGAGCGATCCGCCAATTGGTTTTCATCGTTCTAATAGACACAAAGAACAAAAACAATTCGATTAAAATTAACAGTAATTCATTCGTTACGAAATCCGCTGTACGAAGGAGGTACACGATTGGATACCGAACTGGATATTTCCACTGGAAGTTGGAAACTATGACGGACAAATTTTGGTTTAATTTTTTATTTTTGTTAACGCTGAACGTCGTCGTGTGCCGTGGCGTAGCTTTGTGTGCAGAGCGTCACCTGGCGAATTGAGCAGGCTAAAGTTTAGCGTTTAAGCCAAAGCTGGCCGGCATTAACCTGAGTTGACGTTTGGGTATTGTTTTTCCTTGCGGCACAGGTACCGCTTCTTGGAGCTCTACTACAGACGAGCGGAGACGACCCACAAATCGGGACGAGTCGTGCCGTCTCGTGTTGAAACCGTCATACTATTTCTCCCAGATGTTTGGAGCTGTGTACCGACCAGACTGGAGTGGGACGGGCTGCACCTGAACTATAAGAAACAACTGGAGCGAAAGCTGCTACGAGCTGCCTCTAACCCAGACGATGCTGATCCTGCCAATGACGCTGACGAGGCTGCCGCTGCTGATCAAAAGGCACTACCCACACCATCCCATATTACTTTTTTACCTTTTTATTCATTACATTATTACATAATCGAGCTGCTGTTTTCAACTACTAAACTGATTCTTCAGTTAATACCTGTCCAGTTACCAATCGATCGCGTAGTCGTCATTTATCGGTCCTTGGGTTTCGTTAGTTTGCGGCTTTTATGCTCATTCCTCACATTACTGCTGATAAAATGATATTGTAATCTGAGCTTACGAATTCTATCTACAAGCTTACTTTATCACAATTTATAAAAATTTTTAATTCAAGTTCAAGCAATTTGATCGAATACTTGATTATGTTTCGTATTTCTTTCACATTTCAAATATTGAGCGTACTGTGTTGACATTTATTTATGATTTTTTTAAACAGCTTCATTCCAATGTTTCATAATCACTGTAATTATGGCTATCGTCAGCCAATTGGTAGATTATGGCAAACACCCAATTAGCCTCTGACAGTTTCATTGTGTACGCAAGTCCAAACGAGCAAGCCTAGCTCGGAGAAGAGCGCAGCCGAGTCATTCCCCTTTCCCGAAATCCTCCATCGTCAGTTGAAAATTGTTAAAAAGTACTGAATTATTTATTTCATCGTCCTTTTTTATGTACTACTGCATTTTATTGATATTACTTGTCCGTAACAAACCAACCAACCAACCACACCGACACCAGAGCCAGGATTCTAAGAGAGTCTAGCAGTTACTCGAGTCACATGTGAAGGTCAACGTGAATTATATGTTGTAATAATGTGCATGAATGTTGAGAGAATGACCAGAGGAGAGATTGCTTTTGATTAGTTATAGGAACTGCTTCTGTTTGTAGTTTTTGATGATGATTCTCATTACCTCTAGTTGACCTCTACTTTTTCTTTTCAGGAAGAATCCATTACTCAGAAGAAGGTGCCCACTCACTACTCTGAGCTTGATCCAAAGACGATGAATGTAAGTCTTCAGGAATCAGCTTATACCTAACAAATGGGCCTTGCAGTATATTTATACCATCTAGAATTTTTCAAAGTCATTTTTCTGTCCAGGTAAACGACTTACGACAAGAATTGGCTGCTCGTAACTTGGGTTTCAAAGGACTGCGGTCTCAATTAATGGCAAAGCTAACAAAGGCCATTAAATCGGAGCAGGCCAAGGAGGAAGGACGACAGGAAGAGGCAGATGATAACGAGAAAGATGATTCACCACCACCAAAAGAAGAGCCCAAAGATGAAAAGAAGGTGAAGGATAAGGAGGTATACGGTCATGGTTAATGATTTGTCAATTTAGATTGACAAAATCATATTTCTTGGGAATACAACATTTGTATGCTTTATTGACTATACCGCTATCCTTGCAGCACGACGATGATAAGAAAAAAGTTTACGAACGTGAGCGGATTCTTCTTGAAAAACGATATTCTCTTCCGGAAGCCTCTCACATCATCGTCCATCCTTCAAGAACTGCAAAAAATGGAAAATTTGACTGTACTGTTATGTCGCTTAGTGTTTTGTTGGATTACAGGCCAGAAGATACAAAAGTGCGTACAATACATGAGTTTTATAACTGAGATAAGGTTGAATAATTTGCGGAAAGTTCATGATTCATTCACATCTGCTTTTAGGAACACTCATTCGAAGTATCCTTATTTGCTGAGCTGTTTAATGAGATGTTGATGCGAGACTTTGGTTTTCGAATTTATCGAGCATTGTGCAGTCTTCCGGAGAAAATTAAAGATAAAGAAGACGATAAAAAGAAAGAAAAAAAAGATGACAAAAAGGATGATAAGGATCGAAAGAAGGATGACGAAAAGAAGTCCAGAAAAGATGAGAAGAAAGATGATAAAAAGGATGAAAAGAAACGAGAGGGAAGTAAAGATAAAAAAGATGACAAAGATGTTAAGGCGAGAACTGATGAGAAGGGAGATAAAGACAAGGACAAAATGGAAGAAGATGAGGAGGATGACGACGAAGAATCTGAGGTAAGTTCGATCATTTTGAATTAAAATTCAAGTCACGTCCACAATGGATTTCAATAAACTGGCAATGATGTATAATATTATTTTTAGGATGATAATGACTCTACAAAGGATGGAAAGAAAGATAAAGACAAGGATGAAAAAAAGAGAAAAGCAAAGTTATTTACACATGATCCGTATTTACTTTTGGCGTTCGTCTATTTTGATCAAACGCACTGCGGTTACATATTTGATAAAGATATCGAAGAGTTAATTTATACTCTCGGATTAAATTTGTCTCGAGCACAGGCGCGAAAGTTAGTGCAAAAGGTTGTCACTAGAGATTCGTTACACTATCGTAAATTAACGGATAAATCTAAGGACGAAGATGTCAAGGATGATAAAAAAGAGGAAAAAAATATAGATAAACTAGAAATCGGTGGATGGGGAGACAACGAAGAAGTTTTGCGTTCACTTGCTCTCGGTATGTGAAGTTTATAAATATTTACTCTAAACTTGAATTCATTCTACTATCAATTCTCATTTACATCGAAATATATCTGGTTATTTTGTTTCATTTAGGAAACAAGAAATTACTGCCAGTATTCTTTGGAAGTGGCCCAGCATCAAAAAGAGCACGGAGAGAAGATGGTGAAAGTGGCGAGTGCGAAGGAGAGTCTATTCCAGAAGGTTTTGTACTTTATAAAGGCTCGTTGTTAGACGTTGAAAAATTGGTCAGTCAGCTGAAGCGATCTGAAAAGGCTCGACTTGATACGGAGGCTCGAATGATGGAACTTCAGCATGAGCTGGGCTCTGTTGGTGAAAAAGCGTCAAAGCAAGGCACGATGATAAAAGATCTTTCAGAGGATTTGAAATCATATAAGGACAAATTGAGAAACACGGATGATAAGCTGAAGAAAACCTCGGTAATGTGGTATTTCAATACATTACATACTGTAACTATATGTATATGTAAGAAAATTTCACAATCTTCTTTTTTCAGGCTGAAACCCACACGTATTTAACCTCGTTGAAAAGTATATTTCATATAGCAGCTAAAGTAATTCCTGAATCTAAGAGGGTAGAAATAGTTGAAATTCAGGACGAGAAAGGAGTAGTTGAAGTAAATGGTGCGCAAGTCGAGCACAAATCTAAGTCAGACAGTCGATGGAGTGACAATAAAGTGAATGTTAAAAAAGAATCATCTGGTGGAGACACTGATAAAGAAAAAAAGTAACCATTCGAAAGAGATTATTATTTATTAGTTATAAGAGTATATCATTACAGATTCGTCATTATATCGGCGAATGAATTTTTTATATTGCGGGAATGATTTCCATGCCAGAAAAAGCGAGAGTTGTTTAAAAAAAGCAGTAAACAAAAGTTTACTTTGAAAAATAGTAAATGAAAACAAAGGATAACATTTTGAATAATTTTCCAATGTGAATGGAATAGAATAGCGAAAAAAGAACGACGTTGCACGTGCTTTTTGTTTATTCGGTGTTTCAGTGCCGTCAGAATAAACAAAGAGCCATTACGATTTGTAAAATTTTCAAGATATTGGAATACTTCGACATAATTCGATCCAAACACATGGACAACGCAATGACAATTATGTAAAACTTATAATAAAATCTTGATCGACGTATGTTTTGTTTAACACGCGTAACTAAACAGTTTTTATACATGTTCATTGCCAATTGGGTTTAGTTCCTGCATACAGCGACGAATCTAAATAGAGAAGAAAGAATAATATCTAGTTACCCTTAGTAGGATAAGCCTTTAAGTCCATTCTTGTGTTACATTTAAGTGTGCGGTCGACAGTCTCGTCATACAGATATTAAGTACCCCCCGCCCCATCCACCGCCCCCTACAAAAAAAGTACTCTTCAGAAATCCTGTTCGACAGTGAACAGTAGTTGAGTTGTTATGTTTTAGTCTGATTAAAAACGAAAAAAGCAACAGTGTTAAATTTGAGTTATTTATGTTCAACAGCTCGTGTGAAATGTACGAGTATGTATAAACTACTTTATTTAGGAAAAAAACATACATGCGTAAATATAAGTTGACGAATAAACAAATGTTTCGTAATGAAAAAACAAACCCATCACTTTATTATTTCTCTTCAATTATGGTACACCTATAGTACACTACTAACTACTAATCCCTGTTCGGTTGACCAATCAAAATCATGAGAAGGGGAACCTGAGGATGTGCCATGCCAGCGTTTTCCGTGTCCCGGAAATTATTGGCGGCTTTTGACACGAGATATATTACGAATCAAATTTCCTATAGCAAATGCAAGTCAGTGATATATTCACAATCACCCAGAAGGTAAACCATTTGCAACGTATTCAATACGTTACTACAGCGTTTATACGCACAGGGAAAACCTGGAAAATCGGAAAAACTCTAGAAATTTTTAACAGCAGGGAAAAGTTACGGAAAAGTTGGGGTATTTCAAATATCAGACTGGAGTTTTCAGTCTGTTGAAAAAATGAACTCGTTTTTATACAAAGTACTACTCTTGATCTGAGGGGAAAATAAATTGCACTTGACATTTTGTTTTGTCGCACGACTTCGTACATTCTATACATATTACTGAATACCAAACTTTATTCCGTTTTTGCTTACGGAAAATCAAAAGCTGTTTTTGAGTGGTTATTCACATACCTGTAGAAAAGTATCGAGTAAGTAATATTATAGGTATTGAGTACGGTTACGTCCGTAAATTAAATTTAGTCAGCGGAATAGTTTTTGAGGGATTACTGAAAGTACTCTGCTGATTTCGCAAACTACGAGTTGAAGTACTCAGGTGATACGACGAGGGCATTGCATAACTATGCTTAGCCTCGACGAATAAAAACTATTGTTAATACATGCAGTGAAAATAAATTGAAGGGGAGAACACTATTACCGCTGAGTACGTTTATCTGATTTAATGTCAACGTATTATCACGAGTTTCGACGTAACTTTGCGCGTAAAATCGATTACCTGCAACCTGAATATAGTGCCAGCAGCGAATGCTGTGTTACAGCAAGAGAACAAAAAACATCTTTAGTCATTTGTCTGCTGCTGGTGTTTCAATCGTAATTTCTTAACGTCAGTTGAAAGCGCCGCGCTTTTGATGGTGCATTTTCTGAGTTCATGGAGGTCCAATTAGTGAGGAGAGGGACATACAAATCGAACCTGAAACCAGAAATTTTCGGTCAAAAAATGAAGAAAAAGTATGGCTAACCCCTTCGCATTTTCGGCGAAAATTTTTGCGATTTCGAAAAGTGCTGAAACGAATTAATTGTGGCGCTATTCCGACGTAATTTTGCGAGAGAAATCGATTGGGCGCAGTCCCAATACGCTGCGATCAACGCATCGAAAGTTACAGCCAAAAAACGAAAACCTGAATTTTCGACATTTTTCAGCATGTTTTTTTTTCCTCGTATCTTCTCTCCCGTTGATCCCACGCTCCTTTTGCTGCGTTTTCTGAGTTCCTTGGGGTCCAATTGGTCTGGAAAGAGTCATACGAATCAATTCTGAGACGAAAAATTTTTTGGTCCAAAAAAAAGGAAGGTTAACCCCTTTGTATTTTTGGCGAAAATTTTCGCGATTTTCAAAAGTGCTGGAATCAATTCTTTCAGGCACTATTCCGACGTAATTTTGCGAGAGAAATCGATTGGGCGCAGTCCCAATACGCTGCGATCAACGCATCGAAAGTTACAGCCAAAAAACAAAACCTGTGATTATATGAATCCTTACGTAATGTTTTCGATGTTTTCTTATACTGAAAATATTTATTGCTGTTCCAGGTACAACCCGAGGTGGTTATCGGTGGTTGTTCGAGGTGGTTGGCGATTGTTGGAGGTGCTCGGAGGTGGACGAGGAGGAGGGCGAACGGAACTGAGTCTCAAAGCCCTGTTGATGTAAAAGCAGCTATTCGATAAAAATTATAGTTTATAGTTTACACAGCCCATTGCATGATATTTCATTATAAATACGTATGTTTCAATGTATTGAGGAATAATTTATCAAATATCCAGAGGTCATGTGCAAATAATAAATGAATTGATTCGACCGCAGTTTGATGTATTCATTAGAGCTTTCACAATAAATTTAAGCTTTGTTACTTCTTTTATTTTATTATGGATAATCAAAAACATTTCCGACTATTCGTGCTGTGGAAGCATGGGGATTAAACCAAATGTAGCAAAAGATTAGAAACAGTGCATGTGGAGTACGGGTATTTTTCTAATAATGCAAATAGAATAGAACACCACGCCTTGCGAATTAGCTTTCCAGACAGAGATGAATGATGAATTTTAAGGACTGCATTATCGTTGTTGAATACTCTATGCCTCATGGAAAAAGAAAATCTGTAACGATAAAATTGATGCACGGGATCATCGTTGACTTTAACTTTTGAAATGTCCTACCATTTGCGAACACCTCCAACCATCCTATTTACCTACATTACTAGATTAGCTGTGATATGAAAAGAGAAGAATTATTCATTTCGAAATGGGATTCTATTCGACGCGCGCTCAATGTATTCCATAACATTAGTCTTCACAATTATTCCAACAACTTTTCATTTGCTCTCTCGATCTTGATTTTTCATAGGCATAGAATCGAAACGCTGTTTTAGCTGGTCGCAAGTGAAGCATCTGCGTTGGGTGGAGAAGCGGAATTGTTTTTCGAAAAGTATTCGGATGGAAAAAAATTCAGAGTAACTGCAATACATAACGGATGCGCTAATTCTGAACGAGATGAAATGGATGCTCCGTACATGAGACAGTATTTAACGCTGCGTAGTGATTTAAAGACCTAGAAAGGTGATAGGGAGAGAAAGAACGACGCTTCTTAACACTTCGAGTGTATTTTAACACACATTTGAAAGATACGAGCGAAATTTTTCATCATCCAACTGTCGCAGAAGGGCAGCGTTATTAGCCGACCCGTTCACTGAAGAATACATCTTCAGTCAACGGCTGACGATCGAAGGGCCTGGCCGCTTGAGTCTGGAATCGGCAGGAGAGATAAAGTGTGTATTTCATGTATGAAATGTGAAAGCTAAAATCATTATACATCATATCATATCATCATACATCATACATCATACATCGTACATCATACATCATCATACATAGTATCAAAGTTCGAAACCAGAGTTCGGATGTCGGATGTCCAGAAAGTGACGTCACCAATTCAAAATCAGCTAGTCGAATTCCTCAGTCGGGAAACAACCGCGCAGTAGAGCGGACGGATGAGAGTCGCGCTCCGCAAATTTCGAGTACCGGGTTCTCAACCTCTCGGATCCCGCGCTTCGGGTCCGCTACGTATTTCGAGTACCGGGTTCTCAACCTCCCGGATCTACAATAAATTATTTCAATTCGTTTTTCGCGCAAGCCGAAATTCAGTAGCTGTCAGTCCGCTAATAAAATTTCTCGACTTCCACGATAAGCGCTCCGTGGTTCCTGTTCACGTTTACAATAAATTATTTCAATTCGTTTTTCGCGCAAGCCGAAATTCAGTAGCTGTCAGTCCGCTAATAAAATTTCTCGACTTCCACGATAAGCGCTCCGTGGTTCCTGTTCACGTTTACAATAAATTATTTCAATTCGTTTTTCGCGCAACCCCAAATTCTGTAGCTGTCGGTCCGCTAATGAAATTTCTCGACTTCCAGGATAAGCGCTCCGTGGTTCCTCGTTCATGTTTACAATAAATTATTTCAATTCGTTTTTCGCGCAACCCCAAATTCTGTAGCTGTCGGTCCGCTAATAAAATTTCTCGACTTCCACGATAAGCGCTCCGTGGTTCCTGGTTCACGTTTACAATAAATTATTTCAATTCGTTTTTCGCGCAACCCCAAATTCTGTAGCTGTCGGTCCGCTAATAAAATTTCTCGACTTCCAGGATAAGCGCTCCGTGGTTCCTCGTTCATGTTTACAATAAATTATTTCAATTCGTTTTTCGCGCAACCCCAAATTCTGTAGCTGTCGGTCCGCTAATAAAATTTCTCGACTTCCACGATAAGCGCTCCGTGGTTCCTGGTTCACGTTTACAATAAATTATTTTAATTCGTTTTTCGCGCAAGCCGAAATTCAGTAGCTGTCAGTCCGCTAATAAAATTTCTCGACTTCCACGATAAGCGCTCCGTGGTTCCTGGTTCACGTTTACAATAAATTATTTCAATTCGTTTTTCGCGCAACCCCAAATTCTGTAGCTGTCGGTCCGCTAATAAAATTTCTCGACTTCCAGGATAAGCGCTCCGTGGTTCCTCGTTCATGTTTACAATAAATTATTTCAATTCGTTTTTCGCGCAACCCCAAATTCTGTAGCTGTCGGTCCGCTAATAAAATTTCTCGACTTCCACGATAAGCGCTCCGTGGTTCCTGGTTCACGTTTACAATAAATTATTTCAATTCGTTTTTCGCGCAAGCCGAAATTCAGTAGCTGTCAGTCCGCTAATAAAATTTCTCGACTTCCACGATAAGCGCTCCGTGGTTCCTGGTTCACGTTTACAATAAATTATTTCAATTCGTTTTTCGCGCAACCCCAAATTCTGTAGCTGTCGGTCCGCTAATAAAATTTCTCGACTTCCACGATAAGCGCTCCGTGGTTCCTGGTTCACGTTTACAATAAATTATTTCAATTCGTTTTTCGCGCAAGCCGAAATTCAGTAGCTGTCAGTCCGCTAATAAAATTTCTCGACTTCCACGATAAGCGCTCCGTGGTTCCTGGTTCACGTTTACAATAAATTATTTCAATTCGTTTTTCGCGCAAGCCCAAATTCAATAGCTGTCAATACGCTAATAAAATTTCTATAACTTTATCATCTTCTCATAATCTTTCCGGTAGATTATATCGATAATAAAATTATATCAAACCTTACACATTATTTTTGACTTGTTCTCACGCTGAAAATATTTATTAGTATTCGGGGTATAACTCGAGGTGGTTGAAGGTGGTCGGAGGTGGACGAGGAGGAGGACGAGGAGGACGAGGATTTGTGCTGGGTGAGTAAAACACTTTTATAATATTTGATGGCAATTATAATTATATTTCATCTGAAATATTACAAACTTGTCAAGTTTACAATAAATTATTTCAATTCATTTTTCGTGCAAGCACATATTCAGTAGCTATGAATACTCTTATACAATTTATTATATTATTAATTAATTAATTATTATTCTTATAATATTTAATGGCAATTGTAATTATATTTCATCTGAAATATTACAAACTTGTCACGTTTACAATAAATTATTTCAATTCATCTTTCGTGCAAGTACATATTCAGTAGCTATGAATAATCTTGTACAATTTATTATGTTATTAATTAATTGATTAAATACATCAATCCTTACACAATATTTTCGATGTCTTCCTATACTAAAAATATTCATTACTATTTCAGGTATTACCCAAGGTGGTCGGAGGTGGACGAGGAGGAGGACGAGCTGGACGAGGAGGAGGACCAGGTGGACGAGGAGGAGGACGAGGTGGACGAGGAGGAGGCAGGGTGGGTCGTGGGAGAGGACCTCTCCTCTCCTCAGAGGAGAGGAGGGGGAGGGGCAGGGAAGGGGGAGAGGTGGGCGGGGAGGGGGAAGGGACGGGAAGGGAAGGGGAGGGGGCAGGGAAGGGGGAGAGGTGGGCGGGGAGGGGGAAGGGACGGGAAGGGAAGGGGAGGGGGAAGGGAAGGGAAGGGGACGGGAGGGGGGTGGGCGGGCGGGCGGGAGGGAGGGTGGGAGGGCGCGAGGGAGGGAGGGAGGGAGGGCGGGCGGGCGGGCGGGCGGGCGGGTGGGCCCGGGAGGGGGGGGGGGGGGGGGGGGCGTGTACTGCTCTATTAAATCTAACAGGCTCGTATCGACATCCGTCCTCCACTCTCTCCCTCCCTCCCTCCCTCCCTCCCGCCCTCCCTCCCTCCCTCCCTCCCTCCCGCCCTCCCGCCCTCCCGCCCTCCCTCCCTCCCTCCCTCCCTCCCTCCCTCCCTCCCTCCCTCCCTCCCTCCCTCCCTCCCGCCCGCCCGCCCGCCCACCCCCTTCCCGCCACCCTCCCGTCCCCTTCCCTTCCCTTCCCCCTCCCCTTCCCTTCCCCCTCCCCGCCCACCTCTCCCCCTTCCCTGCCCCCTCCCCTTCCCATCCCGTCCCTTCCCCCTCCCCGCCCACCTCTCCCCCTTCCCTGCCCCCTCCCCCTCCTCTCCTCTGAGGAGAGGAGAGGTCCTCTCCCACGACCCACCCCGCCGCCTCCTCGTCCACCTCGTCCTCCTCCTCGTCCACCTGGTCCTCCTCCTCGTCCAGCTCGTCCTCCTCCTCGTCCACCTCCGACCACCTTGGGTAATACCTGGAATAGTAATGAATATTTTTAGTATAGGAAGACATCGAAAATATTGTGTAAGGATTAATGTATTTAATCAATTAATTAATAACATAATAAATTGTACAAGATTATTCGTAGCTACTGAATATGTACTTGCACGAAAGATGAATTGAAATAATTTATTGTAAACGTGACAAGTTTGTAATATTTCAGATGAAATATAATTACAATTGCCATTAAATATTATAAGAATATTAATTAATTATTTAATAATGTAATAAATTGTATAAGATTATTCATTGCTACTGAATATGTGCTTGCACGAAAAATGAATTGAAATAATTTATTGGAAACGTGACAAGTTTGTAATATTTCAGATGAAATATAATTACAATTGCCATTAAATATTATAAGAATATTAATTAATTATTTAATAATATAATAAATTGTATAAGATTATTCATTGCTACTGAATATGTGCTTGCACGAAAAATGAATTGAAATAATTTATTGTAAGCGTGACAAGTTTGTAATATTTCAGATGAAATATAATTATAATTGCCATCAAATATTATAAAAGTGTTTTACTCACCCAGCACGAATCCTCGTCCTCCTCGTCCTCCTCCTCGTCCTCCTCCTCGTCCACCTCCGACCACCTTCAACCACCTCGAGTTATACCCCGAATACTAATAAATATTGTCAGCGTGAGAACGAATCAAAAATAATGTGTAAGGTTTGATATAATTTTTTTATCGATATAATCTACCAGAAAGATTATGAGAAGATTATGAAGTTATAGAAATTTTATTAGCGTACTGACAGCTCTTGAATTTGGGCTTGCGCGAAAAACGAATTGAAATAATTTATTGTAAACATGAACCAGGAACCACGGAGCGCTTATCCTGGAAGTCGAGAAATTTTATTAGCGGACTGACAGCTACTGAATTTCGGCTTGCGCGAAAAACGAATTGAAATAATTTATTGTAAACGTGAACGAGGAACCACGGAGCGCTTATCGTGGAAGTCGAGAAATTTTATTAGCGGACCGACAGCCACAGAATTTGGGGTTGCGCGAAAAACGAATTGAAATAATTTATTGTAAACGTGAACGAGGAACCACGGAGCGCTTATCGTGTAAGTCGAGAAATTTTATTAGCGGACCGACAGCTACCGAATTTGGGGTTGCGCGAAAAACGAATTGAAATAATTTATTGTAAACGTGAACCAGGAACCACGGAGCGCTTATCGTGGAAGTCGAGAAATTTTATTAGCGGACTGACAGCCACAGAATTTGGGGTTGCGCGAAAAACGAATTGAAATAATTTATTGTAAACGTGAACGAGGAACCACGGAGCGCTTATCGTGGAAGTCGAGAAATTTTATTAGCGGACTGACAGCTACTGAATTTCGGCTTGCGCGAAAAACGAATTGAAATAATTTATTGTAAACGTGAACCAGGAACCACGGAGCGCTTATCGTGGAAGTCGAGAAATTTTATTAGCGGACCGACAGCTACCGAATTTGGGGTTGCGCGAAAAACGAATTGAAATAATTTATTGTAAACGTGAACCAGGAACCACGGAGCGCTTATCGTGGAAGTCGAGAAATTTTATTAGCGGACCGACAGCCACAGAATTTGGGGTTGCGCGAAAAACGAATTGAAATAATTTATTGTAAACATGAACCAGGAACCACGGAGCGCTTATTTCGGAAGTCGAGAAATTTTATTAGCGGACTGACAGCTACCGAATTTGGGCTTGCGCGAAAAACGAATTGAAATAATTTATTGTAAACGTGAACCAGGAACCACGGAGCGCTTATCCTGGAAGTCGAGAAATTTTATTAGCGGACTGACAGCCACAGAATTTGGGGTTGCGCGAAAAACGAATTGAAATAATTTATTGTAAACGTGAACCAGGAACCACGGAGCGCTTATCCTGGAAGTCGAGAAATTTTATCAGCGGACTGACAGCTACCGAATTTGGGGTTGCGCGAAAAACGAATTGAAATAATTTATTGTAAACATGAACGAGGAACCACGGAGCGCTTATCCTGGAAGTCGAGAAATTTTATCAGCGGACTGACAGCTACCGAATTTGGGGTTGCGCGAAAAACGAATTGAAATAATTTATTGTAAACGTGAACCAGGAACCACGGAGCGCTTATCGTGGAAGTCGAGAAATTTTATTAGCGGACCGACAGCCACAGAATTTGGGGTTGCGCGAAAAACGAATTGAAATAATTTATTGTAAACATGAACCAGGAACCACGGAGCGCTTATTTCGGAAGTCGAGAAATTTTATTAGCGGACTGACAGCTACCGAATTTGGGCTTGCGCGAAAAACGAATTGAAATAATTTATTGTAAACATGAACGAGGAACCACGGAGCGCTTATCCTGGAAGTCGAGAAATTTTATCAGCGGACTGACAGCTACCGAATTTGGGGTTGCGCGAAAAACGAATTGAAATAATTTATTGTAAACGTGAACCAGGAACCACGGAGCGCTTATCGTGGAAGTCGAGAAATTTTATTAGCGGACCGACAGCTACAGAATTTGGGGTTGCGCGAAAAACGAATTGAAATAATTTATTGTAAACGTGAACAGGAACCACGGAGCGCTTATCGCGGAAGTCGAGAAATTTTATTAGCGGACTGACAGCTACTGAATTTCGGCTTGCGCGAAAAACGAATTGAAATAATTTATTGTAGATCCGGGAGGTTGAGAACCCGGTACTCGAAATACGTAGCGGACCCGAAGCGCGGGATCCGAGAGGTTGAGAACCCGGTACTCGAAATTTGCGGAGCGCGACTCTCATCCGTCCGCTCTACTGCGCGGTTGTTTCCCGACTGAGGAATTCGACTAGCTGATTTTGAATTGGTGACGTCACTTTCTGGACATCCGACATCCGAACTCTGGTTTCGAACTTTGATACTATGTATGATGATGTATGATGTACGATGTATGATGCATGATGTATGATGTATAATGATTTTAGCTTTCACATTCCATACAAGAAATACACACTTTATCTCTCCTGCCGATTCCAGACCCAAGCGGCCAGGCCCTTCGATCGTCAGCCGTTGACTGAAGATGTATTCTTCAGTGAACGGGTCGGCTAATAACGCTGCCGTTCTGCGACAGTTGGATGATGAAAAATTTCGCTCGTATCTTTCAAATGTGTGTTAAAATACACTTGAAGTGTTAAGAAGCGTCGTTCTTTCTCTCCCTATCACCTTTCTAGGTCTTTAAATCACTACGCTGTTTTCGCTGCGTTTTCTGAGTTCCTGAGGGTCCAATAAATCAGGTACGGGTCATTTGAATCGAATGCGAAACAAAAAATTTTCCGCTCAAAAAATGAAGAAAAAGTAAGGCTAACCCCTTTGCATTTTTGGCGGAAATTTTTGCGATTCGGAAAAGTGCTGGAATAAATTCTTTCATGCACTATTCGGACGTGATTTTGCGAGAGCAATCGATAAGGCGCAGTTCCAATACGCTCCGATCGGCGCGTCCAAAGTTACAACCAAAAAACGAAAACCTGTGTTCTCGAAATAGGTTTACAGGATACATTGTCTGAAGTTAAATGTCGAGAATACCTCATGAGATGGTTCTTATTATAACTATAAAGTTTAGCTTGAGTATATAACGGCCCGTGTATTGGTGAAACACGGCTACTGTGGAATTTGAGTCATCATGTGTAATAGTGTATTGTTTGTATTTTATGAAACCTGTATTACAATAAATAAACACCTTTCAGGGTATTTTTCTTTGTAGTTCCTCAACCTCTGGTCGATTGCTGTTCCAGACCTTTATTCCGCACACCTGAGGGTTCAGTTAGTCCAAAAATCATCATACACATCGAGTTTGAGACGAAAGATTTCTTGTTAAAAATAATAAGGATTTTCAGTCAAACTTTTCGCGATTCTGAAAAATGCCGAAATCAATCCTTTGATGCACTATCTTGACGTAATTTCGCGAGATCATTCCAAACAAATTGGCGGGGTTACATTGCGTATCAATTTCAGTTTTTTCGTCCTTTTTCTTGTTGCATGAGTGGCGTGGTGTTTCCCTGATGTGTGACATTTCAAATGCTCAAAGTGGTTCTCAAATCAAATATATATGTCCGATAGACAATCCAACGTAGCAAAGCTACGTGGTGCTGTATGCTCGCTGCGGATATTGCATACTTTCTTACGACGAAAGAAATTATCATTTGTCGAGGCTACGCCAGTGACAACGAACCTTATATCCCCATTTATAGAGTCGGCACCACTGGCAATGCGACTCTGAACGCAGCCGTTCTGTTGTAGCGTTCGTAACATTGCGGAACGTTTTCGAACCTACAAACCACACTCTCTTCCGTTTCCCGTTTTTCCAAAATGAAGTAAGTGAGATATTATGCCCGTGTGTTAGATATCAACCCATTAATCGCCAATCGTGTCGAATCATGTTTGTTAAATCCAGTAACGTGATTAATGAGGACTCGTTTTCTAATTATTTTATGATCGTTTCAGGATCGGACTCTGTGCTTACAGTGGGTACAAAATCTACCCTGGCCATGGCAAAACCATGGTCAAAGTTGATGGAAAGGTATGCTTGCTGTTGTACTATAACAGTGTATTTGTTAAATTTCATGCAGCGATGCCTAGAAAAATATTCGACATTGTGCCGTTTCTTCCGCAGTGTTCGAGTTCAAAATTTATTGCCATTTACTCTTCAGAAATTTTAGTCAACCTTAACCTCAAATTCATATTCGTGCTTTCATCTCTTTTCAGACGTTCACTTTTCTCAACTCGAAATGTGAGGCTGCTCATCTCATGAGGCGTAATCCCAGAAAAGTTACTTGGACCGTTCTTTACAGGTATGAAAACAACTACTTGTTTAAATTCATTGCTGTTCGGAAGAATTATATTTCTAGACTCATTGAGAGCTGTCAGCACTTCAAAATTTTGTTTACACAATTCCGTTTGTAGATTTCACTTTGTTATGAATTATTAACATTAACTGTAAGCTTATATCATGAAGAATGCGGTGAACACAGCGACTCAAATTTTATTCTGCCTGTACGTTGGGCACAGACAAATTTCTCGCTTGCCTTTGTCAAGCAATCTGTTTCTTTGGTCAAAGAACTGTAAGACGTATTTTATACTACTCCTGAAAAATAGTCATTCATATACCTGAATAATTATCAGACGCAAGCACAAGAAGGGTCAAGAAGAAGAACAGGCCAAGAAGAGGACACGGCGCACTCAGAAATTCCAACGTGCCATTGTTGGTGCTTCTTTAACGGATATTTTGGCCAAGCGTAACATGAAACCAGAGATCAGAAAAGCTCAACGCGAACAGGCTATCAAGTGAGTTTTCTAAAATTCATTTCTCTTCTTACAAAATTGATTGAACATTATTGTTCCAACACCTCCAGTTGGAGGTTATATCGTTGGTTTCATAATCGTATAGAAAATACATTTATCCACTGCAACCATTAAAGTTTCATCAGACGACTAAAGAATGATCTAATTCTAATCAAAGCTACATACTAAATCATTCTCTTGTAATGTACTATTTCATTGTATGTGAAATATCGACAACAATTTAACTTTTCATGTCAACAGTCAAAGCTGTTTTCAGAGAAATTAAAGTTTGGAAGAAATTAGTGATGCTATGTTGTGAAAACGAATACAAGTGCTGAATCATGCCTCAATAAACTTTTGAAGACTTCTTGCGTTTGAAAAAGTGCTGAAATATTGTGTGTTAAAATTATTTTAACACCCTGTGAATTAATAAATGAAAAACTTTGAATTACTTCATCAATAAACGTAGACAGCTGTTCCTCCAGCTTGATTCTACATGTCGGGCTGGATTTCAGAATGTCTTAAATAAATGTTAGCACGGGCTGCTTCACCCAGAATAGTATGGTATGGTTACTCTGTCTGGCTTTGCGGGTCCGCACAAAATTCACATTGTTACTCAACATGGATATTGAAGATATTGAGTTAGTTTCCATATTACTTCGGTATCATTAATAATTTGACTAGGCACTAATGATTAAATCTTCACTTTTAGAGTTGCGAAAGAGCAAAAGAAGGCTGCCAAGGCGACAAAGAAGGCTGCGGCACCCCCCAAAGCAAAGGCTGCGCCTAAACAGAAAGCAACCAAGGTTCAGCAAAAGGCTGCTCCTCGTGTAGGAGGCAAACGATAAATTGTAACTTATTAATAAAATACTTGCTGCTTTCAAAATTAATGTGTTGAAACTTCATTGTAGAGATTAGTGCCAAAATATATAATTTTGCAGGCAATGATTATGCGTCACTAATCTCGCAACTCTCTTTATTTCTCGTTTTGTAATCTTGCTTATTCGTACCTGGACAGTGAGTTTCTATTAGTAAATTGGCTGAATGAACGGAAACTTGTAAGAAATGAACGAAAGTATTACATGTCCAGCTAGAAAATCATCCGCATGACAGGTGTAATTACGAGAGGACGTTCTTAAAATTGGTAAAACGTTTATTAACTATTTAAAAACGACGAAACAAGGTGAACATGAGATTGATAATTCAATAAGTAATGTTATTAAATAGACTATAGAGATGTATAATAGGTGTAATAGTATTCATCTTATACGATTATATCTTCGTTATATTGAGACATATCTCTCTTTGACGTCAACGTTCGGTGAGTCCCGGGCCTCTTAAGTTTAATCATCGTTATTATGGTGATGGTAATGCAAGTGTATCTGAAAATAAGAATTTAAAACTCTACACTGCATACATTTCAGAAGTTTTTTTTTTAATCTTTAACGACAAAAATGGTGAATCCCGATAGGCCAACACTTGGTTGGACACCGAATAAACCAAAGTTAATATTGGACCACACCAAACGTCAACAGAACTTGCAAGAGGCCTGATTTTCTTTGTGTGTATTTTAACCCTCTGAAAGCAACAGACACTGGCAGCGTGTTTCTTACCTAATGCGTCTCATGATTTCTGATAAGGACGGAATTCGATTATTAATAATAATTTCCGAAAGGGTATAACAATGACCGAATTTAAACTTTTCATACGTGATTTGTTGCTCGATTTTTTCTGAATTATCTTATTTCGTCGCTATATGAAACCACAAAACTTTCTGTCGGGCCTCCGCAAGTTACGTTTAATTTTCGGTGTCGAATCGGGCTGCCGCAAATACAACTTTCCATTTTATTCCATGTCCAATCGGGTAGTATCCAAATGCTTCTCGATCGATAAATAGAAAATGTCAGGAAAAAAGAATCTTTACCAATTCAATTGTCGAAAACTATGCAAGAACATTGAAAGTAAGTGGTATTTTAAATTGAAACTATCATTTTCACAGTAAAAGGCAACTGGGTACATGCGAATATAATCAGCGTACTTTACATCAAATCTAAATGAAATTTTCAGTTTGGCTATAATAGGCATGTATACATAGGTACAATACCGCGTAACCACTGATATAAATGAAAACCTTATTCATTACAATTATTAAATTTATGTTACAAATTATAGTGAACTTTGCAAACAATTTATTTAATTTTTTTTTTAATTTTTCTTCGTTCTAATAACATCTCTATTAACTTTTTTTTCTTCTTAATGCTCCTACTAAAAATCCATGTATCTTCTTTACAATTAATTTAAATATCAACACCGTTTGGGTAACGTAAGTATACAGCCCATTCATGAATTACGCGGACTGGCGCCAGCAAGATGACGTTTTTGACTTTTAGTGACAGTCTGCGTACGTCGTAAACAGACATTGAAATATGTAGTGGAGGCCTAAGGTCTCAAATTATTCTTTCCTTCTCTTCGTTTTACTTTCTGCATTTCTCGAATTCATCTCAATGTATAGGTATTTACAGTAATATACCTACTATATAATAATAATAATAATTTAGTAGTATTTAAATTACAATAGTTATTCTTATATAATGTTGCACGTAACCCATTACTGGCTTAGTTATCTAGCTGTACAAAACATTATATATCGTTATCCTAGCTCTAGAGATTTGTCCTGTGAGGTTAAGTTTAATAGATCGTGAGAATTGCGCATTTTTTTTTCTCTTGAGTTACTACATCGCTGTCTACAACAATCTGCACTCTCACCGTATCACACTCTACCTATTATGTATAATACCTCTTATATCTATACGTTTCGACGCGCTTTCAGTTTGCAATTCAGAGTTCACGTAACGGAGTAGGAATAAGGGAGATAGATCAGATAGCAATTTGGTATCTCGTGTCCTCCAGTGTTTAATACTCGTAGCGATTACCTTTTAATCGACAAATTTTGTAACATATTTTTCTTTTTATTACGCTACGCAATTAAGTACATTAAAAAATACAGCACTACTTTACTCGTGTATAACCAATAAGCTATAAGAGTCAGTGATTGAAGGCAAAAATTTTTGTTATTGAGAATTTTTATCCCGTAGCCGATTCCACTAAAACCATATAAATTTCATTGATGATTCGCAAATATATTCGAGACTTTATTGTCCGTGTTTGATTCGACGTTATGAATTCACAAAGTCAATAGTTATATGGTTTTAAGTAGTATATATTTTACAATTTATAGATAATTTTTATTCGTGACAACTCATAATATAGTAACATCTTACAGTCAATGAATAAAAGCAGTTTATAAGTAGGTAATAATTAAAATTCTCATCTTTGTTAATTAATTCCACAGAGTGTCTTTTTTTAAATTCTGTGTGATAGAGCCTGATTAGAATGAAATGAAATAAAATAAATGAAAAGAGAATATGCAGCTGACCAAAAGAGTCTCTAATCAGTAATCACACTTATGAGACGCTGTCGTTCTTTAAAAGGTATAATTATCAATTAAGCTCGAACTAATTGTATCTGCGAGCAACGTGTAATTAATTGATCAAATCGATCACAACGCTAAATATAAAATTATTTATAAACCTAGTTGTGATCCAGTTTGTCAATTGAATTCATTAATGGAGAAATTTCTATCTTACAAAAATAAAATACTTATTATTCTTCTTCCTTTCAACTTCTTATTCGACTCTGTTCACGAATTGATATAAATTTTATCGCACTCGCGTTTTCATGCAAACAACACGTGCAACGAAATATCAGTATTAGGTATTTTTTTTTTCTTCTTTAACGGGAACAACGTCGAACTCTTAATTCTCATCTATATAACTAAGCAAGACGCTTGTTTCTTCATTATAATCATACTCTATTATATAAATCATTTGTTTTAACAATATACTTGGATTATGAGTCATTGCCTACCATCCTAATATTCACACAATATTATTATCATTATCATTATTATTATTATTATTAATATTATTATTACTATTATTAACAAATTTGAGAGGAGACTGAATATTATTTTTTGTTTTGTTAAATTCCTTGTGGCAATTCGAGACTATACTGAAGCGATCAGCTTCGACGCGCCTTAACTAGGACATTGTGCTACATAGGTGGGGAGAAGGCGTTAGAGGATTATTTAATTTATTCAGTAATGTATATTTAATCGTTATGCCGGGGAGGTAAGGTCCAGGCATTAGGATTGGAATTGGGATGTGGCTGGGGGTGGGGGTTGGGGGCAGGTCGTCACAGTTGCTGATCTCGACTTGGCACCCAGATGCTTGGGCCTGACTGTTCGCTGATCACTTCCTTTACCTTCAAGTAAATATCTTCCGGCGTGTCGCCTTGTACCACAGCTGAAAGGTAAATTAAGACATAAGGTGTAATCGTTGTCAAAATTTGATAGAATCGAGGCAAATAAGAAGATCATTCAATTAGCTGCGACACACTTCCTATTCAATTTTAAGAACAAATATTTTGGTTTACAGTAACACGAATTTTCATATGATTAAAATCATTATAAAAACTTTCTTACCGGTAAAGTATTCACCGAATTCTTGCTCCATCTTTAGAGCACGTTCATACGTCTTCTTTGCCTGTTCCTCTGTCATTCTTTTATTCATCTCCCTGTAGATAATTAACGAGAATTTGTGAATCCGCGAGTAACGAGAAAATAAATAGTATCTGTACATAGAAAGAAAGCGAAAAGCGATTTGCACTTACATCACTGATTCTATGGATTTTGGTTTGATGAAAATAGCGATAGGATAGAGCTGTGCAACTTGTAACCTCTTGATAGCATTGCCGCTGACGTCAAGAATACAGTGCTTGCCCTGTAACGTCAAAATGAAGAAATAATTTCAAGTCCATTACTGACCTACCCCGAAGAAACAAAAAATCGGTTACAATCAGCGGGTCACTAAAATTCAACGGATAACGAGGAATAGAGAGAAATCTTCAGGCAATGTAGAAAATTAAGTTTAAAATGTCCATGAGTGAACGACACCAGGTCAGATAAATTAAATTAATCAAGCAAATTACCTTTTCTGCAACTTCTCTAACAGATGCAACAGACGTGCCGTAAAGGTTGTCGTTGTACTGTCCAGCCTCGATGAAAAGGTGGTTCTGAATATCCCTTTCCATCTGTTCTCGCGATCCCACAAAGTGATAATCTCGACCGTCAACTTCGTACTCCCTTTTACTCCTCGTTGTGTCTACAAAGAAATTTAAGAAGCAATATTGATCACTAATTGTGTTAGCCAATTTAAAATTGAAAATAGTTTTGGTCTCTTTAATTACGGTATAAAATTCAATATAAAAGGCAATTGCGAATATCATAGTCAACTTACGTGGTACGCAGCTGCCGAACTTGTCTGGGAACTCAGAAATTAGATCGTCGTTGATGCGATCCTTGAGTGGCCCAAGAATGATGACAGGTCTGGTGTACTGGATAGCGAGCTGTTGTACAGCTTCGTAAGATAAAATAGTTTCTTCGCTGCCTGTAAAAAGAACAATAAATCTTGAACTATGAGCTTGAATATTTATCGCTACAAGCATTCCTCAAAATTTGGATCACATTTCATCAACGGGTAAAGTTTTGTTAGTAGGAAATTGGGATTAAGAGTATCTGACAAATTGAAACTGTAAAATGATTACATTACTGAGGAGTTGAGTAGAACAATTTCGGATTTCATATTAATATACATTCTTTGACATGAAAGATGAATCTTGCTGAGAATTTATATTTTTTTCAAAAAAAGTTTCAGTTATGAATATATCGATCAAATATTCTTAGAAAAGCACTAGAATTTGCAGTGTAATACACATGATATGCGCGTCATATCGCGAGCTCATAAATAAGTTGTGGTTTCGATGAGGTAAAAGGAAGCTATACAGTTAATGGCGAGAGTTTGTTAGTTGCAAGGCAAAAATAATGCAGGCACGTTAGATCATCGTAGGTGATAATTATGGAAAAAAAAATTGCGTACAGGTACTCAACAAATCGAATTGGTTGTTTGCAAAATTATGTGGATTGTAACGCGTGGGAGAGAAAAATTTGAAACAAATTTGCAGTCAACAAAACTTTACGAATACGTAGTATTAGGTGTTGGAATGCATTGGTAGCGTTTTTTTCATGAAAACAGATTTGTAAAATGCTACGAATTAATTCCAACACTTGGTGTATACTAGACCAGTTCAAAAAAATCGACCATTTTTTGTTTTTCAAAACCCGCAGTGAAATATCTTCCTAGTCATGAAAAAAGAAGCCTGTGAAAATGGGAGCTCTTAATATTAATATTGAAAGGTCGCTCATCGTAAATTTCTATTTTACATTTGAATAACATGGGGAAAAAAATTTTTTTAACTTTGGAATTTTGTAACTCATTTTTGAATGAGCATATCGGGATGAGCGATACACATTTTTAAAGGAAATTGAACGCTCTAAATAAAATGTCTCTTATGTTTTTTACGTAAGTTCACTCCTCTAATAGTTATTCGAGTTTAAAATTCAACATGTAATTAATTTAACGTTTTTTTCTTAAATTATGATACAATAATAAAATTTATCTTTGAAAAAAATTATTTTACAATTTCTAAATTGTATAGTTAAGAGCTTCAAGTTTAACACGATTATTTTCAGTATATAAAATTTACGATTTTCTTACGATTACCAGAACAATAATTGAGCAACAGTATCGAAAAAGTAAGTTGATACCGCGGCGCATCTCTGTTTTAAAAAAATTATAAAATATTTAAGATGAATTATGAAAAAAAAGTTAAATTGATTACATGTTGAATTTTAAACTTGAATAACTATTAGAGGAGTCAACTTACGAAAAAAACATAGGAGACATTTTATTTAGAGCGTTCAATTTCCTTTAAAAATATGTATCGCTCATCCCGATATGCTCATTCAAAAATGAGTTATAAAATTCCAAAGTTAAAAAAAATTTTTTCCCACGTTATTCAAATGTAAAATAGAAATTCACGATGAGCGACCTTTCAATATTAATATTAAGAGCTCCCGTTTTCACAGGCTTCTTTTTCATGACTAGGAAGATATTGTACTGCGGGTTTTGAAAAAAAAAAAATGGTCGATTTTTTTGAACTGGTCTAATGTATACGTATATAAACATGTTAGTTCATTTTTATGGTCATTGTTCACTCTTTTTCACACGTTGCACTTACTAAGCTCCTCAACATTTTCATCACCGTCCTTTTCCAGATAAACTAATGTCAGTTCTTCCATATAGGGTAGTTCAACACGATACAAAATTTCTTTACTTCCTGTGGCGGAAGATAAATCTTAAATGAATAAACGAGAAAGATTTCTATGATTACAGCGTGATGATTGATGATGCTCGTGATGATAAAAAATTAAACCCCTGTTCGCAGCACGTTTCAGTATTATGAAATCCATGAAATTCAAAAGTCCGGGCAACGAGTTGTAATTATCATCTATGAGATAGCAAAAGTATAAGACAGAACGGCGATACGGAAAGACATGAATTTCAGAACTATGCAAAGCTAAATAATAGCCTACGGTAAAGAAATATACGCGGCAAATTGTCAAGCTCATACCTGCATAATAATTAATTAATAATGATTTGATATTATAGGAATGATTATAAAGTATACGACATTGTGAATTTGTTAATACGCAATAGTGACGAGAGAATAATGATTACCTTCAGTGTTAGTGTCGTCCTGGGTGTAGCACAGCATGAATGCTAGAACATAATAATATGACAATGGTTACAAGTTGCAGAAAAGCTGTTTATAACGTAACGTTAAGAGTCAATCTGCAAGCTCGAATTATATGTATGAAGCATTGATATGATCTGTACACTGAACCATTTAAGGGAAATGACTTGGTTTCTGAAATCAACGAAAAAAAGAGAACTACTGCGTAGGCATTGAGAAGTTTAAATTCACTTTGAATGAACGATCCATTCGTTGGAGGATCTCTCATTAATTACAAGATTCATTACTGACTTTTGCATTTCTGAATTATGTATTTCGTACAAGAATTCCTTAACTCTACCGGATGTAAGTGACAAAAGCGTTTAATGCAAAGGCTGTCGACGGACGTAAAAAATTATTGACAAAATTTTATTTAAACTTTCCTTGTTACTTTTCGCAAACCTTTAATGGAATTGTAATTTCTTAATACTACTGCAATATGATCATCAATTTGTTTTTGACGAAAAGTCATCGAGAGAAGGAAGAAAAGTAATACGACGAAGAAACATTGATTTACAGCGTTGCAACAATAAAACAGATAGCATGACAGTCGAAACATCATATAAGAACATTAAGTACAAAAATACATGGGGAGGAAATAAAATTAAAATTAAATCTAATTTTGATATGTTTGTCGTACATATACAAATACTTACGCATAGCATCGGTTTCATTCTCAGGTGTTGTGGGTGACCCTACACAAGCAGGCAAAAACAAAACACATATGTCACGTATCACATGGTAAAAACACAAAAGCACATTCGGGAATATTAATTTTCTGCTTGTAAGAGGGAGACCTGCGCAAATTAATGTTATGAACAATTATAACCCTTCGTTGATCGCGAGGATCACAGATACTATTATCTTCTTATGAAAGAAATCAGTTCGTGCTGGGTGAAATTAATAATTTTTCAGCAGCAACAGGTCTGGCTCCTTTTACTAAATTAATTCAAATTGAATTAAAATCCGTCAAAGTTTCATTATGAGGATATAATTGGTGTAGATGTGTGTTAGTGAAGAATGAAAAAATACAAACATATCGTAGGCAATGTATGAGTGAAGGAATTTTGATATAATTCAGCTTTCGCCTGAAGACGTGGATACAATGTGATTTACAGGTTCACGGAAATTCGCTTTTACAGTAAGAATACCAGGATTAATAATTTTTTTGTTCTATGTTCACCATCAAGCCAATTTCTACAAATGTTTTGAACTGCATTAATTTACTAAGGTAATTAAATTTATTGCTTTTTATTTCAGGGTGCCCGTAAAAAGTATGAATTTAAAACACATCAATTTGATTGGATAATTTCCGCTGTCTGGGAAGACTTTTAGATTTCGGAGAATTTTATCTGGAGTGCGAGAATGGATCGTTGAAAGAAATGCGCGATAAAACTACATCGAAGAAGATGAAAGAGATAATTAAATTGATAATGTTGAGTAGACTGAGAAACTGATCTACCAAAAATGTTTCTATTATAATATATAGCCTTGCGCTGATTAGCATAATACTGTATCATATATTGAAAGCTGCAAGGAATCGCGCTCATTTTCTGCCAATAACTTATTCAATTATCAATAATTCAACTGATTACGTACAATCAATTTTCCGACTGTGATTATGTACTCTGTTGCATCAGTTATTTTTGACGTAAAAATGAGGGTGGAAGGCAGAAAATCGTTCGAGCGATTAAAACCACACACATTAGTTATAGTTTTCGTATATTTCGTGTACGTGTAACGTAGTAATGTCGTACAATGCATACGATTATCAAACAAGATCCAGGGATGACAAAAATGCAAATCTTGGCTGACATATACACGTATTATAGGTATGTATAATGATACCTAGTACCGAGTGAATAAAGTCGTGGGGATTTATACTTGAGAGACATGCTTACCGACAACATGCGTGAACGACAATGTAAATGCGACATTAATTAATATAAATGCGTGAAAATCAGAATGATAATAAATAAGAAATCGGCGCAGTATAAATGATACTTACGTTCCTGGTCCGAACCGTCTTCAGACTTGTCATCTTTGCTTTTCATGAACGGGAATTTCCTGCTGAACGAAAAGTTTTTCTTTTTCCTATCTAAGGTGGATTGCTGAGAACAGAAACATATCGCAATTAATTAGTCGTGGCGATTAAAGGTACGCGATCCTATGTGGGTATAAAAAATACGTCGATGCAGGGATAACAGTCAATTTGGTTACAAGCACGGATCGAAAGGCTCTTCAAACAACCTTGTCCAATATGACAGGCATGTGGCCCTGGAACTTGACGGATCGATCCCTCGCTCGCTGCTTCCTCTCCCAACGTCTACGAGATGGGATAATACCGAGTCCCTCTTCTTCGCCCTGAGGGGTGACCCTCCTGGCCTGCCACCATTCGTCGTCGCTCGCATTAGTTACGTGGAGAATTTCACCGTAGCGAAAAGCCAGACCGCGACTTGGCAGACCGTCGTCTTTGTTCGGATCGTAGTCGAAAAGTGCTCTGTAAAAGAATTCCCAATTATCGTATTAAGCGTAACGTTCTGCGGTAATAATACAGGTTTCAATGCAGTTGAGAAGAAGGCGCACGCGTGGTGCTTGGTGCTCCTCAGCTGGTTCGGAAATTCCAGTTCAAGATTTTTCCTTCAAGGAAGAATGGGATCCACAATTTGAATTGAAAGTTAGGAAAAGAGGGAGAACCGTTTGCTGAGCAATAGAAATGAATAATTTTAAATATTCTAATCGTGCAACCTTGACCCAAATTGTTGATATCTCAGATTGCGGTATTCGAATTTGTTCAGACTCACGTTTGTCACATAGTTGGAACGTTGTTTAATTAGTGTTCGTTATTATTTTTCAAATGGTTTCTTCTTTTTTCCCAACTTTTAATCTATACCGTGGATCCGATTATTCTGTAATAACTTGATGTCCAAGCTTACAGCGTACGATGATTAGTTACTCTGATTTCACTGATTTCAAGCAAAATAGGAAAATAGTTTGAAAATGCTGAGAAAAAAGTAGATTCGCACACTTAGGTCGGGTATAAACTGTTTGACGCAATTCGCAAGTCGTTAAACAGCGTAGTCAATTGATAAATGAAAATACCTAACGTAGAGTGATTTTTTCTGCGAGGTCCTCATCAGGGTACCTGTCATCATATTCTGCTGAGAAATTTGTTGTTTCAGATCATGGATCTTGGTTTCGAATCTGTTGTAATCCTCCGGCTTGTACTGTACGACGATCGTCACTGTCTGACCAGTACCCTGAAAATTTGATAAAATGGCGACGAATGATGAGTCGAAGCCTAATCGATAAATTAGGGCATCGAAGGTAGTCTCGGGGTGATTTAATTGCGAACGAAGTTTACCTTGAGGGCGGCGGCAGCCTCCTCGTGAGTCGCCGTCCGCAAATTGATTCCATTTACGCTGAGAATTTGATCGCCACGTTTCAATTCCCCGCTAAGATCCGCCGGTCCACCGGCTAGAATGAACGAGATGAATATACCCTCGCCGTCTTCGCCTCCAACGATGTTGAAACCAAGTCCGGACGTTCCCTTGTTCAAAACTACCGTGCGGATTTCTCTGAAAAATTGACAAGAAAAGAACAAGTGTGAAAAAAGTGTATCGCAATGTTGTCTACGTACATGAAAATTCTCAGCTTAGCTTTGAATTCGTTTCAAGGCAACACAATTTTTTTATATTTTTTATTTCTTTTGACGAAAAATTCTGTCTCTTCGATAAAAGTCTAAGTCTGCAGATGAACATTAGTCATTTTATTATACTCGTTGTTTCTTCGAACTGCTGTATCTGCAATATTTTAATATTAACACGAATTACTTTTTCACCTGCAGTCTAGCGGTGCAAAGAATAAACGAGCTGACGAAATCGAGCCATGGCTGAGACACAAGCAACGATGTGAAAAAACAGTAGCCGGTAAAACGGAAAATCATCATGAAAAATATACGTGTATAAAAATCTTAGAAATTGTTATAATTTTGCGACATTTTTATCTATTCGTTGACGTTTAATTATTGAAATCTTCGTTTTTGGTTTCTTTTTTCACTCAGTTGTCTCATTCAATTTATTTCAACCACGGTTGTCGTATTCTGAACCAGCTGGTTACCTCACTTGAATATGGTATACACATATATCTCATGAAAACAATTATCAAGTTAATTAAAGCCTTCGTTGAAATTCGTCCCTTTGCCTTTGACTTACCGAACCTTGCTCGGAGGTTTGAAAATTTGAATAGAACAGGTATGGATATATGTATACATATACAAATGCACATGCAGCGATGCGACGTGGGATGAAGTAGTTTGAAAGTGGATTCCCGTCAGCTATTCACACATACATACACACACAGGTATTAGGTATACACAGAGAGTATCCGAATTGAATTTCGATTTTCAATCACTGACTGCAACAATATCCATTTCCGCGAGTTGCGATAAGCGATGGGGGGAATGGGAAAAATGGGAAAAATTTCATAAATAAAAAGCTCATCGATAAAGAACAAAAGGTAACGTCTACCCCTGGCGATACATAGGTATGTATAACAACATTCGCAAAACGTAGACTACGAGTGTGCAAAATATGTGTGAGGTAACGCAATTGTTTCGACAAACATCACATGCTCCGTAAGTGCCTGTATGTATAATATACGACCCCCCCCCCTCCCCTCCCCTCGATTGTTGTACCCTTGAAAATAAGGTACGATGCGCCTCGTGTGCATATACTGTAAATATAATCCGTACGTAGGTATAATATCCAACAATAAGTGGAACAAATTTGATATAAAAAAACGAACAACGAGAGGAGAAAAAGGAGGTCGAGCATTGCAGCAGGAATTAAAGGTGTAAGATAGGTCAGGTATCTCGGCACGAGGTGCAGCATATTTGCACGTATGCGTTCAACATTTTTTAAAACTTTTAATCGATATAAATATATCGCAGAGTTGCACAATTATCGTATATTCAGGGAGGGCCCCGGATGACTTGACTAAGTACGTATACCTGTATAAAATAAACTGTATCGAATAGCTAGCATAGCAGTTTTGTACCGAAAAGAGTTCTTTCAACGACGTTACTCGACAATGAAGCCTGCAGATTCGAGATAAGTTTCGTAGCCGCTCTTTTATATTCCAAAAACTCCATTATAAAAGCCAATTAAATATAATATCGACTGTACAGAAAAGAAAGCAGAAATAAAGGAATTTTATGAACTCTCAACGCAGAAAGCCACTGGCAGAGCGATAAAATCGGAAATAAAAAAAAAAAAACGGTATTAAAAGGGAGGTTTTCACGAGCGGCTGGTTACCTCAAAATATCTTTCGATACGTTATTCGCAACGTGTGGAATGAACGAATCGTGCATCGAGTGTCACAGACTTTGCATTTTGCCACGTCAATGTAAAAAATGGCCACTTTGATTCGACGAGAAAAAACAAAACCGAATGGTTTTACCAAATGAATAGGAAACTCGCGCGTGTTTATAAAATCACAATGTCGCGTTTATACCTACGCTATTGCACGTAAAATTGCACGTATCGTGTACCGTCACATTGCAAGTGTGATCGTCGTACGATGCGTGCTGGAAGAGATCGAATCGCGTTCATCGTTGTTAACGGGCGGGAATGATCCGGGCAATTACGTCACTGATTAGCGTTTGGATGAAAAGAAAGCGGAGATTAGTTAAAAGCGTACGTGTTAATTACGCGTAGATAGCGAAAATCTTGAGGAAAGATGCAGCGACGGACGTTAGGTAAAAAAAAAAAAAATAAATAAATAAAAATTCGTAGAAAGTTAGAATCGGACTCCGGGCGTAATTCGCGTATTATATCCAACTTCCAAGAGTATACGAATATTATATTTTCTGGTAAGAAACGGTCACCCGCTACACTTTCTCGATGGTAGAACGCCCACTGAACCCGACGACGGAGGGCGTCGCGACGGATTAAAGGCCGGAGGTGGCCGCGATGCCGCCATGCGCGCGAAACCGCTTCGCCGGCTGCGATCAGATCAATATAGGGGTAGAGAGTACATAAGCCTCGTCGCAACCACGCCGTATCCATGTGCTCCGTTCCAATTTCCCGCCAAAATATCACCCCAACATCACAGTTTCGAGTATCAGCGAAATTTTGCACTATAAAATCAGAAAAATTACATCTTCATTTTTCAGTCGGGGTGGCGAACGAAACCGTAATTAACTTTTCGAAATAAGAAAGGACAAGAGAAAAAAAAATTAGAAATTGGAGAAATGACGCTGACGGAATTACCGCTGATGACTGAACCGGTGGGTCGAAAAACCGGGAGTATAATAATAGAATATATTCGAGGCTGAATCATCATACAAAGTTCGACGTAAGAGAGTAAAAGTGAAACGGATCTAGGTGCATGTGTGTATGGATGTATACGTATATAATATTGTACATAGAGGTGTGTGAGTTTGAGAGGTGACAGGGTGGAGCAAAAGCAGTTTGATCGCGATAAGGAATGGAGAGGCAAGGCTGTGTCCGTCCGTAAATCGCACGCGGAATAGAACAGGTTGTGGTATGTAAAAGGAGGAGAAGGAGGTGGACGTCGGTCTTGTTTCTCACCGCGTGATTCTGAAAGCGTACAAAAGAGATTTTCCTCTCAAGTTTAACAGCAATACACGTAACTCGAAATGCAGGCACGATATTTATAAAAATTAATTATATCGTGAAATATAAACTGAACTCGCTAGTTGTGAAAGAATTCCACGATATATACCGGGGATAAGTAAATACCTAGTTGCAAAATAAGATCATAATTCATTTGAAAATCATAGTTAGCCTGCATCCTCGCTACGCTCAGGCTGAACAAATCCATTAACCCTCCGTCTGTCCGCCTCGAGAGAACTTCGGAAGTGAAATCTAATTTTCCAATTGTCTTAATAACCGTTATGCCAGCAGTAGCTAGGTTACGTTGAACTTTGTCTATCCGCACGCTCGACATACAGAACAACGTCAATAAAATATACGTACGTATAATGCGATTAGAAACTGCGAAGAGACCCAAGATGCTGATCGGTACCTACCGACAGGATCATGCGGATGAAAATACGGCGTTATTAAAGTCCCAAATCACCTCCAACACCAATGATTCGCTAGTTTGCACGGTAATGTAAAAAATGAATGAACGAAGATTGAAAAAAATCACCTCCATTTCACCACTTTTCCCGTTCTTCTTGCGAATGAGGTTTTTTTTTCTGATTAAAAAAACACCGTGAAACCTTCGTCGTTCGCACATCTGCAATCTAGATACAGGTATAGGTATAGGTGTGTGTGTGTGTGTGCGTGTTTATATAATTGTTATACTCAACTCGGTCAAATTTCTGATATTTTCCCCGGGGCATTGCAATTGCCTGCATAATCGCATTACCGTGTCTGTTAGGTTTTCGTCGAGTTTGCGAAGAACTGTACGAGGTCTGCGTGAAACTCACAGCGGCACGATGTATCCATCAGCCCGATTGAATTCCCTCCCATAATATTCCATTGGCAAGCGAGTATAACCACGGGCAGCATTCGATTTAGCAACACCTGGTTGTTCGGAATGGACTGCAGCTGTACCTCCTAGGGGTTTACCCGGTGCACCGACGACACACGGCTGTTACGCGATATAAATGAATAATAACGTTTGTAATTTTGTGGGCCGCAGTTCTGACGGATTTAACAATATCGCGAGTAAATCGCGTGCGATAGATGCTATAAGCATTGTACCCACCACCTACCTCGGTAGATATTCATCGGTATTATACATTAGGTATACGTACATTATTATACACGCGTTCTACCTAAAATAGGTTTGTATATAATACCGCGTGCGTACAAGCTGAGATATGTGTAGGTATGTATATACGACCTTCGCTGCGAAACCTTGTCGCGGTTCAGAGTAAGCTATAGTTAAACCACGAGGATAGAGATAATGGATAACGTACACGTCGACACCTCTTCGTCGACTGCGGAGTCGTTCGCGAAAAGAGGTCAGACGTTTTAATAACCAGAGAGAAGAGAGAAGAGAGAAGAGAGAAAAGGAAGAGTCATCATTTTCTCAAGTTCACTTCTGTCAGTTGTATCGAGCGTAACTCTTCTTTTCCTCCTATTCAGCCCCTCCCTGTTCAACCTTTAAAGGCCACTAGAAAAGCCTGATTAATTATTTTATGAAGAGGAAACTGTAGTTCACCGAAGAACGACGGTTCAAATTTCGTCCCAATTTTTCAGCTTACATTTTTCCGAATTAGCGTACAATGTGAAAAACAAAAAAAATTTCTTAGCTTCTGTGCAAAGTAATGTAGCTTCCGTACACTACAAGCAATTGCGAAATAAGGTGGTGTGATCCTTACCGCGAGAGTAAAAGAGGGGCAAAAAAGAAAAAGAAAAAAAGAAAAAAACAAAAAAAGGAAGCGAAGCGAAGGTAAACGACATCGAGAGGTCGGCGGATGTCAGAGGATTTGGCTCTCGGAAGTCATCGGGGATAGTAGCAGACATTTCCTGTACTTCGCGCGGAGTCTCGACTTTCTGGGTATTTTCTTGACGAGGGAGAGAAATCCCTCCGAGAATAAAAGAGGGGAAGATTTTCCGTCCGACACGCGCCGGTGACACACGATACCGCAGTTTCCGGTCATGTGACGAACGACAATCTGTGCAGCAGATGAAAGAGGGCCGCTTTCATCCTCCCCGAGACTCTTGACTGCCGACTGTTGCTACGGCCTCGCGTTTCGAACGACCAGGTCCTTTGCACAGGTATACATATATATACGTACACGTATATCCACGCTAAATACTGTCGCCTCTCTAAATTTAGTTCTACTAAAACTGTTTTACCTTTTTCGTCGGCGCGCCGTGTATAGATGATTGCGACGTCGCGAAATTTTCAACTATACATCCGGCGCAGCGGATGAAAATCTACGGTGTAAGCAGAATTTCAAACTTTTACTCGTACGGATATAGTAGTATAGACTTTATTCACAATGTATAGGATGAGCTGGCTAATTTATAATGGGATTAGAGATACAAAACATCGAGTAGAGGCGCTCTGCTTGAGCTGATGTTGCTGCTGCTGCTGCTGCTGCTCTTCCTCGGAGCTAACCGTATAATACGTATAGTCGGAAAACTTTTATTTCCAGAGTACGCGGAACAGCTAATGAGATAACTTTTACCCTCGAAAAAATTTATATATATATATACGTGTGTGTGTATGTATACACTAACGTACAGGATGTTCTGCATTAACCGATCACCTGAGGATAGTCGCGAATAATTTACGAAAGGTTTTCAGATACGTATCGAAGGGGAATTTTTTTTTTACAGATTCGCAATACGAATAAAATAATATTCATGTTAGGAGAAAATCGTCGAAGAAAAATCCGATTGCGACGTTACTTTGAAGACGACGTCGGGGTTTCGTTTCCATGAACTCGAGTGCCGACGGTGTAGTTGCCAATGGAATGCGCGCACAGAGTCTCAGACCGTCTTTCCTGCAGGCTGTTGGCCTTCCTCGTCCTACGTGTGCATCGATGTCTCAAGTACTTTGCCTCGTTCGCTTCGAGGTTGCGTATTACGAGAGAATTGTGAACAGTGATCGTCACACTCGAGACTCGGTGGTTGGATAAGATCAGGCTCAAAGAAGATTCATTGACGAAACGATGCCAAAATTGATAGAAGAAATAAAGAAGCAAAAAGATAAAATAAATTGTCGTGTAAAATAAGATTGCAGTTCTTGTAAAATATTTGGCGAGTGTCAAGTACCGAAAGTACTCGAGTATGATTTACTTTTGGCGAAACAATGATTCCTTTCTCGTTACGTCTAGCGAATAAACAACAACCTCGGTATCGAGTAGGTACGGAGAGAAGTGGTGGATATTTGAAACGCGTGCGAGAATTTCCTCGTGACGTGCACCAAGGCTTGCAGAGCTGCCGGACCTTAGACTTTAACGTTTCATGGTCAACATGACTTATTCATTATACACATAGACCCACGAGCATACATATTATTCGCTTCGTGGTTAAGCATAACCGAATTCTACCGAGACCCAAATACACATGAAATACATTCGCACATCTATATTCGCAACTGTAAACGCTTACGAACATATTGTAATACACGTATATATACATATATTGTAGGTACGCAATGCCGATCTTACGCATGATTCAAGTACATCCACTTCGATATATTTCGTAACTAAAGATTTCACAAATTTACAACGATTTCCACTATTTTTGTGACGCACGATTTCTGTCGATTCCTAGAGGCTTGTTACCGTACGATTTCTCGAAAACATAAGTCCCTGCGGGTGAACGATGAAAATTTTTGCAAATACCCTGTAACTTGAAGAATAATCTCAAAACGAATGGCAACCGATCTTTTAAACCATTTCTGCAGCGAATAGTCTCTCACATTAAAATCTCAAGTAGTAACGACCGGTTGACACAGCCTCGGCCATTCGGTACGAAAGATCGACTACGGTTTCGGTGTCAATGTATCCAGAGAATCACCAGACACCACATTTCGTATACAGCCTGGAGAGGCTGAGAATACGATACAACGTGGAATGCCATGGAAGAAGAAGAAGAAGAAACAGCGTACAGCCGAAGGCATAAATTGACGAGTATACGTTAAAGAAGAGGCCTAAAAAGATGTTGCAAACGAGCGTCGCGTGTTGGAAGAAAAAAGACGATTCAGGCGTGAGTAATGGCCACCGACTCGCGGATTGGGTATAATGATGAGCCTTGTAGCATGGGGCACAAATTGTCGAAACGTAACGATTCTGGCCGCGGGACACACGTCGAATGACGTCAGACGTCAGGCCCGACAGTGGCAGCTACGCGATTTTTGCCATCCACCCACCCACACTCACCTCCTGAACAGTTTCTCCCGCAGCAAGCGTCGTCCAAGGGTGGCAAAAGGACGCAGGGGAAAAATCTGCTGCTTGTTCCGCGTCATCCTTTTCACTTCAATTTTCTTTCTCTCGCGTCGTCCTCTTTGGCGTAACTCTTGTAACTCAGTGGGAACCGAGAAATTTCGTCCCCCTCGGCTTATCTCCGAATCAACGGTCGCAGCTCTGTCCTTCCTCCCCTTCTATTCCCTCCTTACTTTCTTCTTTCTTTTTCTACTTCGCTTCGACGATTGTACCACCTCCTTTCACACGAACACGAGCTGGTACTTCACTTACTCACGTATTCCGAAGCGGTCGCTTTTCTTACCAGACTTCTATTTTTAACTTTTCAATATGCACTCTGTTTATGGGGTCAACACCTTCGCTGCTAAAAACTTTGCCGTGAATATTTCCAAAATCCAGTCGACAGATACTCTGGTCCGTTGACTACCACTTTAAATATCTCAATCCTCATTGCTCTCGGTAGAAACTTGATTCGGATATCGTGTCAATTTTCCTCGATCACTGTTTTTAACGGTTTCTTTTTTATTGTTAATTTATTTACAGTTCAACGCACTCGCACTTTTTTCAAACTATCAGAGACCAGCTGGATCGACGTACCACTGTGTGTACACTGTTGTATACGTAGAAATCCAACGATTTCTCGATTAACTTTCTTCTACGCGGTGGGAAAAACAATATTCAATAATCGCACTTGACACAGCAGATGAAAAATACGGCAAGAGAAGGTTGCGAAGATTCGTCGAGGTATAAAAATCCGCGTACAAATTCACTTCGGTAATAATAAACTCCGAATACCATCCGTCCGGTTCGCGATCCAGAATCGAACTGATTACACAAACTCGTTTCCAGACGCAGAATTCCTCCAGATTGTGGACGAGACGACGGATTAAACCGTAGGCGAACGACACGCAGTAATCTCCGAGAATCGATTGGAGTCGAGAATCGATTTATGATATTTTCCAATTCCAGTCTTGGCGGTTATATTCACGCCGGTTCCCATTTCCCAGTGATCCGACTCTTACACTAATCCACGACACAATGCATATGTAAACATGTAGATTATACCCGCCTACGCGTCGAGCTGTTCCTATAATTTTGAAAAGTGGAACACGGACGACGGACGGCCGATCGTTGGGCCTCGACGCTACTTCTAGCAGATGCGACAATTGCACCGAAGGTGATAACAACAGAAAAACCAATCGCTTTCGACGCTTCGATGACGCGAGACGCCGGGCGCCCGGGACGATAGACGCCGAGGGAACGAATGTCGGACCAAGACTAACAGAAGGCAGCGAGGCTCCTCAAACTACCGCCAGTCACTACCGACTCCAGCAGCTTCTCTCGACAGAGAGAGAAACCGACTCTTTCAGGTTCTCTATGCGTCATCCGGCCGCCACCCTCCCGTCTGCAACGCCGTTACTGCCGCCATGCCATGCCTAGCTTCGACGACGTTTTTTAACGCCTCTGATCCAGCGGGCCACGTGACAAACGGATATCGCATGTCTAGCGCAAACTAAGCGTCGGCACGAGCGTACGCGTAACACTAGATTTACCATGTGCAAAGTCGCGTTTCACCTGAGACGTTGGTGCAGAGGAGACTAATAATATCAAACCGATGTGATATAATTCTCAAATCGGAGTCCCTGGCGTCATCAAAAGTCAGTCAGAGGTGAATGACTAACAAACGAGGCGAGGAAGAATTAAAGCAGGGAAATGGGAGACCTGAATACCTGCACCAAGATAATAGTTTCGTTAGAGGCTCGATGTAGATTAATCGATCGAATTCTTTTGGCTTCCGGGATTTTCTAGTCTCTGGTTAACACGTTAATTATCCCTGCAGCTGACTGTTTCCTTGAATACGTACTCTGATGATGAAACTACAGCGTATACACAAACTTCAACGTCACCTTTATCTGTGACTCACATGCATCGCTTACCGTACCATGAAACGTATGATAAGTAGAGGTACCTCTATTCCACTATTCCACGAATAGAAGTTTTCTCTACCGGGTAGGGTTTCAAGTGACTGGAAATTCTCGGAAAATCTCAAATCTATTACTTAACGTTTGTATTTTTTGCCTTTTAACGACCATGGACAAATGTCAAACTGTAAAAATAATCAAGTTTTGCCGTAATTCTAAAACGTCGAAAATCCTACGTTACCGTCCGACTTTCCCTCACTATTTGTACTAACACCTAGTCATTCATCAAGCGTATTGGCACACAAATGGCGATGGAGCTTGATAAAATTTGGTTAGCACTTGGCATGTCACCTCGTTTTACCCGGAGTCTGTCGTTCGTGGTCAAAGGAACTTCAGATTACCATTGCGGTCTACACGGTGACCTCGATATAAACTATCCAGGAAGAACTGGCCGCACGGATATTGGCATAGGTTAGGTATCGTTGGTCGTGAGAGTAGAGTCGGGCTAGGTTATATTGGTTCGAGCAGCACGTTTGATACTCGGTGAGAACCACGTAGAAAATAGTGAGAAATCGTGGCCGTCGTTTGGCAAACTTTCTATCCAAGAGCTGCAGGGCTGCAGCAATGCAGAGTACGTTTACATCTGGTAGAGAAGCAGCGCATAACGAATTCCTGACCACGGTACCTCTTCCATTCCACAAAGCGTGCAGCGAGCATATCCTACTGTTTGTAGTCGTGAAATCAACTCGATAAGTCGACACGAAACTGCATTAGAGGGTCTTTTCTATTCCCCGTTGTCGGTGCCAGCTTATCTATACCCTCAAGACAAAAGCTGCCACATTGTATGAGCATCTAGGACCGACAATCACCTCATGCCATGACCAGACTAACAGTTCTAAGACAACGGCCAACAGTGTAGAAAGTTCCATACGTTCACTGTACACTAAAATTCATCTTTATACACGCGGACACTCGATGAGAGACAGTCTCATTGTAAGTAAACATGATCATCTTGATCAAGTTGTAAACATTTCTTGAACGAGCATGTAACGCGTCAGTTTGATCAATGCGCCCGGCAAATGTTTTCATGTTATATCGATGTATGGGAATGATGATTCGATCCATTCAATTGAAACTGTCTCTCCGTCCGAAACGAACAAGTTTTATGATTTACGGCCGAGTCGATGCACAGAAAAACCGTTTAGTTTTCTACAGATTAGTATGTACTCGTATATATATTTTTTTATCTCTTTCTCACGATGACAATTCGTCGCTGCACTTATCAACTATATTTGTATTCATCGTTTCTGCCTCTTTCACTGGAAAAAAATACAACCAAAATCGGGATAACGGAATCCCATATTGTCAATTCGATGACACCACCCGACCGCAGAATGGCTCGAGAATAACTGACACGATACTAGCCACCAACCAGCTGACGAGTAAGCCAGCAGAATGTAACGCCGGACAAGTTTTTACTAACGTATTTTATTCAACACAAGTACGCCGGCTGCGTTTATAGGGGCTCGACCTTCCTCCCTCTTTTCCTCACTCTCCACGACTACCTGGGGCTCTTGTTTCTAATACTCTTGCCCCGGCCAGACTTGGCAATGTGCCTTTCCAACGTGATCCCTCCTCACACATCGCTGCATGGGGGTCGATGCAACAGAAAAACTGCTGCACCAGGCATCGCACTTATACACGGATAGTAATGAATGTGCTGCAACGGTTGAGTCGCCTCGGTCTGATTCATCTTTTCAACCCTGCACCCTCTCTTCAGTCAAGCCAATAACTTCACTTCCTCCTCTGTCACCAAGCCAAGAACATCTTTAGCGCTCAGGATAGTTGTCTTTGTTTGATAATGGCTGGCTGGGTCCGGCCGAATCGTCGAATACAAAGAAATAGTTTTGGTAGTTCTTCTTGACCTTCCCAATAATTAAGCAGTCGAAGGTCACGAACCTTCAAATATATATATGGAGTCCAATAACGTGACCACCTAGAATTTTTCGTCCATCATAACTGCCAAAGATGTGCGATTGGCATTTGCAATCGCGTCATGTATATACAATAACACCCGGGATGGTATCATTCATTTTCAACAATTTCGTCATGACGTCTGCATGAAAAACTGATATTCGTAACAAAGTAACCTCGAACAGTCCTAAATTCGGCACTGTCTTCAGTCACGATCTTGATATTCCTCATCCTTCTTACTGAAAAGAAGTTTGATCATATCCAGATCCATCCGATACCGATCAATACGATGCACTCAACCGTTCCAACCGTTCCCAAAATTTGATGCTGTATTGATTGCGCTGAAGGGGTTGTGGAGAGAGCGGAAAACACCTTAATGCCAATCTCATTCCCCTCAGTTTCTAACGGTTCGAGTTTTTGGTCTCCGGACCCCTTACGAATGAAAGAAAACCGAGTGTGCGATGCGTCTTTGACGGGCATGCTGTAGCACGGAAGCCACCACCTGGATATTCGTCCTAAAAGTAGTCCATTATGCAGCATGTCGCCACGCGCGTGTACAAAGTACGTAAACGGGGTAAAAGCCACGTTAAACTGCTCGATATCAGCGTTTGACGAGCTTCGTTGTGGTCGCACCTCGTTCGCTACTTGTTGCTTGACCAGGTGCAGAGTGACTGCTATACATCTCATTGTGTTCGAGTAGCCCAGTTTCGAAGGCGAACCTTCGCCTGTGAGATACGTACGATCTTTTTGTCTGACATAGGTTTGTTTCAATGGGTGTTCCGTGTTGAAAAAACATTCTCCGAATGAGAGAATGAAATGAGAAAAGACAATAACATTTCATGTGTATAGGCTGAACGTGATTGCGTTACGTATGCAAGATGTTTGTAAGAATTTTTCACCGTTTTTGATAGGGCCTGATTTAATATCATCTACGGGTATAAAATATATTCACAACAACGTGCCAAATTAAACGTCGCACGATTCGTTCGGTTTAATATCACGCCATGGACGAATTACGCTCTACGTATAAAACGCTGTAATTTACACATTTTACTGCGACACTTTTATACATTCGGAGTTCAATTTCCACAAGTCATAACTGCACAACGGGTTTTCTCCTTTCATTACCCAAGATTGATGGGTTGATTTACGATGAAAAATTATCATGAATTTTCCGCTCTAGCCTCGTAAATAAGGCTTTATTTCCGGTTTATCGGACTCTCGACGATTCCTTGACGTTAAGCTTTACGGAATTGAGGAGATAGTTTTACCGATTGGTCCCAACTGACAGTCTTCTCACCATCTCGAAAATTTTTGCATGTCGACAAGAGACAAACAATTCATTTTTAAAAAACTCACCATCCACGCATCCTCTTTTCCTTCCTGCCCTACTGTACAAAGCCTGTTCTCGTCAAGGAGACAATTATTTATCGTCCCCCTACAGGTCTCCTTGCAGAATATTGATTCGCCAATAAATCGGTACGTATAAAAGAGCCCGTCGACGAGTGGACGGACGGAACGGGGATAAGAGAGATGTTAATATGGGTACGTTCGTGTTGAGAACTCGCCCAGTGGTCAATATACCCGTGAAACTTTGAATTCCTTTCAGGAAACTAGTCAATGAGCCCCTGGAGTATCAGGAGTAGCAGATGCGAGCGTCGTATCAGTCCTGGCCCAGGCAACATCATGATTTTCAGGATCCAAGTCGTTCGACCCACCCCTAAAACTCTACCCCTAATACTTAATGATGAAGTTAAACCGCGGGTTGGAACGGAAAACGGGTCGTTTCCTTCCGCAAGACTTGTCGGAAAATTTATGAGTTTCTATTTACGGGATGTTCCCAAGTGAATAACACGGTATTTCGCATGCATATCGTGCCCTGCTTTACCGACGTAAGACCTTCGGTTTTAGATACTTTATAGACACCGCCACTTCATAAAGGACAGTAAAACTGAACGATTACTTTCGCATTTGGTTTGTTCGATTCATTGAACGACCGACATGATCCGGTTCCTCAATGTGTACGATTTATCGGAATGAAGGTAGATAAGGTTATACGCGTCTAATAGATTGATCACCGTTACAACACGATTAGGGGAAGGATCGGTCGGATTGGCTTAGAATCGCGTTACCCTGAGATGGGAAACTCGAAGGTTTGCAATTAAAATGCAAATTGTGAATAAGATTTACGCAGGTTCTATCTCACGGCATTTAATGCATATATAGTGGTTACCGAGAGGCGCCAACTACAGCAGTGCGAGTACCAATTAATCACCTGCCAGATCCTGTATCGTTCGCAGATTACGCGGTGGAGTGCATCAGAATTGGGATCTACAATTCTGGACTCTATCAAAGAGATTTGTTCCAACACTACGTCATTATTTATACAATTTTTATTACACCATACGGATAAATATTTCACCAAGTTTGTATACACCGTGATATTATAACTTAAATTGAATCGTTCATCCAATCAATTACACGGCCTTAAAGCTCCGCTTTGCTTTTTTGTCGTCAAAGTGTTTTATTTCCCTGCTCCGAACGCGTGTCAATTAGCTACGTCACAAGGCCTGTAGAGCCGGGCGTCAATTAATTACAGGGTATGATCAACGCGTCAGGTTGACGAATCGCGAGGTTAACAGTAATTGGGATTTCGAGTGCGTGTAATCGAACACAGTTGGGTTTCCGCGTGGCTCTAACAACCGCGACAGTACCTGAACCAGCTTTCAGGAAAGCTTCTCCGCACAAGGGTCGAGCCCCGACATCTTTCCTTCGACCCAATGTACCAGAGACCCTAATTTCCATAATGTCTTTTCAAACAATTCAAAAGAATCCTGCCTCAGAGCTCGACTGTAAGACTCGTTTTCCGGCGGTGGTTTTTGCCTCCAATCCCCTCTGCTTACATATTCCTCCGTGTTTTGCGGCCAACGGAAAACGAAAATTCACCTGGACCAGGATGAGGAGGAATCACTAATCTCTCTGCAGTTTAGAATAATCTTTCTCCAAATAGAAGAAAAAAAATAAAATAAAAAATACTAGAAAGAGGGAGACTGACGAGAAAATGGGGAAGGAGAAGTCTCGTTTACCCTTCTCTTTTCATATGTATAGTTGTTGGAGTGTTATATCCGCGAAACGATCAGTTCGTCAATCGATCGTCAGGCTTGATCGCGGTCAAGTGAAAATTACGCAAGACAGACTTCGCGGCTTTCTACTTTCCGATGATCGTTCACCGATTAAAACACAACTAGGTATGGACCAGTCATAGTCCAATATTGCAACGCGTACTGCCTCAGAGTGAACAATGGAATTTTGTTACGCCACGACTGCAAAGATAGGCAGTCGGATATCGGTGCATGGGTGTTCCAACAATGTTGCTGAAGGTTTCTTTCTACCTTCGCTAGACCTGAGGTATGAATGCAAAAAAAAAAAAGAAGGAACTGCGAAGAACTTCACGGAGCAGTTTGCCGAAGTAACGTCGCGAAATAGTTCAAATGCTTGGAGTAATATTGAGCATAAACTTGCAACGATGAAAACCTGAAGCACTACGTGTGACGCCCAGTTTCTGAGCAGCGAGATTATACGTCTGATCAATGTAGAACTCGGCATTTCCTCTCCGTTTATTCCTTCTCTTTATCCCGTATGTTATAACGGTGAATAAACGCGACAAACCAAACCCCATGATGCAGTTCATTGGATGAGAAAGACTTTGCCGACCGAGCTAACGACCTTTCTCCAGGACGTTGGATGGTTCACACACGTCAGGTTGTCTCACTCGATTAGCTTAGAACCCGGAGACTTGCGTTACGCGTTACTGAGGACAATGTATCTTACATCCACACACGAAGCGATCGGTAGCGGTTGATCTAGAGGTGATTACCTACTTCCTGTGGCGGCATAGTGTATTTGCTTCTCGGTAGGAAACCCGGATCGATCGATCTTTCGTACAATTTTTGCCAACTGCATCCGGTTTTCTTTCTCGTGTCTCATTATACGGTTTACGTACAACGGCGATAAAATCCGAAATAATTGACGAGAAGAAATTTTTACGCCATAATGAATAGAGCAGGCAATGTATGGGTTTATACATACATATATGTACATCGAAAGTAAGTTTTATCAATAATTTGTGTAATACACTCATTACAGTATAGTTCAATAAATTAATATCCTCGAATTTGTTGAACCTTGCATTCAAAATTCCAGGACATATTCTCCGGTTTATAATTAAATGTTTTATTCGATATAAAGTTGATGAATTTAGAGATTATAAACCGCGCTCTACAATTTTAAGAAGTAAAGTATTTTTCCATACAAGCTGTGCATAGATAATGTCAAACGTTTTAATACCTGATTCAGACGCGGTGAAAAACGATAAGTAACACATATATATGTACAGTAGTAACATCCCCCGGAATTTGTGAGTCAAATTGATAACACCCAGTTCCCACAACGTGTTCGACACACTGACCTTCCTAGGTTTTGTCCGTGATTGCGGTCGAGGTGAAATTCTATCACATGTATTTTTTACACGTGTTTTTTTTCTCCCTCGTTTAATGTCTCATCGCTAGTCTATTTCGGACGTGTTTAAAATAACGTGACTGCCGAATACATTACAGGCACGGTTCACATCGTTATCTTATATATTCGTCACTTCTAATGTAGTAAATAAAATATCTATCGGGTGCACCATCGCCTGTGTATAATAAGCGATTTTGCCGATGTGAAAATTGCCCCAGGCACGTTATTCCTCGACCGCGAGAGAATACCAGGTACGTATAATGTGTGGGATGGAAAAAGGCCAATTTTAAAATCGAATTTTTTGCCATCGTACAGGGAATTGAATTCTTCGGATAAGTAGGTCGTTACACCGTGACTCGTATCCGTCAGATTGAAATTGGATTTTAGGTGAGTACCGTTTTAATTAGAATATCTGTATCCAATACGCATAACTGCTTGTGTATATTTGAGAAACGTCGATCAGGTATCGAATCTCACACGCCTGTCGTAAAAGTACATAACTACGATCTATTTTATCGACGAAAAACGATTAATGAACGAGTAAATAAATAAACCAATGACAAGTCTTTATTTTTCTAAATTATAGTGTATTAATTATAGTACGATTTATATTTCTACCGACGAACCGAGATAATGGTAAATAAACATAGGATGTATTAAGAAAATAATTCGCCGGGATTGACTGACTGATTTCATTGTACAATTGATCTCTGAAAATTCACATTAGAGACACACGTACCTATCATGTTCAAAGTTTCGTACAATATTTAGCTATCGTGGTTTTTTTTTCCCATTAAACGTATGTATAATGTACCTACATGATAGGGCATATCATTGATTAAACAAATAGTTTGAGAAAAAGGTCCGATGTTATTGAATAACTGTTATCACATACTTTGCTCTTATTTCACCAAACTACAAATTTATTTTAGATACCCATAAAATTTGTTTGCTTAAAATGTGAAATTTTTGGAGATGCACACGGGTGAGAAAAAACTTTGCTGATGGTTATTAGCTACCCAAGACTCGACAGCCAGGTTACACGTCTTTATAATGTCGACAAGCAACTGATCGTACGTGAAAGTCGTGTAAGAGGAGTTCAGGTGCGCGTTATGTTTTTCTTTTATTCTTTTTTTCTTTTTTTTATACACGGGAAAACTTTTTACAACTTATATAACACATACGAGGAGCGAACGTGCGTAAGTGGTTAACCCTGTACTTTACAGATATTTTCGACACCAAAACATCGCTCAAACGAAGAGATGGTATTTTTCTCCGAGACGAGTTCCTATCATTTCCGGGGATCAAGAGGCCGGAGTAAAGAGAGAGAAAAAAAACGTCGAGGATATAAAGCGCGGATCAAAGTTTAACCTGTACGTGAAAGTGAAGGGGTAACGATGAAAAATAAAGAAGGTAAGTCAAAAGAAATGAAAAACTTTACCGCGATACACGATATAGATATAATATGACAGACGGATACGTTTAATCTTCATCTATCTGCACTATCCTAATCGATCTTTACACGTACGATTATTAATAATGGATGAAAATATATCTGATCAAAGTTTCCCGATTTTTGCTTTTTATACCGATGTAATATTTTATTACTGGGAGATAATTTGCAAGACTTCTTTTTAACGACACGTATTAATTAATATGTATAACATATTCCAGGCGTTAGCAAAGCATATTATACCGCGGAACTTTTCTATTTCAGAACTTTTTTCCCATAAAAGTAAGGCCAGTGAATAGGAAGGAATATTAGCTATGAAATTACCAATTTTTACGAATAAGTCATAAAAAGTTTATAATTTTACGTAAAATCGAACGACGAATAAGGCAAGCGTAACGTAATCGATTATCAATAATGCAATATCAATAAAATTTCAATTACGTGAAGTTTTTGGAACAACTACAAGTTTTTGTGTTTTATATTTGTTTCTCCTCAGCATTCCTCACATAAATCATCTTATTTTTCGTACAAAATTAACTTGATTCCTATATTTTTCTCTCTTTTTTTTCCCACACAGATAAAACAGTTTGTTCGAATTTTAGTTCGAGGATTTCAATTAGTTTGTTAGAATTTAAACTGCATAATATTATACCTGTTGTAGCGTTTTTCACCAATTTCTATCAATTTTCCCGTGGGTATATTAAAATCAGACCTTAAATTGATTAAACTCATCGAACGGGTCAATTCCAAGCCTGCGGACACTCGTCATTGATTCTTCGCCGATGACGAAGCCGTCTTGCATATTTCTATCGAGTTTAGAATAGTGCTAAATCCTCGTAGGCGGATCGGAGTGTTTAAAGGCTATTACGTAGATTGCGTCACGCCTTTGCCGGATCAACGTAGTTCCAGATGCGTGACGTAAGAATTGAGAGATGCTTAACGCCGTTAAACCGACGATGATATAAATATTTTCCAAAATAATTATTCGGAGAAAAGCGTCGAAAGAAGGGAATGGAATGGAATGGAATGGGAGAGAAATTCAACTTTTACCGTGTATAAATATAAACTGGACGAAACTTTGGATCATAAAGCAAGTTTAATCGTTTGGAAGAACTTTTAACAAGAGCAGTACGAATGGAATATCTTGCGGTTATTGCCGCGAGCTGTTTTTCTCGACTTTCTTCTTGTAACAGCTTATAATTTTATTGCTACGATTTCATGTAATATATACCTGTGTGTACAGGAAAATATTTACAACTTGTTTTGTTATTTAAGAAAAGTATAAGAATAATGATAATAAGATGACGAGGAAAAGGAAGAAAAAAGCCGGGTGTCTCTTTTTGTTCGTCGTTGAAACATACGACTTGCAGGATAAGGTCACAATGAGAAGAATAGGAAACAACAAATTTTAACAGCGGCGGGAGAAAAGGGTAGATTTGATTTATGAAAGACGAAAACGAAACAACAAAGAATAATAAAAATAAAAACAAGTGGAAACATACTACGTGAAGATTACGAAGAAAAGTTTCGTAGATTCTTATTTCTTGTTATTGTTCTTCACTTTTATCGCGTATGAGTGATGAAAAGAATTTTATTCGAAGTTTAATCGTGCGCCTATATATTCGAAAGAATGTTACACCGATAAGAATATTCCCTGTTTTACCACCATTCACCTTACCTTGAATCCTTATTGCATGAAAGATTTGCGCAATCAGACATAATATATCATTATACCTATATCTGCAATAATTATCCCAGCCTCGATCGCAGATCAAGCGAGAGCTGCGTGATACGGGGATAATTTTCTATAAATAAATATAAGCGCGCGAATTAAGGCCCGCAGGAAATCTTAAATGTGGCTTGTGTAAACTGCGAGGTATCCAGTGAACCAGGAAATAATTCTAGAAAATTAGCATACCAGCTCCTGTCTTTACAGAAGGCAGAATTACGATGATAGAATTCGCGTTTCAATACATTCCAACTTTTCACAGTTGAATTCTTTATTCAAAACAGCCGAGTATAAATACGAACGGACGTATGTGCAGGCACGTTGCGGATTGGTATGATAAAGAAAAAAAAAAAAAAGAAATCCAAAATTCTACGAACATGTATAAAAATTCGCAGAAACGGTTTGCGACTAAATGTTTGAGTTACATATACATAGGTTTAGTTAGATCTGATCGAGATCTATACTCGCGTTTTTGCCAGTACGCAAACGTCCTTACAAGTGTAAAAAATGTGTATAACATAAGCGCTGTTTTTTTCTGTTGTTATTTTGCTAATTTAAAAAAAAAAATTGTTTCATACTTGCGAAACCGAAAGAGTTCATTGACGCGTTATATAATTAACAAGTTGCGAACTAATGTACAGGTGTATACACCTATACCGAAACTTGTTCTACAATTATTCACGGATCAGAGATGAAAAAACGAAAATACTCGGGGTGAATTCGTCATGGTATGAAAACTGGCTGAATGCAATAATAACTGATTTGAAATATCGTGGAAATTATTACATAGTCGAGACTCTACCGAGACCCTTTATTCCAGCAAAAAAGTGAAATTGTTTTTTTTCGGATTGCGCTATTTATAATACTGTTCAATAAATTATTTCAATGCACTACGTATACTCACCAATACCACGTCGACTGAGAGCATGTTTATAAAATATCGAGCTATGCTCGTGCGATCAGTTTTCCTCTAGGTTATCGTTTGTGAAACAAAGAGCTCACCTGTAACAAAGAAAAATGAAGAGACAAATTAGAATGCGGTTAGACGTATCGTACGAACGGTCTACGTCAAAACGACGGAAATAAAAGATTGGATCGAAAGGATGATATAAGATTTTGAAAGAACTCGTTTACTGCTATATTTTAAAATACGCTTTTAATACTTAAAATATTTGTTAGAATCACTTTGTGTATTAAAACTTTCTGTAAACTTGATGGACTTGTAAAATGAAAACGTTTTATGGATTGAAAAAACGAAACTAAAGAACACTCGATAAATTTATATCGTAAGAAAATATTTTGCCTTATTGCTGTATGAATCGGTAGGAGGTTTTTCACTGAAAATATTGGGCTACCCATTTTCTTCTCCAAAATATCTTTTAGATGGTATACCTATACCTACCTGGTATAAAAGTGTACGGATATAACTCTGTTAAAAGCCAAGATTTCAAGTAGAATATAGAAAAGGTTCTTGAAAAAATGAGAGGAAGGTGAAGAAGAAGGAGAAGAAAAAAAATCGAGAAGGACGGTTGAAACTTAAATATGTATATGCCAACTTTTCGGCGAGAGCATCTCGAGGGAAATTGATGGCGGGGTGGGTGGGGGGGGGGGGGGGGGGATGAAAGGCGGTTGGTTGAGTTAGAGGTATCTCATTTTATTACATCAATGTCTAATTTCTTTTAAACTCCGAAGCGACCAAAGTTTTTTCTCCAGCGCAACTTTTCCCTCGCCCTTTACCCTCGACCCCCGGTTAAGTTCGTTTCTCACGTGACGCACAGCGTTATAAATATACCGCATACATATAACTTGCCCCTCGTCTTCTTCTTCCTGTCCCCGCCCGCCTGCAACGCGTCTTGAGTTTTTAAGTGATTGATTTTTAAAATATACATATATATATGCGTTATACATATTTACAAGTATGAGTGGTCGTACCGCAGTTTTGTATAGGTCGCTTCATTTTTTGTTTATTTCTGACCACCCTTCGAATCTGCCTTCAATTTTCATAAATTACTTGGCATTATAATAATAGGTAAGGAAAAGTTTATGGAACGAGGAATTCAAAATTTATATAGGTACATGTATATATTTTTTTATTTTTTTACAAATTTTTATGACGATTGAAAATGTTCAAGTTTTTTAACTTTCTGTCCGTAATTTTTTATTTTTGTTATTTAGACGACGATAATACAACAAAAATAATAATAACAAATAGCTACCAAATGTAAAATACGAGTTTGCAACGCAGAGAAACGACTAAATTTAATCTGATTACATTTTAAATCGTACAAGTGTGAACAATGTCATTTGAATAAAAGGTAGGCATACTGTAATATGCGAGTTAATTATTAAAGTATACATTCAAAAGTTTATGAAATCGCGAGTTTGATAAGAGGAAATTTGCTCGTTTGTGTTCTCCGATTTTAAAAGTATATTTTCACAACACCGCGGATGAAATTAATTGCAGAAAAAAAAAAAAGAAAAGAAAAACTCCTGTTAGTTCGTTTCGAAAGCGGCTGCTTTTCAAATATATTCATCACAATATTATTCGTACGAACTTGTATTATACCGGTTTGTATAATATAATATACGTGGGAATGAAGCAGGTGCAAGCACGCCGTTCTTTAAGCCGAGCAAGGAAATGAGGGGACGACGACGACGGAATAAACATGGGAGGTAAAAAGTGAAATTGAATATAAAGTGGCAACGATTAAACTCCAGTTAAAGCACTCCCGGCAAAGCTACCATTTTTCATTCCGATAGGAATTAGAAATTCCAAAAACGCCCGTTACACACATGGCTGTTTTCGATTGATAACGAAAATAAATGCCATCGATTCCTAAGCTTGTACAGAAATATGTAGATAACAACTCGAAACAATCCAAGATCGGAAAGTTAATCTAAATTTTATCTATATCAAAGATTAAATTTTTCCCCGTTTTTTTCACAAGAAGTAATTAATGTGCGTAGCTATCGCAATGAAATGGAAGATGTAATCGAACTGTACCTACAGACAAGTTTTAAATCTAAAAATAGGTGGAAAAAATCGGAGGAGGCTTCGGAACACACCGTCTCCAACCAGAGAGTGAAAAAGAGTAATTATAAAGAGAATGAGGAAAACTTTAGATAGAAGCTTTGCGCTTCGACTCGAGACGCTGGAATGGAAAGGGAAACCGGAGGGCAGAAAGAGGGAATCGAAGGAGAGAATAACGGTGCAAAGAATCTCTCAAGATAAATGGTCCGACTGAATGAACGCGAATTAAACCACACCAGGCTGTGTCGAGAATCCGAGAAAAGAAAGCTCATTCCCCGCTGTCAATTTTCACAATGTCTGTGTGGATATACGTACGTAACTAGAAGATTTTTTCAAACTTTATTGACAGCCAGCAGCTATCGAATCGCATGAAACGAGAACAATATTTGAAATTTTTTAAATCCTTCCTTTTATTCTACCTTCACATTAAACGATGCGAGAAATTACCAAACCCGTATCGAAATGCTGCAGCTGCGTGAAATGGCACAAGCTTTTATAAAATAATTGCAAACTGAAGTAGAAACCAATCATAGGTGAAAGAGCAACGGTTTTGCAGTCACCCCGATGGAAAATCGTCCATTATTCCTGCCTCACGGTAACAGCGTTTGTGATACGAGTTCATTTTTATCGTTCTTGAGATGCTCGGAAAATTTACAATCTCAATGTGATGCGAATCTTGATAAGAATGCAGGCGAGTGCTGATAAGAAGACGAAGTCTTCGGTGCAACCCTTCCCTTTCTGATCTGTGTAAAGCCGCCTTAGAGGCTGCAGGAGAAGAGTTTCCTCTTCGACGAGCGCATTCGATATTTGCATTTGAGTTACGAGTATAGCCCGTTGGGATTTTATCCACGTTGCTCCGGGGCTTTTTGTTTGCCCACCATCGGCATCCGCCGCACGGAATTGAATTCCTGATCCATCGGAAATAAAGCTGTGGCTTTGATTTTTCTACGTGTGTATATCGGGGTGAAAATAAATAAGTAAAAGAATTCATGATCGAGCCTGTCAAATCGGTTCCAACTGGTGAAAAAATAAAATCCCCTATTTTTTTTTCACATTTTTATTTCACTCCCTTAATTTCCCCGTTTAAGCGGGAAATTTAAAATTATTTCAAAAATATGCTTATTAACTCACTATATTTTGTACTGAACTTTATTTCAAAGTCGTTTTTGATCCGCCCTTTGTCTCAAAATAAATTTTTTCAAACTACCCCTTATTTTTCATCCACTTCCACGATTTTTAAGGCAACGTCTCAAGCCATATTCGTAACTAAATTCAAATCATTAAAATCACTGTCTTATCTCCAGGCATCGTATAATAAACGGAGTTTGTGAAATACTTCTGTGCCAACCCAACGCAACGCCTACAAAAGGCAACTCGCGATCACGTAAGCATGTAGTGAAGCATGCGATTCGGCGTATGCGTAAAGTTCATTGGGGGATTGTACGTATATTATGATGAGTATAACGTTAACCTAGCATTTTCAGTGGTTTTTTTTTAAAAAAAAGTGCATTTTAAAATTTTTTAACACTTTCTTTGGACTGGATTAGGAGCGAAAATCAAAGCGGGAGAAACGAGTATAAACGATTTGAAATTAGGTATTCTCGAAATCCGGCTACGGGTCAGTTTTTGAAAAAAGCTATTTTTGGTGGCTTCTGAGGTACAAACGAAATTATGACATACGAACTACAATTGATTGTGAAAAATAAAATTTGTTTTTTCGAAAGTCGGGTGCTAGGTTCGCATCGGATTTACCAAAATAACAAATGACTTGTGGGTCACTTTCTCGAAATATAGAGACCAATGTTAAGCGTCGATACAGGATTAAAGGATCAACCTTTGACCCGGGTAACAAGCTCAACGAACAAACCAATTAAGCGAACCGCGTCTAAATATTCGATGCTGTCGATCCCTGGACTGGCCAATAACGCTGAAACGTGTCGCTGGAGTGAGGACAACGAAAGTGCTCGATAAAAACTGTGATGACAGATGTTTTGCGTCTGTTTTAGAAAATGAAGCTTTTCTTTCTTTCTTTCATTATTTATTTTATTTTATTTTATTTCATCGTTACGTTATTTTCATTCTATTACGTTTCTGTTTACTGTGTTAACTCTTCATACTGCCTTAGGAGACTTTTTTCAAAGTAAATAAATTCTAATTCTCCTTCTCTTTCATATTACTTCCCGCTTCTTTCACTTTCTCACCGTCGACGATCGATCCAAAAATAATATCAAACGATGAAATTTCTACACCAGTCGTTTGATAATATTTAAATGCCACTGTACGAATCAATATTATCCATTTCTATTTATTTTTTTATTTTCACGTATACGATCACCAGTCCAATTGAGGATTCAGTAGGTATGAGGCAGGCACTCCGTGTTTTCACATTATGACCGAGTGCATCGTCAATTTTATTCTTTTACGGCACTTCCAACAAATAATCTGACGACTTAACGAAGGGTGAATATAATATTAAAACAAACGCGAATCTACATCTAATAAATGAAATAGCCACTTGCGGAAATAAATTACAAGTACGATGAAGAGAATGAAGAAAGTACGCCAAAATGTGACACATGATTAAAAATATATGATCAATCCTGCAAAATAAATACCACGGAGTCAAAATGACTCCGAAGTTCATCGAACCATTTTAGTGAGCGGAAATATAAAACTTTTTCACTGCGTACTAGAAGTTTCTCTAAAATTAGCATTAATTGAGAAATTTTTAATTTAAATTTCACGATGGTTATATTTTCGTTTAAATAAACGTTCGAAACTTCAGGCCTATACGAGTTGCATTCGTGCAACAGCTGAGTAAAGATTTTATCACGTTAGGCGTGGACATATGGCTTCTGTAAATTGAATAGCGAAATATTGATTTATCCTTGCGAGAGCTGAAAAACTTGGAATATATTTTATAAAAATGATATTTAAACAAGAAAAGCACATACAAAAATAATTGCGGAACGCTATAGACGAGTAAGAAATACATAAATTGATCATTAAGTCAGCTGCATGAAATGGTGAAGCAAAAACATTACCAAAAGTATGATAATAAACGTCGGAGAATCGACGTAGAACATATATACGTTGAAACGAGTAACACTCTTCAATCGTGAACACGTTGCGATTCTATTCACACCCAGTGGCAAACGGTGTGATAAATTTTAGGGTAAGTTACAATCGTTTTCATCATCATCATCGTCATCATAGTCATCGTAACCATTTTTAACAACGAGAATCAAAAATCGAAAAACTTTCCTGCAATAATAAATATTTAATAATATCTTAAAGAGAATTAAAGAAGACGCCAGACCGTCGATAAACCTCAAATTTTTATTCTAAAAAATTACCGAAGATCCCGCCTAAGAGAATGAAAAAAAATTGTCACCCCTGTGCGCAGGTTGTTCGGCAAAAATGTCCATGACACTAGTGGCCTTCGTGGCCCTCGTAATCATGGCACAGAATGTGAAATCCGACGTGGTTAGGAACAATGGAAACACTACCAGAGCAATGAACGATGCTATCGCAGAGGTGATGGAGTACGCTGTCAATAAGGTAACGAGTCTCAACGGAAGGAACAAAACTTTTTTGAAGCTAAAACTGGAAACAATCGTCCAGGCAGAGGTAAGAAGTAAGGATAACCATTTACACTGATACGGAAGGTAATTCCGTCACCCTCAATCAGATCAGACGATTTTTAGAAGCATGTTGAAGTTAGTAACGTTAACGTGACGAAATTGGCTTTTCAAACTACGAACACGTTTTCCTCGTTACGATTCACTAGCTGAATTTCAGACAATCCTGAGGCTGCGAAAGTAACGGTTTTCCCGAACGTGCATCGTTAAAGTAACGTTACTGACTTCAACCTAATTTTTTCAACGGGCTAAATTCGCCAGACACTCTGTATGCATTCCTTGTTTCAGGTTGGACCGCTCATGTACAATTACACCATTTGTTTGGAGGAAATATTATTGCGCATTGAGAATCCGAGGATGCATAAAGACGCGGATTTGCTTGCTTCGTTCGCACAGTCATTGAACGTAAACTTGGCTGAATTGTTGGAAGAGCTACTAGGACTAGTGACGAGCATTCTTGATACAATTGTGAAAATCTTTACCGGGAAGATGGCGTACTCCAAGGGTGCCGAGGAGGCCCTTGATTGCAAGGAAGAGGTGATCGAGAACATGAACCATGCTTTGAGAGTACTCCCACACCCCCAGGCGAGTTTCTTGATCGCGTTCTGCCTCAGTATGCCAAACTCGCTTCTGAGTTACCTGCCCTATCTGAGTATGTGATTTAGATGCTGTTTGTGGAACATTTAAATCAAAACAAATGGTGTAAGAATACATGAGATTAGTGAATGAGATACGCTCGGAGATACGGAAATTCGTTATTTAAAAACAAACCAAACAAAAACATTCCAATAAAATCACTCGACAAGCACGTTTGATCCAAGTCGATCACACCTCGCAATCAGTAAAATCGTATAACGGTCACGCTCGGTGAAATTCACCCGAAAAGTAATTTTTTGCTTCGAAGATGAGTTTCGAAAAATTTAAAAAAAAAAATATCTAGACATTGTTTAAGGGTAGCAGAAAAAGTTATCTCAGTTTTCCCAGCGAAAGTTAATTGTTCAAGTATTGTAAAGCATCAGTAAAGTTAAAGAAAGTGCCAAAAATGTCGAAAAAAGGCCGTCGTTTCTCTACGACTCTACGAAGAGTTTGAAAAATGTTTGGGGTAAGATTCGTCCATAATGATCGATTAAGGTTAATATTTTGAAGCTTTTTTTTCTACACGACTGACCTAAAATCGACTTACATTTCACATGCAGATTTCAATTCAGGTATCCCAACTTTTTGCTATCCCAACAGACTTGATGAAAAATGTATGTTGCACTTTCACAAATAGATCGAAGGAAAAAGATAGTAAGAAGAAAAATTAAGTTATCATCGGTTATATCTGACACTTGAACACTGCACTGCAATAGGTCGTTTCGGTTCACGTTCTCAAATTGGTTGCTTGTTTCTTTCACTTTATTACGTGAAAAATTCTAGCACTGATCAGACACGAACCTTACAGGGAAAGTTGGCGGCTGCTTTCGACCGGGTATAAATTCATATTAAGCCGCGGTGTTTGCACAAATGGATTTAGTTTTTTCAATGTGCGATGATAACTTTGCAATCACCGTCGGAATAATGATGGACAAGAAAAAACAAAAACAAATTAGTGAGAAAAAAAGAACACGAGTTGAAAAAAATACTAGTAATAATAATAATGTGACAGAAATAAAAAGATCTAATTTATGAAGAAAAAAACCATTATTCATTTACTTTATTAATTTTGACAATATCGTATTACTCGTATGCTTTGATTTTTTTGAATTTAATTGCACCTTACTCGCTACTTTATCAGAGTAAAATAATATCTTAAATACAAAAGATGCCTGTATCGACGGTTTAGCGGGAATTGCAATCAAAAGATCCTAATTTAATTCTATTCTATTACATAATCTTTCCCAAGTCCATACCCGCTAATAATATCTCTTCAAATAAAATAAGAATCTAATCGATTGATTTAACGAACTTATGAGACAATATCAGATTAAATTCATTCCAATGCAGCCGAATAAAGCAGACTAAAAAATTCAAGATTTCAAAGGTTTAATTTCCGGAAATACCTAAAGAGTCGCAATTATTACAGTCATCGTAACGAGTTGTTTGACGAATACCGGCTGTTTATAATCAGAAACGAAAACGAAATTTTCAAGCAAAGCATGTCGGGGGTGGAGTGAAATCAAAGCTTCGACGGCTTCGACGTGCGCGCGTTACACTCCGGGGTAAATCAAGGCGGGCCTTGAACCTACGTGTTGAGACAAAGTAAACCGGAGCAAAGTAGGCCTCGGTATTACATAGGACAGCGAAGAGATCCTCTTAAGTTACTCGGCGACCCGTGTAACGCCAATCCTACGCAGGGACGTCGATAATGGTAGACGAAAAGGATCGTCTTGGTCGTATGAGATCTGAATTTTTTGTCAAAGAGACCCCTGTACCCGTTATCTAGATTTAATGTAACTTTGTCGGAAGTATTCGTAATACGAATGACGAACGGTGGTTCAGTGCGCGTAAAACAGACTTCCGCGATCAAATGCGGTATCTTTATTTTTGACGTAACGCAGTGAAAAAAAGAGAGAATCAGAGTACGTAAAAGTACACTTTACATACACTCCGGGTATGCGAAAGTACTATTTTTTTATGCAGGAGCGGAGCCCCTGGTATATTATAATACAGATCGTTGCAGTGATGGTGATAGTAATTGTTCGGCACCACGCGGGGCAATAAATTGATCGTATAATTAAGCGAAAGATAAGACTTCGGCATAGGTATTTGATACAGGTGTTATACGTGTATAAACACGGGATCTAGATGTGTAAATAAATGGCGATGCATGATTTGCAAGGTCGTCATTACGAATGTGCTCGGTATTATATAAACTACAGACTATCTTGATACCGCAGCTGCATTTTATGTATACTTGTAGTCACTGCACATTTTTATTCCTTGCTTGCCAAAATTTTTCGCACAATAGCAAACAATTTTGATACTTCGATAAACAGTACAGTGTGTACGTGTGTGTGTGTGTGTTTATTCAAAGAGAAAGAGAGAGAGTGAAGAATAGGAAACTTGGAATGAAATGGAATGTAATGACAAAAGTTCAAACCTGATTGTATGGACGGATGTTATCGCATCCTAATTCACAATCCAGTCGTCATATACCGTGGTGGTAGTAGTGGTGGTTAACAGGTCACTTTTTTGATCAAACGATCGACACATGGACGAAAAGTTCGTACACGAAACTGCACCAAACCACAGAAACAAATAATTTCGAACGATAAAACATTATTTCGAGAAAGCACACACTCAAGGAGTCGAACGATAAGATATGAAACGAGTTCGAACCGAAGCGAGATTTCTTTGTTAACGTCTAACCGTGTAAAGACGAGGAAAAAACACGCTGCACGCTTGTAAACGAAGCCTCCGATAAATAGACAAAAACTGAAAAATAAACCGCACGATTTTTGCTATTTGAACGACGCGTGAGAAAGGAAAAAAAAATGGGATTCAGCAAACGCGGCAACGTTCGAGCAGAAACGAACGCGGCGATCGAGCCGCGAGTCCGATGAAAAGTGAGCAAATACTCCCGGAGTGACGAAGAGTCCGCGTGTTACGCGCACGGAGAAGGAAATGGCAGGGAATTTAGCCGCATCACGCCTACGCAGACACGCTCGAATATGCGCGTGTTTAGCACGCTCTAAACGGAAATCCCATCTTCCTTCATCTCGACACGATGCCGTATAATTACACGCGATGCGTACGTGCGAGTCTACGTGTTGCGATTACCTCCGTTCACGCACTTATACACGCATCGACGCACGTAACGTACGTAAAACGCGTCGAGATGATTGATCATCGCGTTTCGCGCCAACTTTTCATCTCGCAATTTTATAGCCTCGCCGAGTCACCGCGCCACGTGTTCGGCTTACAAATTCACAGATTCTCGTCTCTGGACTCGCCACCTCGTTCATTCATTCGTTCGTTCGTTCATTATCATCGATCGCTTCGTTCGGTTGTTTGTAAGAAAAACTTCCGAGTCCGTGCAATGTACAAGAGACACTGTATCAAGCACGACAAGAGGGAGTGGTGAATTGATTTTCTTCACGTTGCAAAGTCCCGTGGCTCCGAGGATAACGGAAGGCACGGGCACCTGAGTCCCGCATCCGATACTCGATCGAACGCGTTTAATTTAATGAAACGAGGAGACCGGAAGTCGACCCTCGACGCGTCGCGGCGTCGTCGGCTTTCAACGCGCCGGACTCGCGACAGGTTCGTCGTATAAATAAGTACAGGCAAGTTACTCGGCTCGCTTCGCGACCTGCCTTCACGTATGCTTGCGGTTAATCACGCCCGTCAAAGGCACGCGGGTTTCAACCGCGTGTGCGTGTGGCTGTACGAACATCGTGCGATGTGTGCGATACGCGTGTATTGTAATTATTATTGTACAGCCTGTCGCGACGAGAGGGGAGAGGATTGATTCATAGAAGCTTGACAATATCTGCATGTATCATTATTGCATTACTCATCGTATACGTCATCAGCGCGCGTTATGCATGCCACAAATGTGAGGTTATTTCATTTCTTTTCTTTTCACTTTTATTTCGTCTAGGTATACAAACGGCGACTAGTAAACGGGAGTTTTACCAGAAATCCAGACGTGATTTCTTATCTATCGGTGAGGTCATTAACCGCCGCCTTCTCGAAACTGTACATAATTATCAGCTAGACTCAATTACTCGATGGATGTGTATTTCGTGCAAGGAAATTGTAGAAATTATTACACGTTCGATTTTCCTTGTTCGATTATTATTTTTTTTATTTTTCTTACTTTCAAACCTGTTGTGGGATATAGAAATCTTGTCCAAAATTGCGGAGAAAAATCAGGAGCATTGATGAATTTGACCAATTACGTGATTTAAGTGCGATTCGAATATAATTGTGATATATTGAAATGCAAAAAGAGAGCGATATATTCAAGGAATTAGGTGACACAATTGGTACATGTATTATTGTATTAACAAAAGGCATCTTTCGGAGTGCAACGATAATTCATGTTCAATGTCGATGAATAATTTACTATCGATAATTGCACAAGAAATAACAACGTGTATTAATTCATAACGAATCCTTGATATTACCTAGTTGCAGATGTCATAATAATCGCTTACCCATTCAGGCGCACACAATAATATTACAGTGCATCAAGAGACAAAAGCACAGATGTTAGCCAGAAGGCTGTAAGTAACGTTGTGTGTGCAACGTGCAACGGCATTATACACGACGTAATTTTATTTATCTAACACGAGCATGTTTTACGCGTTTTTCCATGCGTTTTTTCCATGCACAAGGTACCCGTTTCCACGACGATCGAGTGGGTATGCGAATGCGCATGCGCGGAGTACTGAAAAGACTACTTTTCGTACTGCGTTCATGCGCTGTCGCCAATAAACACAGCGAATAAATCTGACATTACGCGAGCCTAGCCTCAATTTCGTATTTCGTGAAGAAGCGCGTAACGCGTAACATAATCTCGTTATATGAAGAATCGTGTGCATCAAGGACGCAGCGATCTTTTCGCCCAGCGTATTTGCAATGTTCGTCTTCGGCTCAGCTACGACTCATGTTGCAAACTCATACCCGGCCCGAAAAGACCGAGTTTGCCTCCTTGTTAGACGATATACTATTTGTATGGTAATATTCTTTTTTAATATTTACTTCACGTTCAATTTTACAGCTTCGATCACGTAACTTCGCTAGTGATGATAATACGGTACACACGTGATACGGATAATGGAGAAGATGCAAGGTTGCGTAAGGCCGCGGTGTCTGCGTTGTGCAGTCGAGCTGCAACCGAGCTGTGAAACATCTTCGTTTCAAGGTGACGTTACGTTGCGCCGTCGTCTCGTTCGCCTGCACAAAACTATTATTCTTGCAAATAGTTTTCGCGCACGCGTGACTCGAGTAAAAAATTAAAATTACGAAGACGTCTTCGCGTGGTTGACGAAAATACGATCGTCGCGTCGCTTGTAAGTTTTCCAAATAATTCTAGCTCGCGACGAATCTCGGACGCACGGTGCCTAATGGAATTAAAACCGGATCGGAGGTTGAACGAACGTTTGTTCGAAATGAGGTGAGGTGCAGCGACGAAGTCGTTTGAGGCAATGAATGCGAATGACGCAGGGTTAAGCGCTAGAGAAGCCGAAGGAGACTTTTTCGTGAGGGTAAAGACGTAGAATTATGAGAAAATAGAACAGTTGGAATATCGAATAGAACAAGGACGCGAGAATCTGTTCTGTGGAATTCCGAAATGAATAAAATCCAAGTATGCAACAGTAGAAACGTAGAAAAGCCACTGTGAAGGAGTGCAAAAATACAGAACCGTCAAACTTATTTAACCAACGCGAAAAGCGGTCGAGAAGCTTTCCGCCCGTCTCCCGACCTCGTCCTAGTTTCGGAACTGGATTCGATGAAATTTTGAAACCCGAAAAGTCCGTCGACGCGGAGCACAGCCGCCAACTCGCCGAGCTTACACGTTGCAGATACGATTTCGTGAATTCTCAACGTGGATGCACGTCGTTATCGTGCGTCAAGCTTTTCTAGTTTACGAAGCACAGAGCTTACAGTTGCGCCTCGTTTGTTAACGCTGGCGAAAACTCCGTAATGTCATTTGCATCCTTGGCTGGGGTGTCTGCGATATCAAGCAAAGCCGGTATTTCCGGTTATTCGTTGCAGGGCTAAAATCTACGCGTTGTATGTACGAATGCGATCGTCGTATATTGTACATCATTTTTCGGTACGAAGCTGTCAACAGGGGTGGCTTTGTTTTCCGGCATTTCCTTGAAGAGGTTCTCTCGTGCTTCGTAAGGGTGAAAATTGTGAGGTTACCATATCAGCGTGGCACCTTTCAAAGTTTTTTGTAAGAAAATTCATTGTCGCTACGCGAGAGAAATATTTTTTGTTTGCAGGGATATTCTTTAATTTTTGATTCTCATTTCATCAAATAGCTACACCGACTGTGATGATGATGATGATGATGATAAATGCTTCTCACCGTCAAACGCTTCACACCGCTGCTCATCGGCTGCGAAGAGAACCTCATCGTGACTCAAGATTTGAAGACTGCGATCGATCCCCCAGGGTATATATATATATAGTCGGTAAGGATTCGCCGATGTTTTTGATCACGTGACATCTGCTCTTGCGATTCGGCGAGTCGCTGTTGGCGCAAAATTTCCGATATTGTTGTTTTACGCGCACCGGGAAGATGACTCAATGACCAGCTGACGCTACATTTTCCGCTCAAACACGGAGCGCTGCAGTTTCGTGATCGTTTATTCAACCTTACGTTACTTTTTCCAACGTATTACCGCGAGAATCGTTGTAGACGATATAAAAAATCTCTCAAGAATTACACAGGGTCTATGTTCCATTATACAGCGAGATAATTCGATTCATGCAATTCGAGACAGATATCGTCCTGGACAGACGGAATGTCACTCTACAATCGAATCAAAGAATCCGATGACAAAAAATATGTAGAAGGCGGACAGAAAATTTCTGTCGAATCGGATCCAGGTATTACAACGCAAACTTAATCCACTTCGTCGTACATAAAAGTGTGAAAAGAGTAACCGTCGACTAATTGTCCAACAAAATACGACGTCAAGGTTGGAGAACAGGTTGAACGTATAATTCACGACGCATTGCCATCCACGGCTCTAATATTTCCACGAAAATTTTGCTGGTTACCGAGGTTAAATGTTACAAATCATTGGCGACTGTTGCAAGACTTGCTTAATTTTTCCGCTTTTCTCTCTTTCTTTTGCGCTCTGAACTACATCCACTCCAACACCTTGAATCCCGTCGACCTACGTTGTTTGGATTTTCGCTTTCATTCTTTTCAAGTTGACAATGTGGCTGGAGTTGAGTTGCAAATAAGGTTCTACGTGTAACACAGGAATAAAACTCGATTATTCCCTTCTTACATAATGTGCTATTCTTGAAACAGGAGTGACGGAGACACAATTCACTCTTCGGTGATTGACCACCAAATATACATTAAACTTCCAGCGTCCCGGCAATCAACACCGTGCAATATCAACGGGGTGTAAATCCAATTTGAGTTAAATCCGAGGGGGCACTGAGGGTGGAGTTTTCTGACTTCTCGACAACGACGAAGACCCACTTGATTAATTCAGAGTTACAGGGATCCAGAGCAGAGATAGACGACGGAGGGGAAGAGAGGGGGAGAGAGAGAGAGAGAGAACGGAATCGGATGAACCGGAAGCCGCGTAGCGATTCATCACCTGCTGAGAGACGCAACACGCGGAGATCCCTTGAACCTCGTCTCTTCCCGCGGGTGTTAAGAGGTCTCGAGACCTCGTCATGTAGTGTGTAAGTTAATTTCTTAAAGCACCTGGTCCAATAGCGTGAAGCGTCGATACAGGATATACCTGAGGATCAGGTGATAAGTTCGTGATAAGTTCGAGCGCCGAGCCGACTGAGCGAATCGCGTCTCGATTTCCGGGATTGCTAATTCCTGGACGAGCCAATAACTCTGACAAAGAACTGAGTCCACATGGTCGTGATCTCGACTCGATCTAACAGTTTAATGAACGGTAATCGAATGCGACGGATATTTTCAGCTTTGGCCTATTCGGACGCTCCTAGGCGAAACCCTCGGTACCGCCTCATCTTCTTTTTCTCCTACTTTAACGCTTCTTTCTTTATACACGCGTTCACGCTTTGAAGCGAAGAAAACGGCGGTGCTCGATGAAAACTTTCTTGAGTTCGTGAAAGTAGACGTTTCGATAACGGCGTTGTACCTATTTGTTTTTTTTTTTAAACGAAGCTTCTACCTCTCTTCTCTCTCTTTTCCTCTCTCTTTCTCACTGCCAATTAGCGATCAAAAAATGATATTAAAAAAAAAAAAAATGAATTCCCGGACAAGTTTACGTGACAACATTTACTGTTAGATACCGTTGAAATAACCAATATTACTTGTTTCGTCGTTCATTTGTTTTCACGAACGTATACACCTATGTCAAAGTATTTGTCTACGCCGGACAAACTTCACACGGAATGAAAAGCTGACCAATAAGAATCTATCGGGTTGATCGTCTTGCCGCCTTTCTACCCCCATTCGGTTGAATTGAAAATATTTCCCCTCTTAGGGAGGGGCTGTCTACGGCAATACTAATCGGAGGTGTGCGGTAAAATATCGCGTATGACTAAGGGTTTTGTTTCTATAATGTGTCAGAATGATCCAAAAATAATATAAAATTATAAATAAACTTTTACACCAGCTTTTCGACAACATTTAGATATCATTGAACGAATCAATGTCAAGTATTTTTCATTTATTTATTATCGCGGATATGTTTGCTTGTTCAATTGGCGATCTACTAGGTAAGCGGGCACTCCGCGTCTCCGTATTACGACCGAGCGGATCGTCGTTACTTTCTTTTATGACACTTTCGAAATGTAAGTCAACAACGCAACGGTGGGTGAGTGAGAATAGGTGAAACCACCTCAGCCGTAACTGACAGGCACTGCCGAATATATAATATGACACGGACGACGGAAGGCGTTAAAGAATTTGACTAAATGTCACGTGGGTGTCAGAATACATGACCAATTCCCCAAAATATTCCTCCAACTTCGCCGAACATTTGATTCAACGAAGATATTAACGGGGTTTGTTGTTTGGCACAACTTTTCATTGTGTGCGAGTTTTCTCCAAAATTGATATGAATTGGTACGTTTGTGACTTTAACGTCAACAGTGATTGTTCCAAAAAGTTGGCGCGCCGTAAGGTGTGTATGTTTTTCGTTAAAATAAACGCTTGAAACTTGAGGCTTGTAAGAGTGGCGTTCCTGCAACAGCTGAGACAAGAATCGGTCATGATTGACGTCGACATATTTCCTCTGCAAGCCGAATGCGGAAATATTTATTTATCTTTGCGAGAGTTGAAAATTCGTAATGAAGTTTAGAAAAACTGGATTCAAAATGACAGACACGCACAAATAAAAATGCAGCTCACAATGTCCGAGCGAGAAATACATCACTTGGTCATAGAGCTAGTTGCCGAGGTGAGAAAAAACATATCAAGTGTAAGACAAACCAAAGGTGTTGTTGGTGTCTGATTATTGAAAACATCGGAGAATCGATGCCGAATGTATATATACAGCGGAATGGGTGACAGTATAAAAGCTCGAGTAGGATAAGGTATTGTTCGCCACCAGTGATCGGCAGCGCGAGATATTTTACGGTAAGAAACAATTATTATCATCATCATCGTCATCGTAATAACCGTAAAGGGTTGTCACCGTTTTCGCAGTCACAAAATTCCCAGACTGCCCCAGGTCTTCCAGTCTTTGAATTTCTGTTTTCCAGATAGATCTTATTTCTACTAATAAGTTGGAATTATCTTACGCGAAAATTAGACGGTATAACTCGATACGTCATTTTTACTCTCATACGATAAACTTGAATAGCTGACAGTGAAACGTAAGATACGAGTTTATAGTTCTATATATGTGTCTTATGCACAGTAGAAAAAAAAAAAACAGACGGTGTGATTTTTGCTTTTGCTTACGTAAATTAGAGAAAAGTGAATTAATTAAATCGTGTCTTTTCTCTTTTCTGTTGAAGAAAAATCGATTTTCATAAAGCTGATTGAAAACAACGAAAATATGACGGTGTCGCACATGCTCTAAGAATAAGACAAAGTTATTTTCATTGCAAAATTCGAATTGTATTTTAATTCCCTGAATTTTCCCGGTTTCCGAAAATCGTGAAAACCCTGTGCTCGCAAAGCCATTTGTAGTAATGACGAGAACCAAAAATCGAAACATGTCCACGGAATAAAAAATATTTTCCTCGCGTAAAGAGACTCGTGAATTTTCTCACAGACGGAATTTTTAAATGCTCCACATCACATGTGACGGTGAACCTTGAATTTTGACCCTAAAAAAAATTGCAAATATCCGGCTTAAGCAAACGTTGAAATACATATTTTACTTCTGTCAACAGGTTCCTCCGCAAAAATGTTTATGAAAATAGTCGTCCTGACCGCCGTCCTAGCGATAGCACAGGATGTTAAGGCTGCTATTGAGCCATCATACTGCGATAATAGCACTCAGGCCGGATTGCAGGGAGCTATTGACGGGACGATGAACAATGTCATCACAGTTCTCGTAGACCTGGGTTTAGGAAACAGCGATATGAACAACACGTTGGCACAAGTAAGAAATAACGATATAAAATTACTATTAAAAGGGGGATTTGGTCATCCTCGATTGAATTAGACAATTTTTTACTGCGCGGAATTCATCATGTACCATATGCTTCGTCTTTTAGATTCAAGTGTATCTGCTTGACGTGTTAAACTTGGTGGTAAATATCTCTGGTTCAAGTTCAACGTCGAGCACGTCTTCTAGTATTTTAAATCTGTACATCTCCATTTTCGTAAATCTCCTAAATATGTACATCGATATGTCAGTCGGAGGTAACAATGGAGGTACCGGTTTATCGTGCGATGATTACTCTTCAGCTGTCGACTCTTACAATTCATCCGCCATAAGTAATATGACGAGCATGGAAAATCAAATGTCAAACGATGTGTATATTGATCTTTTGGGTTTGCTAGTGATTATCGTCAACTTGGTAGTCGACATTATCGTTCAACTATGCATTACTATAAAAGCAAACCTCTTAGGTTTAGTCAATGTCGATGCCGACGTCAACCTCAACGCCGTCGTCAAGGCTTTGTAGATACTATCCAAGTAATACATACATATATATATATATATATAAAGAAATAAGAGTCATCGAATGAGAAGCGAAAATTCGCTGTTCGCGTAATAAAATATTTCAACCACTCAACCGGCAAGCAAGTTTAATATTTGTTGGTACCCTCTTCCCTGTAACTTTCGTATCCCATGTAAATTTTCGTATCCCAGACACTTTGTTGCAGAATTCCTAGTAACTTCACGCGTGATGAAATATTTATGCTGCATTTTCACAAAGGCAGAGTGTGAAAAGAATTGAAACAAGCAATAAGGATTCATAGTTATCATCGCGATTCCCTGACACGCGAATACCGAGATCAGTGGTTCCGGTATCCTTCGCGAATTTGGCGGCTTGCTTCCTTCACTCCGTAACGCGAATAAGCCTCGCGATGGATGACGAAGGAACCTCGAAGAAAACTCGACGGTCGCTTCCGGCCGAATGTCTCGATAAATTTTTAGCTGCTTACCGTGCCCCGCTGTTTCAACAACTGAGAGCAGCCGTTGGTTCATAGCCGATGTTACTATCTAACGAATCGTGAGAAAATAAGCTGCTTTTAGCTTATTTTTGGAGTATGGGGCTATTTTTATCGTACCGGTTTTTGCGCGAACTAAGCCGGGACGGAAGTACGCGCGTGACAGCCGTTTCTAACTGTGTCATATGAGAAGCCCACGTTTGAAGCATGTAACATGCACGTCAATTATGTCGGTATGAAAACGGCACAACTGACAGCAAAAATCTGCCCGGTGAGAAATTATTATACACCTGAAAAGAATAGAACAATATCGTTAAGCATAAATTGAAAAAACAGATTGAGCTTTCCAGCGAAACTGATTGAAGAAAATCGGTCCGGAAAAAAAAAGAAGAAAAAACATCCGATAAAAATAACACAAGACGTGAAGTAAAAATTATTGAAATTATTTCACAAAATGACGAATATGTGGCAAACAGCGCAAATCGACCTTGTTCAACAAATACGAAGAATTGTGGATCGGTGTTCATGTGTCGTTCCCGTCACCTACCGCCTGCATCCCGGAGACGCCAAAAACTTGAGAAAATTCATCGAGTAATAACCCTGGTATAATATGCCGACCGCGTTACAAATGCTGTTAATGCACGGTTCAGAAAATAATAGCATCTGTTTTGTTACAAATTGTAATCGGCCAATTGTCCGAGAGTGCTCAAAGAGTACTCTAAAAAAGATGTCGAGAGATGTCGCGAGGACTTTTCACCGAAGTCTTTCGGACGGAAAACCATGGATCACGTTTTGAACCGGCTCACGGTAACTTCGGTTCCGTGGATAAAAAAAGAAAAAAAATGAAGAACCTTATCATACGCAGATACGGCAGAAATGAAACGTGGTTGTACATCGGATACCGATGATGGTAACGATGACGATGACGATAAGAATTTTGATATAGATTCGAAATGATTTTTGTAAACCCTGGGTACAATATCTGATTTGATATTTTTTTGTTTTATAGTATGAATTTAATGGTCAAGATTGATTCATGACCATGATTATTGCATAATAAAGTAATGCAGCAAATTCGTAGAAGTAGGATAATATTGAATAATACAGTTGATATCAGAGTATGTTTTATTTCAGTAAAGATCGCGTTTCGGGAAACTTGTATCAATTCGTAAGCTAGCCTCACGAAATTTCCGAAAACCAATTTTTATTCAAGTCTGAAAGGTTTTTGGCACAGAACTTTGCCGCGTTAAATCTCAAAATTCGTTTGTAACAATTTGGACTTTGGATTTGTAATCAGCGATTTCGAAAGCCCGAGAATACTAATTTTGGTTAAAAATCGATTTGTGTTTCACGTATGAGCTTGCCATTTGTATACAAAAATTTAGACTTCAGATTTGTAATCATAGACCTCAATAACGTCCCGATGTACCAATTGTCAATGAAATAAAATCGTGTGTTGCGGTGTTGGCTAGCTTTTCGGAATTTGAAATTGAAATATCGTAATACCGTTACATTCTATTCGATGATATTCTCGAAATTGGAGATCGAAAATAATACCTCCTCAAACAAAAATGAAAAAGCTCCGGTGGTTTAATTTCCGGAAATACCTGGATATTAATAAGCTGCAATTGTTAGTAATCGCAGTAAGTTGTTTGACGAACGCCGGCTGTTTATAATCAGCAACGAACACGAAATTGTCGAGCAAAGCATGTCGGGGGTGGAGTGAAATCAAAGCTTCGACGGCTTCGACGTGCGCGCGTTACACCCCGGGGTAAATCAAGGTGGGCGTAGCCGAGCGTTCGAAGGCAAAGTAATTCGGAAGAAAGGAGGCGATCCGTGTCGTATGATACGACGGTGATCAGATCCTCCGGGGTAACTCGGCGATCATTGTGACGCCAATCCTCCCCAAGGACATCGATAGTGGTAGACGAAAAGGATGGAGTTGCATAAGATGTTGAATATTAAAAATGTATCTGAAGATGGAAGAATATCAAACGAAGAAAATAAAACAACCGGTGTACATGAATAATATTTTAACAAGAAGCAGCTCTCGGAGTGCAGCGATGGTATAAGCACGGCAGTACCAACATATATGTCGGTAATAATAATACATATAGTTATTCATAGCAAATACTTTGTTTTTACTGATAGCGGGTGTTGTAATAATCGCGTACCTATTCATGCGCACACGATAATATTAAACTATATTACACGGCCAAAAAAAACAGATGTTAGCCAGAAAACTGTATCAGACGTTCGACCGAGCTGTGAAATATCTTCGTTTCAAGGTGACGTTACGTTGCGCCGTCGTCTCGTTCGCCTGCACAAAACTATTATTCTTGCAAATAGTTTTCGCGCACGCGTGACTCGAGGAAAAAATTAAAATTACGAAGACGTCTTCGCGTGGTTGACGAAAATACGATCGTCGCGTCGCTCGCAAGTTTTCCAAATAATTCTAGCTCGCGACGAATCTCGGACGCACGGTGCCTAATGGAATTAAAACCGGATCGGAGGTTGAACGAACGTTTGTTCGAAATGAGGCGAGGTGCAGCGACGAAGTCTTTTGAGGCAATGAATGCGAATGACGCAGAGTTAAGCGCTAGAGAAGCCGAAGGAGACTTTTTTGTGAGGGTAAAGACGTAGAAATATGAGAAAATAGAAGAATCGGGATATCGAATTTACAAAGACGCGACAATCTGTTCTGTAGAATTTTCGAAATTTACAAAATTCAAGTATACAAAAGTCGAAATTTAGAAAGGTCAGAGTGTAGGAAAATCAAAATACGGAACCGTCGAATTTATTTAACCAACAAGAAAAGCGGCAATATTACATTTCAAAATGAAAAACACCTTACTCGTCAGAAACTCTGGTGAACTTTTCTTTAAATGAAATGATCTATTTGTATAGTCTTTAAGAAGAAAGCGCGCGTCACAAATCGCATGATCGCCAAATTATTCCGCAAGTGTCGATTGTCGGTCTCGGTGGATATTTCATAAACATCTCACAATCAGCGAGTATGAAATTCTCGTTGCATCGTAGTTTCTAACGACATTCACGGCGATGTGCCAAACTGACTGACGGATAATCAGATAGGACTGACAAATAATGGAATCGTTGGGTATTGTACATCATTTCTCGTGACGAAGCTGTTAACAGGGATGGCATTATTTCCCAAGGGTGAAAATCGCGGGGTTACTTTATCAGCGGAGCACCTTTCAAAGTTTTTTGTAATAAAAATCATTCTCGTCACGTGAGAGAAATATTTTTCATTGCTAGGAAATTCTTCAATTCCCCATTCTCGTTTCATCAAATAGCCACACCGACTATGATGATGATGATGATGATGATGATAAATGCTTCTCACCGTCAAACGCTTCACATCGCTGATCATCGGCTGCGAAAAGAACCTCATCGTGCCTCAAGATTAAATACCGTTGCCCAATCCACGGTATATAAAGTCTTCAACGACTTGATCAGTTAACTCAATGACCAGCCGGCGCTACACTCGTCACTCGAAAACAGCGCGCTGTGGTTCTAATTAGTCTTGCCAAACCATTAATATCATTGCATATTAATCAAACGGCCCGATACGTAGAATCAATTTCGCGTCAGGATACAGAAATGAAAAAAACTCGATTCCTTAAAAGAGGAAGTACGAAATGAGAAAAGATAAGTCACAATGAATCGATCAACCACTAATTGTAAATATAAGACTTCCGGTGGTCTCGGAACTCAAACGCCGTGCAATATTAACGCGGGTCTAAATCCAATTTGTGTTGAATCCGAGGGAGCACCGAGGGTGGAGTTTTCTGACTCCTCGACAACGTCGAAGGTCCGCTTGATTAATTCAGAGCTGCAGGAAACTAAACCAGACACAGAAGAGAGAGGGGGAGAGAGAGAGAGAGCGGAATCGGATGAACCGGAAGCCGCGTAGCGATTCATCACCTGCTGAGAGACGCAACACGCGGAGATCCATTGAACCTCGTCTCTTCCCGAGGGTGTTGAGACGTCTCGAGAGCTCGTAATTCGAACGCCTAGCGATCACTGCGAGACTTACGTTCGAAAAATTATAGCGAGTCGATCGTGATGTGAAAAGCCGTTTAAAGATAGTAATTCCTATGAATATTTGAATATTATACACAATGTAAATGCAACGGCGAGCATTCGAATGTAACGTATCGAGTTATCTAAATATGGAGGAACGTGATTAAAATCGAATCGCACCCACCTTCGTCCGATAAATGATCACTTCCTTGTTCCGGTAAAAGAAAAATGTCATTTCACCTTTCAGCGAAATGAAACCCGACTCGATACGTGCATAAAAGTGATATAGCAGCAGCGGAGAGACTTTATCGTGGTTCGGAAAGGCGGGAGCTGAGCCAGCGACATTATCCCGAGAAGGGACCGGGGTGCAAAAACAAAAATATTTTGTACGACGATATTTTTCTTCAATTATATGAATCGAATTTTCCTATGGAAGAATGGCGTATATACCCCTTACAATTCTCGAGATATTTCAATGTTCTCTGTAACGATTCCCGCATTGATACGTTGCGAAAGTAATAGAAGGACGAATAAAAAAAAAGAAAAAACGTATATAAAATTGCAACGGTCGATTTTTGAGTGACAAGTATAAATAGCCTCAGCTGGGCATTCAGTTATTCGACCGAGGGGAGTATTGAAAAAATATTATGAATTTTTCAAAAACACAAACTTACGCAATCGTACAAGCAAACGTCTTCGTAGTTGGAAACATCGGAAAATCGTTGCCGCCTATATATAACCCTGGAGTGAATAACATTCTTCAATCGTGAGCAGGACGAGGTTCAATTTGCAACCAGCGGCGAATAGTGTAAAGTATTTAAGGTAAGATACAATCATCGTCACAATCATCTTAATCATAGTCACGATGTATCTGTTCGATAAAACGAGGATCAAAATCTCGGCAATCTCCGTCAAGTAAAGAACATCCCTCTCACGTAAAGAGACTCGCATATTGTCCCGCACATGATTTTAAAGAGTGCCACTTAGACACGTTCCGCGGTAACCCTGCGATTTTGATTCTTGAAAATAAATCTAAAAAATTTCGTCCCTATCGACAGCTTCCTGGGTGAAAGAAGAAAGAAAAAGAGAAAAAATGATGATAAAAATAGCAGCACTGATGGCCATCGTGGCCATGGCACGGGATGTCAGTGCCGACGTGACGGCGGTTCCATGTACCTCGAACACTACCTCGTCGATGAAAAATGCCGTCAGCGGTACAATGAAAAACTGTGAAAGTGGTCTTCTCGGTGTTAAGGGCCTGAATTCGTTGCTGGCGGTCGATGTAAACTTGAACCTAAATGCACTGGTATGAAACAACACAGTTCGCGAATTACTACCGTAATTAAAGGGCGATAAGGGGATAATTTCGTACTTTTCCAACGTACTGTTTTTCAGGTCGGACCGCTTTTGAATAACCTGGTTGCGGAGTTGACGCCGTTACTGTCCTCGGTCCTAATCGACGTCGTCGAACTCTTGAACACGGTCCTGACCGCCGTCGTTCAGATCGTCAATGCGGTGATAGAACTGCTCGACGGTCTGCTTTCGAGCAACGAGTTCAATTCGCAGACAAACAGCGCAGTCTCAAACGCGACTAGCCAAGTTCAATCCATGTGCGGCTGTAGTTCGACCGACTCTTCGACCGACTCTTCGACCGGCTCTTCGACCGGCTCGCTTCTTACGGTCGTAGTGAATGTCTTGGACGGTTTACTCGGGGTAGTTGCGAATATAAATTTATAGAGTCGAATACCTAGATACACGTTTGCAGACAAATTATCTGCACACTGCGGATACGGCGAATGGTACGATGATGATAGTAATATAAAGCATTATCAAAGTGTGAAATGTTGTAGTAAAATTTGTTGCCATAAAGAAATTAAAAAATAATGCCAACCATAAAGCAAATCGCAATTGAATCGGCAAATACGTACAATGCATATATTGTTCATATTTTTTCCTTGTACGATTAATAAACGAATAAATAATCCCTGGACAATGCAATGGTCGAAATCATTCCTCGGAAAGAGATTTAATTTCTCGTTACAACTACGCGAGACGGTGGTAAAATTAATTTTTCTGCTAAATGGCAAGAAAATAGCCGCATATATGTATCGTTTCGTCATCGATCACGCGATTCCCGAGAGGTTTTCAGGGTTTCACTGTTACGTTACAGCTACACACACACGCGCACGCACAAACACCACATGCGCGCGGCCAACCGCAGACCGCCGAACAGAAATTAAATTTGTCCGCGAGGAAGCACAATGAAACGTACGAATACGAAGGGCTGCTGGGGATTAGCGTCCGATGAATTTTCCGTCTCATCTACTGCAAATTTGATACACGGAACGCAGAACCGTCTCCCTCGATCTCATCCGCGACCTCATACGTAAAACTGACGTACAATTTTTCCGTAGATAAGATCGAGTCCGTGTTTAAGAATATTTTGAGTATGAAATTTTGGCAGACTTTAAAATTGCACAGATTCGTGCAGCAAATTTGAAAGACCTGAGTAGACGGTGAAAAAAAAAAAAGGGAGGAGGGAGGGGAAACTGGAGGGGGATAATGATTTGAGGGTAGAAAGATGCAGGCGGGTAAACGAGTTCTTGGTGAGAGAAAAAAAAAATAGAAAATTGGTATACCCGTGACATACGTGTGTATAGGTATAGTTTCGACCTTTTCAGACGAAAACTCGGAAGCTGTCGCGGAGGGTTGAATAGCCACGGGAACAAAAAGCTCGGAGCGGTATGGCTCTGCAGTCCAATCAGTGACAAAATTGCGACAATCTACCGGAGAACTGAGAGATGAAGAGATAAAGAGAGAAAGAGAGACAGCCGAGGGAAGAAATTACACGGTAAATTTCCTCGCCATTGTTACGAGGGCTAGAAATTTTCATCACAGAGAGTAAAAATGTGAAAGAAATTTTTACCGATCGGAGAACGGTTCGAAGAAAAAAGAACAGCGGAAGGTCGTATAGAAATTGAAATCGAAAATTCCTAGCACCTAGATTTTTCTCTTAAATTTTCTCAACTGTCGAAATTCAAAAATGGTGGTAAAATTTTCCGAACTATCAAAGTACGGATAATCGATGTACATTTATCCTTTGCTTTCCTTGATATGTACACAACTTGATACACGTGTAATATATACGCATACATACGTGTCAGTCTAAACACATTATGCATACACAGACTTTTTATTAATGTAGAAAATACTGCAATTAGCCAGGTTTCTTGGGTAACAAACTTTTGCATACTGAAATTTAATTTTCAGTAGTTACTCGAAGAGGTTTTCGCGAGAATTTGCGCACCAGAGGCCGGGAAAAAGATTTATTATTACCCCGGATAAGTAGCGGCCAACATTGGCGCTAACATCCACCACAATTTCTAAACGCGTAAAGCGTAATTACTCTTCCCGCAAACATACATATGTATACATAAATATATACATATACAGAAACGTATATGTACCAAGAGTATTACATGCGAATGAAAGAGTATCATTTCTGATCCTCGTAAATCATCCACCATTCCCTTGAAAAATGTCACCCTCATCGTCTTCCTCGTTATCGTTTACACGGTAGTCGAAGAAACACATATTTAAAAAGAAGAAAAGAAAAAATCTTCTTAGATCAATTTAATTTATATTCAATAATTTCGTTGCATCAAAGATTAAAAAAAAATATATATATAACCGTATAACTAATGATATTTAGTGTGAATAGCGACCATATACCTACCTATAATATATACGCGCGTGTTATGTACATAAAGGTATCTTAAATAACAAAATAAAATAAAAAAATCAATAAAAAATGATGCAAACAACACGGCGTAGAGGATAATGAGAAAACACGAAAGGTAAAGTAAGAGTAAACGTAAACATCGAAAGCACACATTTCCGTTTGTTTAACGTAGCTGTATACCTTTGTATGTATGTATATACAGGTATAAGCGATGCAGAGTGTAACGAACGACGCAAGGGATCGTGATTAGCTCCATGGAGTGTAAACTCGGTTCAAGTGCTGTCTTTCGGTCTCCTCGTCGTGTGATCAATTTAAAATCAACGACAGTTTTCCGTGAAACGAAAATACCGATTTCACTGAGCGAACGACGCGAAGGAAAACGAGAATTGGAAAAGAGCGAAAATCCAGGAAAAAATCTCCATAACCGAGAAAGTAAAAGCTCTTCGAATCGAATCTAAGTGAGCAAATTAACGATCCCAAGAAGGAGAAAACACACGTTACCTCCGTGTATTAAGAATATCTCGGCAACTAGTTTGCAGAGTGAGCCTAACTACATTTTACAAATTAACAGGAAAAAATTATACAGGAAAATAATAATAATAATAATAATAATAATAATAAAAAAAATTGGGCGATGATCGATCGACGCACAGCGGTAATAAACCTCTACCGCAGTATCGTACGTTTGAATTTCATGTGACAAGCCTATTCGACGCGGATGCAACACCGCTGCTGTATGTTACGTGTAACGGAGTGCAGAACCCGCAATTCGATAAACCCTTAATAGCAATTAATGGCAATTAGCTCACTGCACGCGTATCCATCCTCCCTCTCCCCCACCCTTGCCCCCGACCTCATCGGTCCTTCGTCCCTTTCGCGAAGCTCTGATCGTCGAACGGAGCGGGCAAACTGCTCCGACTGTATAATTAATTCCGCGCGAACCTGCGGGATCTGGATGACGACATGGAACGTAGGAACGTTTTGTGCACTGGGTATAAAATCAAGCGAGAGTTTTTCAAGGGAATTATATAAAAACTAATAGTCTTTCATCGGGTAATGACGAATTAATTGTACGTATCTAAACGAGGAATGATCTGTCGTCCTCATGTGAATCGTAGACATTCAACGCAACTTTTTGTTGCGTTCGCTATTCTTTTAAGCTTTGTTAAACTCGACAGCCCGGCATTATGTGCGACGTGTTTGAAAATTTTTTTCGAGAGTTTGCAGTCTGATGTAATTAATAGTATACATGTATATGTTTGGTTCGTGGTGTATAATATACGAAACGCTGCAAAAGCGGGAAGTTTGCCGGCTGACTGTGTACAAGATAATTGCCCATTAATTTAAATTAGAATATTGGGAGCATTGCCAGAAAGTCTATACAATATATATATACGATCGATCTGATTACGCAATCTGCATTATATGTGTTATACGTAGAATAATGCAGCTGTCGAATCTTGCGCGCGAGTAAGCTGCATTATATATATTTTGCATACACCGTACGTGGGATGATTGAGATTCATAAATTATTTAAAACTACAGATCCTGACGGAGGTGTTTGCTCCCAAGCGTACCTGTATACAATTTTTTTTTTTTTTTGCTTTTGGCGTTATTTATAACGAGTGGAATTTGCTGTTTATTATTCTTATTTTCGATCCCTATACGAGTCGTAAAAACAATATTTAAAAAAAAAAAAAATTTTTTTGAACTTTTTATCACCTTACAAACCAGTTGGGTTACTGGAAGTGATACCGTCCGACGTGTGATTTAAATTTTTTGGGGATACTTAAATCTTTTCTTCGTAAAGTGCTCATATATATATATATATATATATATATATATATATATATATATATATATATATATATATATGGGTTCAATTTTGGTGTGACTGTAGTTCTTAGAAATTTCAAACCTCACACGAATGGATGTATGAAGTTTAATGCTAGTAAAGGAGAGATAAAAACTAAACGCAGAAGAGAGAATGAGAGGCAGGGTCGGCTGTAGAAGGGTTGCTTTTATAAAATAACAATATATCAATCTTACCTTGAGATGTCTTCCTGTGAAACGGCGCGAGGCGTCGAGGCTGTATGAAGTGCAAGCGAAGAGGCGTGACGTGATTCTTGGGAATAAGCTAACGAATTATTTTCCAAGGCTGAAACCGAGCCGTTTTGTTTCCCTGTTTGTGAGACAAAAATGGAAAGAAAAACATCAATCATTTGTCATTTATATCGTACAATCATCAATGAATTATAAAAATCGGTACCATTTCTGTAAGATTTGTTGGTTTCTTTTTTAATTAAATCAGTCTGAATGAAATCAACAGAATATGGCCAATTACGTATAATTTGATATGCGGATGAGCGAATAGGTGTACAAGGAGCGTTTCGGATACAAGTTCCAGCGTCGACACAGTTACCGACACTTAGCAAGGACGCAAACCCTTTTCTAGAACGTTTGAACGATTGACATTATCGATCACCGAATCATTCAGTTGTCCGACGTTATCGATCATCCAATAATTTCTTTCTCGTACGTTCTATAAAAAGGTTTGTGTCTAGGCTAAGTGTCGGTACAGGAATCTGTGTCCAATCTCCTTGCGTAGGTAATAAAACTAGTTTTAAAGAATTCAATGTAATTCGAGCGAAATTATACCGTAAAATTCGAATATGTACGCGAAAAGATGCGAGAATAAAACTAACGGCGACGAAAATAAAATGAGAAATCTGAGAGACACGATCCTTTGTAAGCGTCGCTGGAGGGTGGCACGTGTTCTGCACGTGAGAATCCTAATTCCGTAACAGCGTGCTAATTCTAGGTGTATAAATGCACGTTCGCACACATGCCACGCACGTATAAATACACGCTGCGCCGCCTATGCAAACAGCAAAACGAAACTTCCCTACCGACTCGGCAGAAAATCCTTGCAGAATCATTATATATCTATAGAGTATGTATGACGAGTTAAGCACGCACCATTTATAATTCATGTTACAACTCGACTGTATTTATAATACATCTAGAGACGCGAATATATCTGCGACAACGTGACACGAGAAATTCATCAGATGTCAAAGGCACGTGCCAACTTTTCGGGAAATTCTGCGAAACAGAGAAACTGAGATGAAAAAGAAGCGAATCTCTACAAAGATATTCAAACCCATCGAAAATTGCCATCGGTTTATTTTCTCAAATTTTTCTCACGTATCCTTCGATTGTCGATATTCTAATAATCGAAGTTGAAACACTGTCTTCAAATATGGGATTGGGCGAAAAGATGTTCGAAGTGGTGGAACTATTCGTAACGCAATTTCAAAGAAAAATAATATCTGGTTGATATATACTTGCTGAATGTAATTAATAATTTAGTAACTACTCCCGATAAAAAATCAGATCAAATTCGTGGTGATACGAGAAACTTTCGGAACACTTTGCCAAACTGATCTACAAGGCTTGATAAAATTAGTTTCGACACAAGTAATACACACACGCATATATGTATATTACATTTAAACCAACCAATATATACCCGTTTAATTATTTTCACGGAATAATCGTCTCTTTGATTTCAAATCAGATTTGAAAAAGTAATTCAATTTACATTTTACTCTGATCAGTATCTCAAAATTTCTTTACTACATTTCAAATATTATATGCGATTTACATGGTTTATCGTCAAGATCACGAACAATACAGCGAGCTGAAAAAATTTTCGCGTATTGAAAGATGAAATTCGCTTTTTCTTCCGCATGGATTTTTCAATCGGGATGAGATAAATTACTCAATATCTAAAACTCGATTCTCTAATTCGACAACTTACGTGGTTGAGGCGACAGCGACAAATCGGAGGCAGAAGGTGGCGGGGGTAAAACGCCCTCCGGTTTTGCAACTAGAAGAACTACGCGATCCTGAGTAGCTTTAAGGGTAGCGACGGCCTCCTCGTGCGTCACATTTTCCAGATTTTTATCACCTTGCTGAAAATGAAAATTACAAAAATTTCACACTCCGCCATTTGACACGTCACATTGGAGACAATTGATCACATTTTTTCTATTTTTTTTTCCCCCCGTACCAACAGGGGTTGAAAATTTTCACCGAGTTTAACGAACAAGCGTTCATCTTCAATGTTTTTCACCAATTAATATCGTCTACGGTTAATTACGGTTATTCGCCTACAGTATGAATTTTCCCTTGCAAACAAGTATCACAAACTCTCTAACTTGCCGAAGGCTTTAATTAGGTAGGCAACGAGCTACTGCGAGCCTTTTGATCCTTGTTCAGCGGTGCCGAAACATGAAACAACCCGAGCAAAACACAAGCCTAAATTCGAAACGAACTATCCCTTTATTTTCTGCGGGCACGGATCTCGAGCTGGGAAGAACAACAAACGCTTTTGTTTCAGGTTGGGTTCACTGCAGGATTAGGATCAAAGCTTGGATTAATGCCGGATTACTGTTTGTTATGAGAAATGGGCAAAAGTAGGAATATCAACGTCGAAATGTACGAGTCGTATAATTTTAGATTCCTGTGTCTGCATATGAGCTAGTCTCTACATGCAAGCGCACGACAAATTCGTGGTAGAAAAAAAAAATGCGGAAATTGATATTTTCTTTTCTCTCTCTTATCCCAAAATTAAAATCGAACCTTTTCGTACAAGCTAACTATTTGACGGTAAAAATTCATTACGACGGATATGCTTTACATTCGTTGGAATTCTCGTTGAATTTATAATCAACAAATTGTATTTGTAATCTCGATATTCTGTTATAAATACGTGAGTGATAAATGTAATATTCTCTGCCTTAATCTTTACCTCGCGGATGGAAATATGAAAACACAGTAGCGCGTATAAAAAGCAAAACCCAAGAGTAGATAAAATTTGGAATGAAAAACCGATTTAACATGAGCGTCGACGGCCGCTTTGAAGCTGTTAAAACGGCAATTTTTATACGGACGATTGAACGGATTCAAACAATTGAAACAAGAGTTTTAAAACACGGGATATACGGGTTTAAAGTTTAAAGCGTGTGAAAAAGAACGGTATTCCGTCAAATATTGAATAACCAATAACCGTTAACCGCGATCGTCTCTTTCGAGCTGCTGGCAATAAAATTAACGTCACAAAAAGGTATTCGGGATAAAAAATTGCCGTATATATGGTGATTTTTCGGATATCCGTATATGTATACGATGTAAAGATACTCGTCTACGATACTCGCGTACATACAGCGTATATAATAATACCGTAAAAAATCAAATTTGAGCAAATTTTACATTTAAAAATTATTAAACAAAGTATCCGATGTCGCCAAATTATTACATAGAACCGATTTTTTCTCTAGGTACTCTAGTCACTGAGAATTGGTATTCTAATGAAAAAAAAAAAATTATCATTCCAATATTTCTACAGTTTTAAGTATATTTTTACACGATGATCTAATCATTTTATAAAAATTATCAAGATAAACTAAACGTTAAAACAACAACTTGCATTTAGTAATTGACTTTTTGCAATCCGAATTTTAAAACTTACAATTCTTCGAAATTACATCAGAAGGTAGAAGAATTCAAAAGAAAGATAAATAAAAACAATAAATAGTCGGATTCCAACACTCGACTGCTGCATAAAATTACGAACAATCAGTAATCTATTCTTCTTTTTTCCCACCCTGTTACGAAAATTTCCAGCTCTAGATTCAGCAGCCTTTTCCTGTTTTAATCGTTTCAACTTGAGGCGAATATCTTGTTTTCTCTACTTATTACCTCCTGATATTTCTCTATACAACTGCTTCTTATTTCTCTCTTCTGTTTTCCTAACATAATGGAATGGATAGAATGGTAATACCGAAAACTATCGATCTATCTCTATCTGTAACCCAGGTGTATTTTTCTTCCCTGCACAATCTACTTGACCCTCTTTCCGCGCATCACCCTCTTTCATTTTTGTGCGATTGAAACGTGCACAGAACTGGCAGGCATAAGGCATCTCGCATAGCAACGCGACGAGACGATGAAAAATGGGTATCGATACGGTATGGGCTTCATTTTTCTCGGGCAAGAAACTTTTTTATTATTACTGTATATCTACCCCCACCCCCTCCCTATTAAATCAATTTCCTTTCACCTTATTCTCTCTCTCGCTCTTTTTTTCTCTCTTGTCAAAAACTCAACCGATCGGCGCCGATTTGACGTCGACAAGATCGGCAAGTTAAACTTTCAAAGATAAAATTTTATCATTTTTGGAAATATTACCTGCAAAATGTTGATCAATTTTATGCAAGTCTTTTTTCCAATAAAAAACGAAATCTCTACCTACGTGTAAGAGCTTAAAAAAGAATTTCGTTATCGTATATCTATTCTATAATCTATACCTATCTATATTTACTACGCATCGAGGGAGAAAAATGTCCATATTATTTTTCGGACGATTACACCCACCTAGAACGTATACTATAAGAGGCTCGTATATCGTATAATATACAACGTGGGCGTGCATACATACATGCATACATGACATGTACTATATGCAAATATTATACATCAATACATACCCTGCAACCATATAATATAATTTAATATGCGAAATGGCCGTGCGAAAGAAGTTATATCATATTATAGGTCCAAAAACACGGCCTGGCCGTTTCGTGAAAAAGGAAGGGAGGGTAAAAAAAAAAAAAAAAAAAAAAAAAAAAAAACATTCTCGGCTCTGGGTGCAATACAAACCAAGGGAATTTCATTTCTCTCGGCGTTGTGAGAGAATTTTTTAATAACAGTAATCACAAGAGACAAAAATAAAAAATAATTGAAATAAAAAAAAAGGAAAGAGAGAAAGAAAGAAGGGTAGATGAACAAAAAAAAAAAAAAAACAAATCAGAGAGTGGGAAAATGAGAGTGATAAAAAGCAGAGTAGTCCGAAAATTAGCCACGCGTATAAGCAGCGTGTCGGGATCATCGTGTTGCCAAATTCCGAGGGGAGATGGTCGTGAAAAAAAACGCGTTGGTTACACGACTGCACCTCGCCCATCCCTAACTATGCACTACGTACATATACGCAGTAATACCATTCGCTCGGACTGTCGTTAAGAGACCAGCTAACCCCTTTTTCTTCCATCCCCTTTCACTCCCGCAGGATGGCATCGCGAATCTACCTCCGCGTTCTCCGGGAGGTCAAAGTCGTCGTCCGAGAAGTTTGCCAAAAAACATTACACCTCAACGACGACGGAGATGGTTACAAGAGAAGGCGAACGAAAGAAGAAGAAAGGGAAGGGAGAAAAAGAAAAAAAAAAAAAAAAACTTCGCATCCCTTAATCGCGCATCATTTGCACAGGCTCGGCAGCTGTTTTCGCGAATTAGCTAGACTCTTTTACTCTTTTTTTTTTCGGTCCCATTTTTTCCCCGAGTTTTATCCCGTCGTTGCTCTTCCTTTTTTTTTTTTTTTATTATTACAGCCAGAAAATGCTCGCTGAATTATTTCTGATATAATAATTTCTACACACGTTAAAAGCTACAGCAGTTCAAAAATTCAATGCACGCGTACTTCCCAATTAGTGACGATTTGAAAACGTACGTAAGCTAAATTTTTAAGTTAATACCATTACGTATCACGAAAGTGGAGAAAGCCGAATAATTTATAGAAAATACTGCTGATAATATTTATGTTACTTACTAAAGGAAACTTTCGAGGGGATATTTGTATTGAATAATTCAAACCAATGGTTTTTCGCATTAATAATTGAATAAATCACTTATACGCGTAGCTGTAATCAGGACTATAATTATTTGCACACGTATTACCTCAGATAAACCTTTTTTTTTTTTAAACTCTGTTTTTTCGATGATGCGATTACAATTAATTGATTCGTTAAAAGTTGAATGAACGAACCATTCACCTCGATTGTTTGGAAGCTTAACTGAAATCCTTTGTGTATAGGTACATATATATAGGTCTGTGTATACTTTATACAGATACATACATTCGCACATACAAAAGTTGCACTGGGAAACATTTGACTTAGGGTCTGCTGTAAAAGTCGACTTTGATTACGATACGTAACATAGCAACGTATGTATTGATACACGGAATCAACGCGGCGTCACGATCGGTATAAACTATGTCAATTTTACATTTATATATACATGTTTTATCTTTTAGTTGAATGATTAATTAAATTACTTTCAAAAAAGTTGAACGGTTTAATTTTTTCATTTCACCAATAGTCGGTAACTAATTTTCAAATAATAAGCTGACCGAAATTATGATCTCGCTGCTTGAAGACGCATGATAAAAACCGAGATGAAAAAAAGAGAAGAAAAAAAATTAGAATACAGTGTGTTCACTGTGCCAATTTTCATCCGTTGCATAGAAATTTTAAATTTCAGGTTACACGTGTGGTTTAATTTGGGATTATTGCCAAGTAGCGAAGAAAAATATATATATATATATATATATATTTTTTACTTCTAACGTCGTTTCTCGCAATTTTCTCCGCGTTGCATGCTGTGTCCAATATTTACAAATTACCAAAGTTTCGCAAAAAAATGATAATTCGCAACGCACACGTTAGGTATATCGATGTAATGAACAAAAACGAAGTTGAAGAAAAAAAAAAAAAAATCATTACCGGGTAATTTTAGAATGACTTTCAAGGAGTTGGCGTTTCAGTATCAGCGAATATATTATTTGCAATGTGTCGCTAAATATCGCAAAAGTCACAAAAGTGCGAATTAGCGATTTTCCCTAAACACGCGTCGTTACAGCAACGTTACTGCTAACACTTCATCCTCGAGTCGAATCCCAACTCTATTATTACGCCGCATGCAAAGGCGAACGTCTCTCAAGTCGAAAATTACTACTCACCAAGGTGTTTCTGACAGCGACGAGCTTATCGCCGACGATTAGACGTCCGTCGACTTGGGCGGCACCGCCGTCCATTATTTTCGTGACGTAAATGCCATTGTCGCCCGGTATGTGCTGATTGCCGATCCCACCAGCGATACTGAATCCCAATCCTTTGTTTCCCTTGATTAATTCGATCTCCAGTAGCCGCGTGTTCGAGGCCTGCCTTCGTCGTCTCACGTACTGTTTTGTAACATGCGAACAATCGAATCACGATAATGGACATCAGATGTCGCCTGATTGGATATGCTCATTTTCTCACCCTGATCAAAAACTTTATCCACGAACAATTTTCTTCCTCGTTTGTCTTTCTAACTGCGGTAGGTGCAAGATTTTACCCCGTGACGAAAATTTAATTTTACAAAGTTTGTAACAAGCAAGGAAAAGCTGTATCGACTAATTGCAAGATCTCCGCTTCTTGGCTCAATTTTATAAATTTATTTCAAGGATGAACCAGCTTGAATGTTGAAATGAAAAATTATGAAAGAGAAAAATCGTCCAGACAATCTCCAGCAATGTTATTAATTTCTACAACGATGGTGGGGAGGATTGAAATATATTTGAAAAAATTCGTGGAAGTAGAGTTAATGCATCGGAAATTTGAGAAAAGGTTTTATAATTAGAATCTTCAAAATTATTAAACTTTCGAGTTTTTAATATGATTTTCACGTTTTCAGGTTTATTTTCTTAGCTGACCGAAACGTCGTCAAAGTTTCCAAAAACATTCGAGCCGAAATTTTACGTTACAGTTAATTTATAACTTGAAAATCTAGGTTGTCGACAAATATTTATTATACCTTAATTGCGCAAAACTATTTTTATCCTCTCTCGAAATAACGATTTGTTTAAAACTTTAAAAAAAAAAATAAAAATTCTGGGTCTCTCCGAAAGTCTCTGTAGTAGCCTGTTTCCTTTGCGTTCACCATAAATGATATGAATTAGAAAATTTTTGGATACTTTTCAACCGTTTTGTTTCCTTTTATTTATTCATCGTGCAAAGTATCAAGTTCAATCGCGCAAAACCTCTTTTACTTCAAATTAAAAACAGTTTGCCAAATAAAATAACCCTGTAATGAAAAATTCTTTTTGCGACGTATAGTCTCCTTGAATATTTTTACAAATTGAAAGTCCAACTGAAGTTTATGGAGTTGAATTTATTAGAAGCAATATTCCCGTAAAAAAGCGGATTTTTTCTAAACGACAAATTTCAACTACAATAGCACAATTATCGATGACTGAAGAGATTCCAGTATTAAATCATTTATGCGATGAAAAAATCGTTTCAGCAAAATTCAACTCGATCAACACCAGACTTACTCTCAAACCATCCTTAAATCAGATTTATCTACAGCCGATCGACCAACCGACCGTTGTGCATCTTTGATACACATATTCAATCTGTACTTAATTAAAAATAATCCCGAACGAAGTTGCAGTTGGTAACGTAATCGTAACGAAAAATTGGGGAAAAAAAAAATCACCATTTCCTCAATCGTTAAAATGACTTTTAAGATCCTTTTATTGGGATTCAACCGAACTTCAGAGAATTCCAAAATCGTGAAACAACGGCGATTCGATCCCTCGTCACGAATCGTTGCGACGACGCTGCCAACTTCGACATGGTCGATCCGTGCAACAATAAATCGTTACTCCCGTGAAAGTCTTACCAATTTAACGGTGTTTCCGGCCCGTTTGAGCGCGTCGACGGCAGTGGCGTGAGGTACGTCGACTACGGAGGCATCGTTCACCTGAAGTATGGTGTCGTTTACGCGAAGACGTCCATCGGCAGATGCCGCACCGCCTGGTATCAGTTTCGTTATGTATATGGCCGTGTCGTTGCCGATGTGAGGGTTGTCGGTGCCCCCAGCGATGCTGAATCCGAGACCAGCGCCGCCTCGTTCGAGGATGATTTCCTCGTACTCCCAGTCATCGTCTCCGTTAACCTGGAAAACCAAACGACCGGTGACGAAGGTTTAACTTTGGTAAGAAGTTCTACAATACTGACTAAATATCACAATAATGATATCGATGCAAATTGTCTAGGGATCATTTGGCATTACGCACGATGGCGGTGTAAGTCGGCCGTTCTCGACGGCCGATGGAGAAAACTTCGGTTGATTTTTGGCCGAAACCGAAGCCGAAGGTCCGACATTATTAACCACGAATATCGTTTAGAATGACAAAATATTCGTGCGTTAATTGCCATGCCGAGAAAGTAGATATTTAAGCGATGAGTTAACCGGGCAACATTGGAACGAGGCTCAAGTTGGCAAGGTTGTTGTAATAATTGACGTTTCGGAAAATCGTTATTATACAGTTACAGGAATGGCCGATATTCGGGAAATCATAAAAAGACAAAATGTGTTCATATTTTGAAAACTTGACTGCTTCAAAGTCACTGTAAACTTGAAAAATAGTAATTTATCCTCCCAACATTTCGTTACGTTAACGTTACTAACTTCAGCCCGATACATCGTTATCAACTGTATTCCAGAATCCTAAAACTAACAAATTGAAATTCCCTCGAGTTTTCCTCGAAACTACCGAATATCAATTTCGTTTCTTATCGCTAGTTATAATTTCACATTGGTAATAAACTGCACAATGAAGGGATCGCGAGATGAACAGAGGTAAGGATCTGTTACCAAGACCATATGAAGCCTCTTGTGTCAAATCTAACGGGCGACTTTCTTCGCTCTGACGAATCTCGTACGTCACAATCACGTTTTTTAAATAGACACCCGTCATTTTCCGATAACCGGTAATACGTAATAACAATAGTTATCAAATTCCGGATAACTTTTGCACTAATTTCTGATAACATAAAAACATTGTAGTGCTTTTTAAGAAGAAAGTTTTCTGGATTAATTATTATAAATAAAAATTGCTTCAGATTCTTACAGAGCCTGTCGATTCCAAATACAAATCTACCGATGATTATACACATAAGCACGGTGATAAGCGTATTTTCGACAGCGCGTATGCGTTTGAAAATAACATCGTGACGAATTAATCGAATTAAAATGTCACTCCTCGATTTTACTCGAATGTTTTCAGAGTACAGGTACCGTGATCGTGAAAAACATCACGAGCCTTGCGTATCGTTTGTTGGTAAAGAAAACACCTGTCATCGCGAAAACAACGAGGTTTGTTAACATTGCACACTCGAGTATTATTCGTCGACTGTTTAAATACTCTGCAAATAATTGTAGAAAAGAAAATGGGCAGTGCTTTTCAAACCGAGTGAAATAATCATTGAACAAACAAAAATGAACACCTGTTACGACGTTCCCATTCATAATCATTCTACTCGTCGCGCGGCTCATCGACACTTGATCGTGCTGCACCTACGCGTGTACAACGTAATTGTGCACGTGTGCTCACGCATCGAGTTTTGAATATCAAAATAAACTTTCCAAACTTACAGACATAGTAGGAATAACTTCGATTATCGTAGATATTGCTGATATAAAATTATAATATAATACACAACGTAAGGTGAGAATTGAGTATCCCCTTGAGCAAATCGTCACACAATTTATACACCTAATTTCGTTTTAGGATAATATACAAAGATAAATAAATAAAAAGGATATAAAAATTGAAAGGTACCATTTTCTGAAGTCTGTTGGGCATGGTTGCGCCGCGACGATGCGTTCAGATCATAATTGCGGTAATTAAACTGTACAATCCAGACGCCGATACGTGCGAGATCTCGAGAGTTCGGTTTCACTTGATTCACAAAAGGAAAGAAAAAAAAAAAAAAAAACTCATTAACAGCGATCTAGAACGAAGCAAAAAACTTTAAAAAAATAAATAAAAAATCACTTTCCACTCAAGATCGACGATTGGTTTATATCAAGTAACGAACGATCAAAAATAAAAACGCCTTGCAAGGTGGCGTATAGACGAAATTAGAGTGTCCTCGGGTATGCGCTTGGTAGGTGTACACTGAGAACGCGGAGACCCGCTAGGTGCCTCTTCGCTCTTCTTCCTCCTCCTCCTTCTCCACCTCGTTGCAATATCGTTAGTCGCACTATGCACACCAACAATTAGCCGCTAACGACTTCTATTGTAACGCGTCGCGTTCACACAAGCGCACGTATACTACACGCGTATGCCAATGCCAAGTGCAGAAAACGTAGAAGAGTCGACGCGCGAGGTGGAGGAAAACCTACGAAGAACGGTGAAAAATGTCGCGAGGTGACGATTTGGTGACAAAAAGAGAGACAAATTTCAACGAATCGATCCAAGTTTCAAATAGACAAAAAAATAAAAAAAAAAAAAGAAAGAAGGAAGGAAGGACTTGCAGGCGACGACGGAACGCAAGAAGGAAACGACGCGGCCAGAGCTGAACTACCGCCAATATTACAATGGTGTATATAATACGGTTTCAAAGTCGAGAGAGTCTTCTTTTTATTTCCCCTTGCCACCTCCCGCCCCCCGCGAACATTTATATACAAGGCTAAAAGTAGATCATCATCCTCGATTACTTCACTGCTAAAAAAAATTAAATTAAATTAAAAAAAAAAATATATATATATACAATTTCTTATCGTCCTACAAATGTATATTTTCTCTTCTTCCTTTCCTTCCTTTTATTACTTATATTCTTTTTCTAATTAGGATTCTTATTATTATTGTTGTTGTTATTGTTGTTGTTGTTGTTGTTATTATTATTGAGGTTATCGATTTTTACATTTTTTTTTTTTTTTTTCACCGTGCAACGGAAAATCTATCTTTTATCTTCTTCGCACTTCACTAAAATTTACAAACGAAGACCTTTGCACGAACATTAATTGCACCATACATAATATATATACAATGTGTATAATTCGCGCAACGACTGTACGAAACTTATCGTTGCTCGAATCGATAACGATTAATCCGAATGAATATACAGAGTTCAGTTTCGTTCGCAAGCTTCACTCTTATCCAAGTCCCTGAATGAACGACGCGCGTTGATCGACGGTTTAACTTAATCGATCGAAGCACGTCCGGTTGTTCGGAAAATTGATAACAAGCTAAAATTACACTCGTGTGTATTAATTCGTGCACTTGTGTCTTCTTTCCCTCTAATTTACACGTTCGTCGAGGCGAAATAGGCCGGATCGTCGGGGGGGATTTGCTTTCTTTTTTTATTCCGTTCTTTTTTCTTCTTCTTTTCTCGCAGGAGACGTCGACGAGATTTGATCGGTTTAAGGGCGAGGTACCGCAGGCCACGAATCGACCACCAGACACAGCGGCAAACTGGTCGCAAGTTGCTCGGTAGCAGATCTCGCGGGTTCGCCAACGCCGGTCGAGTCACGGCTATTATAATATTAGACCGTCCAACGGCTATTTCGAACCAACTATGAAAATACATGGTTACATAGCCCTGCGAGGAAACACATACATCACGCCTATAGATAACCGAAGTAATGCCCACCTTAGGGGGGAACGACGAACTGACATCGACGAAAGGAAGATGCGAGATTCTCGTGCTGGAAGGGGAGGAGAGAGAGAGAGAGAGAGAAAAAAACAAGATCGAACGGAAAAAAATGAAGAAATGCGAAACAGCGGCAAAAGTTGACCATTATTCGTATACCAATTTAGCTGCTTAATTAATCAATCACGTATGATATTAAGAATAACTGCGATATCATTTTAAGGGATGTAATTTTAATTAAAAAATACTATCGTCGATCAGCTATCACATGTATAACATACTTTACGATCGGTTCGATCATCGTTGAGGTACCTATTCGTAAAGTAATTGACTGGATTCGATTGTCAGAATTGGAATGGACATTTTTTTACGAATATACTGTGCCTACTTTTTTCAGTCTGTAAATTTATGCATAGTATTGTAATCGTATATTTTTTGAACAAGGTCGAAATAATTACAGATCGCTACGTTTTTTTTTTTTTATCAACGTAAGCGAAATAAAATAATATTAATGAGCAATTAAAAATTTTCACCTAACTTTGATTCATTTGTTTTCGAGTCGATCGTTATTTGCCGACAATTATTATTTCAGGCTCATTTTTTTCTTCTTTGTTTTCAACGATATTTACATACACTTTATATCATACGTGTATGTATGGTATGTACCTACATTGAAGTTGCAAATCGTTACATACATTTTACATATATACATATATATATATATATATATATATATGTGTGTGTGTGTTCACAGCAAGTTGATGGCTATAAATAAGAAGCGTCGAGTGCTACACGTGTTTTTTCCTTTCATTTATAGAAACATAAAAAATTGTACGACGCTTTGTTTTTTTTTTTTTTTGGTTTTTCTTTATCCTTCCACATTTATTTCCAACTTTTTTTCATCGATCCCTAAGCACCGCCACGATTTTCTCCAAAAATTTAAAATAAATGCCTCCTACATATTCTCTACAATATTTTTACGCATATTTGCATTCAGGGAAACGCCAACAAAGATTGACGAAAACAAGAAAAAAAACGTTATAGCGTGCTATGGTAAATGCGTTTAATGCAACAACAACAACGAAATAACAAGGCAACCCCTTAATCGTTTGCAATTCGCTAAAGAGGGTGATAATGGAAAGAGGCGTGAGGCAAGAAAATGGCTGATATAGAGATCCGAGATTATATAGCCGAGCAAAATGGTTTGCGTTATAGCGGACGGTTTAAGACCTCGCGAGTCTATACTAAATATAGCGGGCATCCATCCAACGCTAAGCGTACATGTATAACCCACGTATCTATATATTGTGTATATATATACACGCATACGTGACATAAGTCTGCGCATCCCGATGTACTATACAGTTTGGCGTATCATTGACAGCTATTACAAATTTCTTCCAAAAACGATAAAATGATCATTCGGTTGATTATAAAATTGTTATTACACACCGGCAAAAGTTCATAGATTTGATTATGCATTTAATACAGTTATCCATGCTGAAGAGAATAAGAGCACGAGTGCATTTAAAGTTGGCTAAAAATTTGGAAAATTTTGATAAAACAGACACGCGTGTTTTTCCTTCAAGTGTATATTTGTTCGAATTTCGTCTTTTTTACTTTTCTCTAACTTCTTTCCTTCCGAATGATCGAATGTCGCAATCGAAAAAAATAATTTTAGAATTCCGAGCATCGGTGAGGCCTTTGAGTAAATAACTTGACACTTCTGTTATATTGCATTACACATTATATGTGTATGTGAAACTTAAAAAGATGTCAGAATGAGTAAATCTTTACGTATAAATGTGTGTATATGTAATTAGGGTATAAAATAATTCATTTTTCTTTCTAGCACCCAGCAAAATTCGATAGAGCATCTTAAATAAAATGTCTCATCTAAAAATATCAGCTCTTAACATTGATATTTAAAGGATACCGATTTTGTTCTTTCCAATTTCCATTTAAATAGCACGTACAGAAAATCGGGAAATTTATGAATGTTTTTTTTTCCGTAAACGGCTTGACTTACGAGCTATTTAAATACAGATTCATACAGAAAATTTCACGCTCTATGAAAAAGTGCTGAGATATAATTTTTCTAAATTTAATCGATTAAGAGATGTTCAAGACGATTAAATTTTTTTTGGCGAATATCTCGTAATCGTTTTTATGTCGTGAAATTTCCCAAAAAACTCTGTATCAAAGTAGTTCATAAGTCAAGCCGTTCACGAGAAGAAAAAAAATTCAAAAATTTCGCAAATTTTCTTTACGTGTTATTTAAATAGAAATTGGAAAAAATAAAATCGGCACCTCTAAATAACAATATTAAGAACTTACGTTTGTATGAGACATTCTATTTGAGATGCTGTACCAAAAATTTAATGGGCATTTCAGAACAAAAAAAAAAATTTCTTTTGCACACCCTAATATAATACATGTATATGCAGGAAATGTCGTTGCTACGTCATCGCAATATATTGCTAAAATTATATATCCATGTACGCACATATTCGACACAATTTCTCCTATCCTTCTGACTTGTATATACAGATACATATATCCATATAATGTTACAGCACACAGCACGTGCGTGTAAGATACATTTTATAAAACAGGTCATTCTTATTGTAATACATAGGAAGCGTACATGAAAGATATATTTTTTCGTATTATGTATATATATAAATGCCGTGCGGATTATGAGTAATAACGATGAATTACTGTAAAATTAGAAGAATACTAAAAGTAGAACAAAACTGATGAAAAATTCGTAATAAGTACTTCAGAGTCTGCAAGACAATCGTATAGTATAACGTTTGTTATACACGTACGATACGTGTATGCATGTGTAATACATGTGCATATAAAACGACTCTACACCGTAATTCGAGTAATTTAAGCAATCCGCGTAATTCAAGCTAGATCTGCAGGCAGTAGTCACGTGACACCGATGAGTGTTTCTTACGTTTTTTCTTGATTCTACACGTATAAAAAAAAACGTCGCAACAACAACACGAGCAACAAAAACAACAACAACAACAACGACAATAATAATAATAATAAGAAACGGCAAATCTGTTTAGAAATATACTGACAATTTTTATTTTTTTTTCTCTTTCGCGAAAATATTATCTCATCGTGTGCACTTCGTAAGCCGTTCCGGAATTTCTCAAATATTTATTTTATTGGAATAAATAAGCCATCATATTTGTATACCGTACACGTATGACATTCTCTTTTATTCAATGCAGAATTACTCGTATCGCATGAGAAAACAAAAACAACGCAATAATATCCAAGGTAATAAAGTTATATTATTAAATAATATTGTGTTATTTATTAATAACAATGTAACAAGGTCATATTATTATAACCGTATGAATTTCCGTTATAATTTGCCTAGTTTTTTTTTATAACCTCGTTGAACGAATGAGTCCGAAAATAAATGACAAAAGTAGAAATTTTGAAACAAGAATTCATTACAATGTAATAAGTGTAAAAAATACATTACAATTATACGAAAAAAAAAATCCCTCCACGATTTCATTTTCTGTACAACGACAGATATAACCACGTATCCGCGTTTTCCTCGATAATTAATCATTACGTATCACATAATACATGACATAATTACTGCTTGCTGCTGCATCAGCAACGGTCGGTGGGTAATTAATAAGTATATACATATATAACGGCATAATGGATGCATTAATTCGTACTTATTGTTAGGTAGGATCGAGTTGGGATTGTTCAACAGCATCCGTTGCAGTTTGCCGCACGTCGCGGGTATTATACCGATGCAGTTTACGGAAATGCATTCCATACATCATTTATAACCTGCTGCAAAACTACGGCTATTATTACGTTTCTATAAAGTTACGATAATAATTGATGACGCTACGTTTCGCGATTAGATATTATTACACGTACACGCTGTACCTACTTGCGATACAGATCAATATTATACCTATAATGCAACCGCTGCTGCCGCTGATGCGTTTTATATTACACCTGCTTCTTGTATCGTCTATAAAAATTTTCTAGTCTGTGTGAAAGTACAGTAATTAGCGTGAAGAAAAAATGTTTCGTTATTTTCAAACAGTCAGCAGCACCAGATATAATGAAAAGAAATATACATATTGTGTTTCGATTGTATAACAATAAACGATATTCGTCTTCGTTTACACGCATATCACGTATATCCAAGTAAATATATAACAACATCAACAGATCGATAACATCGTTGACTGTAATAGATAAGTCAAAAAAATAAATAAATAAACAAATTAAAAAAAAAAAAAAAAATATCCGCATAAACGGAATGTATATTTTTTCAAACGACGAACGTTTATACCTACATACATCAAAATGCAAATTCTTATCAACAGTTTCGCCGAGCAACGAAACTGCGTGTGTTTTAGTTGTTCGTTCCACCCGTGAACGCAGCGCAATGTCACACTTCGCGTCGCGTCACGCAACGAAAACGATTTCGCGATGGACGTGCAAACATACATGCATACATACATGCGTATGCGTATAAATATGGAAGCATATAGTCCGACACGCGTAATACATAGTTAAAATCGAGAAACGCGAGAGGAGACGGTATGCAGAGCGTGGCGAGTCGTCGCGTCATCTCGTGTTACCTGCACCGTCCATCCCGTCTATTTGTAAGTCGTAGTTGAGACGAGATCTCAGACGGGTTTTCATGTTTTTTCTTTTTCCCCTTTGCTTTTTGATTTTTTTTTTTCTCTTCCTTCATGCACTCTCGTCCCACCCTTTTACGCAGTTCAGCCAGTCTCGTTACTTCGGTTCCCCAAGTCGGAAAATATTATACCTGGTACATGCATGTGTGGCATATATATACATGTTTGAGATTACACAGAAACGTATAGAATGATTTATAAAATACATATTGTAATATAAATGTATAGTATCAATTTTTCTTCAGCTATCTACCGTTGCGCAAGAATTATTTCCTCATATCAATTCGATTGTGACAAATAACCGACGATAAATACAGATAATCGAACTGTCGGTGACATCAATAATTATAATTAATAATAATTCTTGTAGTAAAGATAATTTCGTTGAAATTTTTTGTTCCGTATGGAATTTTAGCGCATGCGAATATCACTTGAATGAATTAACGCTGCGATGCAACGTGTACGATATTTTCTACGCCCTTGTTTTATATTAATCTTTGGTAAAGGGTCGACGGCTTGTGAAGGGTGTTTTTGCGTATTTGTACAGGGTGCAGAAATTATACACATATAGGATGTCCCAATTTAAGAGGATGCGTTTCTGCGGTCCTGCATCATATAACTGGTGATGCTGTGGAGGACGGACCGATTTAAAAAAAATGTAATCATACATTTTTGTTTCAACTCAAATATTCTTTAATCGTAAATGTACAACTTTAGGACGAATTTTTTTTTCATACAGTAAATATTTCGCAAGATACGACAAGAAAATTAAATTCATCAAGACACGGGGAGTTTGAGCTTTCCGCGCCTCAAAATAAATGTATGATTCGATTTAAAAAAAAATCAAAAAAAAGTAATAATGAAACTGGTCCGTCCTCCGTAGCATCACCAGTTACGATGCGTAACGCGTCTTTTAAATTGGGACACCCTGTACATATGCATATATGGATACGTATGCGTTTGGGTATGCTTATTGTTAGGTACACACTACACAGTGTAGCAAAGGTGGAGGTGGTTTAATTTTCCTAATGCACTTTATGTCCCGTTTTACAAAGACCCCCATCCCTTCCACTTTCCTGCACTTCCTACTCGGACTGTTATCGGCCGATGACTTTCTCGAAATACTTCTCAGTCGTTACTTAAACTTGCGAATACTATTAACACGCCGAAACTGTTATTCCATTAATCCGAACCGTGCTGATTTACAATTTACTTTGCAAGCCAACCTCCTTCCCCTTATTTTTGTTGGTCATGCTTTTACTTCCTCCTCAATATTGCCTTTGTATTTTTATTTATTATAAAATATACATATACACACATATATACATTGTAAATATGTAATTCGAACTATGTATTTAAGCATATGAACGCTTATTTCATATTATAGACTGCAGTCATGGGCACAACATTTTTTTTTATTGACGACACAATATACGGTTATACGTATACACCCTTTGTTAATATGATATAATGCATAACGCATAATGAATGCATACGACTAAAGCAGGAGTTGCTCTCTAATGAGGTGCAGAAAATATCCTACACGTCGCAATGTAGTGGCAATTCATTCGCGTGAAATTCACTGACCAACGTATTCCGTGCGGATTTTCAACAAAATTGTCATTAACTGTATTATAAGCATTATTATTATTATTATTATTATTATCGTTATTAATATCACTGACAGTGCGATTATCTGGATTTAATATTTGAAACAGTCGTATTGATTGAAGAATCGTAGAGTAGAGAGAAAAAAAAAAACGAATGAATAATAATAACACATCTCCAACTCATGAGGAAAAAATTTACGGTATGATATGATTAATTGTAAAATGCGCATGCATAGATATAATTTCGTTCCTGATGAACATATTTCATTCGGTTTATTTACACATTTCTTCCTCATCGTTTACCTACACCGACCATAAAGTAAACGAACAAGGCGCAGCGGTGTTTCAATCAATTTTGTATCGTTTGATCAATGAGGGGAGGAAAAATTGACGCTACAATTTTTCAACTCACGATCCGAATGAATTTGTCGAAAACAGAGCGAGGAAGGAAAACATTGTGAATGAAAGTGGGACAAGAATAAAACTTGCAGAGCAAAATGATGTGAGATATAAGATATACGTATATATATATATATGTATACATACATGGAAGATGAAAACTACTTTAGGATAATTACGTGTTTTAGTCCGCCTGTGCAATTATAGCGCGAGTTGGAAGAAACGCCGTCTGCGGAAGCGAAGGAAAAACAAAAATTTCAAGCAAGAAAAAAAAAAAAACGAACGAAAAAAAACGATATCCACTCTGAATCTAGGTGAGAGTTTTGAGTGATTATTTTTGCAACTCAAGTATTTTCGTAATGATGCACACATTCCTGATTTCAGTATTTATACATGAATTATATGACATTTGTTTTTCACCTTTGTCTGAAATGCCGAATTCCTTTTATACGCTTTGACGTGTTCGAACTTAAATACGATATTTTGAAGTTGTAATTTATGAACTAAAAACTACTCCAAACGAAGAAATGAATATATATATATATATATGGGGGTGGTTCAAAAAAAAAAAAAAAAAAGATCTTACCCTTCTCCCTTTCCTCCAAATATTAATGCTTGATAGAAAATGAGCTCTCATGCTCAATTCTAAAGGATCGCTCATTTTATATTCATTTCCCATTCATTTAAGATGGAAAAATTTCACTTTTCGCTAAAATTTTAAATATTCGCAAGCTATTCAATCATTTTTAAATTCATGCATGGATTTTTTATGGATTATTATTTATGAATTTCGGAAATTAGAATTTGCAGCAACGTGAAACAGAAACTAATGTTGCAAAAACAAACTTAATAATATTTATTTAATTCAAAATCGGGTTGTAGTTATGAAAATCGATTGGGAGTGGTAAAAATCGTGGGAAATTCTTGAAGCGACGAATCCTGAGAAAATTCGCACAATAATATATTCATGTATCAATTACGTGTAATACCAGCCGGGCTGCAGAAGCTGGGAGAAATTAAAATGAGAAAAAATCTCAAGTGTCTCAATCCCCGCAAATGCGTAGAAGCTTTAACGCTTTCAAAGGGATAAAGAAAATGGGAAGAGAAATGTAAGGGAAGAAATATGCCCCGTCCTGAATATTAATCTCACCTCCCACAAATATATTTATCATCATAAATCGAATGAAACCGGCGCTCCGCGCTTGTGAAAAAAGGCATACTTAATACTTCACTAAAGCAGCTCCGTTAGAACGCGGTAAAATGATAATAATCATCATTATCATCACGCCTAATCGTCGCCTAATTCTGAATTCTTATATTTACTACGACACGCAAAAAATAAAAGGAAGGAAAAATTATTATCGAGCGTATTATTCATTCGTGCATAAATAGGCTGGCGTGGAGTATCAATAAAAAAGCTTTTACCACGACGAAAAATTCTTAGCTGGGGATCCGAATAAACAGAAATGTATATATATATATAGAACGATGATCTAAAGTAGTCGTTCATCTTGCATTGTTTGTGTCACAGGCATAACGTACCGTCTATTCTAATCAAGGACCTGGACATAATGTTTGTGATCGCTTAATTCTGAAAGGATTTCTATATTGTATTTATTAAATAAATTGCAGGAAGGCTGGGCGATAATATCGCAACAAACGAAGGCGATGAAATTTGCGGAAAAAAGTAAACGAACTCATGTGTAACACCAGATTCTACGAATAGACTGAATTACGACCATTAATATCGATAAAAACGAAAAAAAAAAGGATCCGACGACTCTTCATCGCGCAAATCAAATGGCGTAAAAATTTTAAGCGCGTTATACAAAAATGCAGCTATAACATAGACTTGTGAAAGAAAAATAGTTGTTTTAGCAGGGTATAAAGCGAGGAGAAGTAGAAGGGGAAGATAAGAGGGCCGGTTGGAAGTTTGCTCGACTTGGTTAAAGCTACATCATCTCGAGAAGCTTACACAGAACGCGAGGTGCGATTCAATAAATATTCATCAAAGTAGCAGGTCGGTCGTCTCCACCTCGCGAATATCCCCGAGCCGCAGTCTCTTTTCTCCTCACCGTAAAGAGGATCTTCTAGTTTGTTTTAACCCCCTTCCTTCCACGGTTAACGTCCACTCTCAACTGTGTTCACGGAAGGAATACCTCAACAACTTTTACGCCCCCCAGCTTGATGCAACATCGGGAGTTTTTCACTCTTGGAAAATTAATTAGCGAGTGATTGTGTACGTTACCAAAGTTTTCTTTCCTTTTCTTTTTTTCCCCCTCCTTTTTATACGCGGTTTTCTAGAAATATCAAGTAATATTCAAATATATCCTCGCAGCGAAATTGAAAACGTGAAAAACATTACAAAGAACAAATTGCGCAGCGCAGTTTTTTATATTCGTCGTCGCTAAATGGATCGCAACTTTTGCTAAATCAGACGAATCCTACGTCACCCTCACGATATTAAAGATAGGCTTTGTTTTTTCTCCTCTTTTTTCGTGCAATAATTCAATGGCTGCAGCCGCCGAGAAGAGAATCGGATGAAATGGAAAATACGGGGAAAGATTCTTGGGGAGAAACCGGAGGGAATACGTGGCACGCATATTCTGTTCATATCGTTCCGTTCCATTTCGTTTCATCCTTTTAGCCAATTAAGCCGATACATAATTCAGGATTGAGATATGCGTCTATTTTAGGCAGCCCTTTGCTTTTCTCTTCCTCTCTCTTATCCCGTTCTTCGGTACGTATATAAAGATATATCTGTCCAATGAATTTATCTTAAATTACATTCACGGATGAATTGGAAAGTTCCTTAGTAAGAATCCAGTGAATCGTTGCAAACTGCAAGGTTTCAAGAGAAAAATCATCCATTCGTCTTTCGAGACAAGATTTATGCATGGTAGAGAATGTTGAACAATTTTTTAAAAAATATTTCCGCTTCATCTGTGTGCATTACACGCAAGTTTGTGCCAAGAGATAGTAAAAGCGAATGTTTCAAACTGCACTGAGAAAAATTTCATTCGTTACGGTAACTAGAAAAATTCAGTACAACAGGTATCGTTAGAAAAACTGTTCGAACATTGTTGGAATAACGAAAAACGAGGTAAGCGTAACCATTTTGCGCTATCGTCGATACTTTTTTGGTAATTGCAACGCAAAATCAGTTTGTGAGGTTTACTATACCTTTTTAGTTAAACAAGGCTTTAACGTCAATTTATTCTTACACAAGCGTTAAATTTTCGCAACAGTTACGTGAAAATATGGCAACAGTGCTCGTAATGAGAAAGAATAGACACGGATACTAGACTTTACGGTAACAGCTAGAAAACTAATTTTCATTTTCTACCTGGAACTATATTTTTCGATTGTGGTAAAATCTGAAAATAGTTGCAGCTAAGTTTTTTTTTTTTTTTTTTTGCTTTCTTTTTATTTTTTGTCACCTCTTTTTGAAGAGCTTCGCGCGTTCGTTCTAACCAGGAAAAAAAACAGCCAAATTCAGGAACGAACAGCGTTTCTATAAAGAGAATAAAATAGATTGCAGCGTACAGAATAGAAGAAGCGTTTTGCATGCAAATTTCTTGCACCGCGGAAAACGGGGCGGGGATAAATCGAGGTGGTAAAAGTTGGCGGATGTGTACCTTGTGTCAGACGCTTCGTCCTTCTTTTCATCCGCTCTTTACGAGACGCGGCGATATCAGAGGATGCATGCGGGAAGGTACGAGAAGGTGAAGGAAAAACCATTTGGTTGGAGGAAACTTGGTATTGCATGAAACGCGATTACGGGATGAAGGGGCGTCAATTCGAGCAGCTAAAGAACACTTCCCCGTTATCTACCTACGAACACCATAACGGGCACCGTGATAGTTTCTGGTACAAGCGCATATGTGAGTATAATATCGGTGTGTTATATGGGGAATTAACTATTTTTAATATTAAATTAACTATTCCCTTGAACGGTTTACACATTGTAATATCGTGCAACGTTGATGTTGGAGATGCGTAAAGCCATGCGGTAAGTCAGAAAAACCTCAAAACGAAAATATTGTGAAACAGGGGTTTAGAATCTCAATGACTGAAGTGAGTGTCAAGTGCTGATGAATATTGTTGAATATAAGCTTGTACATATGAAAAAAAGAAATTAAAGAAGCGAGAATTTTTAACGAAATACTTGTTATTGGTTCAATAATTGGTAAACTGTCCAAATTTAAATTCAAACATTTTTAAACTGGTCGGCGACAATTTTTCTCAAACAAAATTCCCTGATTTTTCCCGTCAAAAAATTCAAAATTCCCTAACGTTTTCCCACGAAACTTGGACAATGTTAGGAAACTTTTGTGATTAAAAGCTCGAAGAGTTTTGGACTTTGAATATATAAATTTGGATGTAAAAACACATAGTATTGCTTCGTTTTACGCAAATAATTAGAAAATGAACAGTACCATTTTCGAAAGTTAGTTTTTTCAAAAAAGTACGTTTTTCCCTATGGTCCATTATAATTCCCTGACTTTTCCCGATAAACGACATTCCGTGACTATTCCCGGTTTTCCGGTCTGTCGTCACCCCTATAAAAAGCTTTTAGGAATATTTCGGAAAAGAATTTAATAGAGCAGTATACTGAGCTTTTATTCTTGCAAATTCGTAGGATTCGTAGAGTTCTTTCTCCACATTGAGAGAAACATTGTCTCGACGTATGTAGGTAATTAAACTTGATTAACCTCCATTCGCACATTGTTCAGCCTCTTCGTTTCATAATTCTTTCGTTAATAGGTTGTTTTTAGTTTTTATCGGATTATACAACCGACGCATTCTTCATAGAATCAAAGAAACACTCAGCACATTTTCCGTCGTTTTTGTAGCAGATATTCCTGCATAAATTCCCGATTGAACAATATTTCATGGCAGTATTCAATAAGGTTGAAATTGGCAACGTTACTTTATCGATGCACGTTTATAAAAATCGTTACTTCTCAGCCTTAGGATCGTCTGAAATTCAGTCGGTAAAAAATAAAAAAGAAAGCATGCTCATACTTTGAAAAGCAAACTCCTTGAAAGTCGTTCTGAGATTCTACAACTATTTATTCCATCGTGTTTCGTTACGTGAACGTTACTAACTTCAACATGGCACACCGTTCAATCAAGTGAGCTACAAGTAAACGAACAATTGTATCGGAACCGTTTGTTTATTTGCAATGTATTAGATTTTCGTTCGCTAATTGAAGCGTTCATTCGCTGCGTGCAAGGTTCTGCAGATGCGGTTTTCACCCTAAAACCCGTATTTACGCTCATCCCTCATCGATACCTTCTAATCAATTCGCAACACTGAATGTCGAAGCTTTTATTTACTTTCGGCATTATGCCTATACATACCTATACATATATATATATATATGCAATATAACATATATGTATACACAAACGGCCGTAGATTAACATCGTCCGGGTAATTAAAATCTTCCACGATGATTTCCTGTACGTATGATTCTAGATCAAATTTCCGGATGATAAATTCCTATCCGACTTATAATTAATTCTACCGCCATCGATTTTCCATGTGATTTTTATACCAATCGACATGTTTAATTATTTATTGACTACTTTACGACGGTCGAATTCCATCGCTTGTACTCAAGACACCAAAAACAATAATTAACTTTCAATTTCAACGATCCAACCTTTCGCGAAATATTCGATAACGAACAAACAGTCGTCTGAATCGTTGCCAATTAAATTCTAGACATTCCATTGGTTACCGTGCAATCAATTCCGTGAACGATAATGCAAGTAGGTATAACGATAAAACCGCGTGCGTAAAAAATTTGCACAGCTGTATAAAAATTAGCGAATTATTAAAGAACGAACGATCGTTGTATTTTCTTTATTCTCGCGATCGCTTTGGTATCCATTATACGTATACACGTATCTAATAAATTTAAAAGAAAAACACTGCAATGTATTAATAAAAATAATTTACGGTAACTGTTCTAAAATTCTCTGAGCGCGAATCTCGTTTGCGAAAACGGATTGTAAATTAATCGGCGAGATATTTTCGAGGCGTGTCTTTCTAAACCAGGACGAGAAAGGTTAACCATCGTCCCTTATAATCGCGCGTCTCTCAACAATATTACCTCCCGTCACTCGGTCCAGAATTTAAGGGTTGCGGTGGAGAGACTTGGATAATTCAATTTCTAAATCTCGAATTAAGTTGTTCACCCTTGACCTGACCCAAGCTAATCACTCTGCGTTTCGACTCGCGTAATTGTCGTTGCTATCAGAATTCCATCGCCGCGTTTCACTTCACGATTAACCGATAAATTGTGACGGTGAACACGACGGTACCTCCTATCCAACCTACAAATTCGTCAACCTAATCGTTGCAAGGCAGACGTTTAATCGAAGAAATTATTTCGCTAATTTAGTAACAGAGTGAAATAATTGATATAGAAATTATGAAACGCAGATCGAAAGGAAGATGCGGTAACCGAAGTTCGTCAAATTGAGCTTAATTAGAACAATTGCATTTTCGTAATACACTATATTATCAATTTCAAGCGAGGAAAATATGTGAACCGCGCAAAAAGAAAAATTTTGGGCACAAAAGAAAAAACAGCAACAGATTGATTTTCGCATCACGTTTTACGAATCTATGGAAAATTTCAGGGACACTTGCAGAAGACGGTGTAAAATTTTGGATACCTAGACGAATAGAAAATTGACTCGACGACCCTCGCTCGGTTGAATTCCTCCTCGCGGTTGAATTGCTCTTCATCCTCGCTCAGCTGTCGAGATACGAGAGAATCCTATTATACTCTAATGTCACTGTACGACACGATACAGCCGTTATCAATTATCGCTTCTCTTATCCCAGCGACCCTGTCAAATGGGGCACGACAATTTGTCTTTTCAATGCCGTCTTGCATTGCCGGTTGTAATCTTGTTTACAATATTATAAATCTATAATATACCATTTCCAGCTGAAATTTGACCAAAGATATACACTTCGTCGAATGCGACAAACTTACTCGATTTTATTCAAAATATTATTGTCATATACTGAAATTTCTCGCCTGAATACTGTCTGAAATTTAAACAATGACTCGCGAGTATGAAAGAGATGCGACGTATAACGATTCAGAAATACATATTTTACAACAGTATGAATTTGTTACAACGCGTAGATCGACGATGAAAAAAAAGAAGACATACGTGCGAGTAAATGATAAGAATTCCCATTATCGACTATTTAGATCTTCGCAAAAAAGTTTCGCCTTTTACGACAAACTGCAGCCGCGGCAGCGGTAGAATGGAAAGCAGCGACCATAGATATTAGAACCGATAAGAGTTAATTCATTGGATAAAGTCTGGGTAATGAATTCGACGTGCGATAACGTTAAGAGGCCAAGTAACAAAGGTGGTCTTACTCTACATTGCAGCCTGGATCCTTTATTGCACGTTACGTATACGCCAGTAGGGAAAACCGACGTGGTGGCTTTACGTAAGCTATTCTAAATAGACGTTGAAATCGTGAAAACTTGGAGAATCGATGATCGTAGGGCGAAAAAGGGGAAGGGGTTGAAGTTCCGAAGTACAAGATTCCGAAAATTCAAGTTACGATAGAGAAAAATTCAGAAAAATGAAGTTTCGATAGAGTATAATTCCGAAAATTAAAATGGACGTATAATTTTCTATGATAAATTAAAAAATGATATTGTTGATACATAATATTATACATCTGTAATATCAACACACGCACACATGCAATGCACTTTTACGATCATTCGTTTCATGCGTCGACGTTCGGAGAACAATCGAATGGATAAGTGTGAATAAAAATGAGTGCAACTACAACAAGGAATTGACATTTTAAACCCATATCAAGTCAACAATAAACAATAATCGTTATCATCTCGTGCTCCATTTCAGAGCATAATGCAAAACATCTATACTGGCCTGCTACGAATCAGGGGTTTAGACTTATATTTTACTTACGTGTCTCGTGTCACCGGCTAGTAACGGAGTATGTGCCTGTAACAACGAACGAGCGTTCCAATCGATTAGAGCAATTGAAAACAGATGCGCTATTGATATATGATCGGTGAGAAGAGAGAAAAAAAATAAAATAAAATAAAAATAAATCAGCAAAGGCGTTCGAAGAGAAACACTCGTTCATTTCTTCGTTTTATATATTGTGCGAAACGGTTGAATGGAAGCAAAAGTGATTGTTCAGGATTTGCACAACGCGTCTGTTACATCGTGTTTTAAATTTACGTTCAATTTTCGAATTCTACTCTTCCTTCCCGCGCATTAGGAAAGAATAATCGCATCGCCGTGTATTTTACAGTCAGACTGAAAAGTGAATTATCATCGACGATTATAAGTGGATTCACAGTTTTTTCAGTCATTGTATCGATATCGCACAGCTACATGCCTATATGTATATAACTCAAATACTAAATATACAGTAAAATGAAAAAATAAAATATTTATAACTCCAAACAAAAAAGTACGGGATATCAATTATCTCTGCGTCCGCAGTGTACGGATGGATGGATGCTGAAGAGATGCGGCTTCAATTTTATACGTCCCTACCAGCAAGTCAGATTTTTTTCATATATTCAAGTAATTGTCATATCTGACAAACGAGTGATTTCAATCTCTGATTTTGAGAGAAAAATCTGCTCGCGATAGTCGGGAGATTTGTGAACCGCAGAGAAATAAAGTCTCTCGATATCGCTTACTCGAGGATATAATGATCGTATATCCGCGGCTAATATTCGTATAATACCGGGAATATCGACATACGGTCTACGTACGATTGTATTATGACTGACAACGAGAATATTGAAATTCGCTCTCGGATAACATAATTAGTAAGATATGAAATGGAACAGTCGTTACAAAAGCATAAAATGGGAGAAGCATCGTGTAACGAAAACACTTGAAGGAAAAGCGAATTAGTGACGAAAAAAGAAAAAAAAAAAATCGATGTTGCGTAAGAACATAATTAAGTCATCACAATGGCGTGGTGGAATTGTAAGGCTATGTGTGCATGCCTGTACATTAAAAGGAGAAGAAAATGGAGACAAGAAGTAAAAAAAAATAAAAATAACAAATTGTTAAGCAAGATTCAATTAAGAAAATCCGATATTTATAGATTATTGTAGCAAGAGGTGACAAAGCTGCCCGGGATATTAAATAAGGTATCACCGGGCGGAGTTTCGAAGCGGGTAGATTGCAGAATTCAAATTATAATGTTTAATCGATGCGTCATTATTACAGACGCGTCGATATACCTGTAAGATAATTAATTTCAACATTTTTCATATTGAATTATCGGCGCAGCGCTGAGCGAAATTTATAATAAGCTAAGTTAAGAAAGTGAAAATAATCAGTAAAAAAAGAATAATACGAAGGGTGGCTGGCAGGGCTGAATTTTGTCAGATAATTTATAATTCTTGCGCTAATTCTTACATACAACTATGTATATATACGAGTAATACCGGTATATATATATATGTATATATCGTACGTATTACGTGGATTATACAGGTGAGGAAGAAAATTGAAAATGAGTTCATAACGCATCATCGCATTAATTTTTCCCGACGAACGTACAACAATTATTATTATTCTGATAACCGGAGGAGGAAAAATAAAATAGAAGGTTGGATATAAAATAAGGTTGCATTAAAAATGTTTGAGATTAAAACTCGTAACGTTGATATAAAGGCTCGTTTTAACCAAAATTTCATAATTTTGTTGTTTTAGGATTATCTAAAATCGAATGAACCGTGAAAAAACAAAACTTATACGTGCTCAAACATCGGAAACTTGCATAATTCCTTTGAATTTTCATTCTAAAATTGCAAAACAGTGATTTAATTTTTGTTTTAATAGCTCGTGACATTAACGTTACTCTATCTTCAACTTGGTTAAAATCTGTCTAAGAAAAAAAGTTTTTGAACTTAAAACAAAACGAAATAAAATATAAAAGCAAAAAAAAATTATGTATTGCCGCAAGATTCGTTTTTACAGTGCGTCTGAAGTTGGTATCGTTAACGGAGAAAGATTTATTATTACGCAATATTAGGATGACTTATAATTAGTGCATATTGTTTTGTTTATAACGGTGTAATAAATTTCGGAAAGTCAAAAAGATGCGAATTAGCGATTTTTCCGCAACATGCATCCTCTTATTTGTTTTTTTATTTTTTACAGCTCATCCAATGTGAACGATTTTCATTCTATTTACAAATAAATGTTCTCGCATATTTGTCTTTTCATTTCCATTACTGTTATTTACATTCTTTAGGAACGAAACAAGGAAGAAAGGTGTTGAACGAAGATGAAGATTTGCACGCGGCTCAAGTACGAGATAAAGGAATCTAAGGGAATGAAACGAACTAGTGAGCGAATGAATGAATGAACGAACGAATGAATGGGGGAATGAATGGCTTTTCAGCAATTGGCGGATTTACGCCACTGGAAATCTTCGTTATCGGTGTTCGGGGTATAAAGGGCGAAGGTTTACGACGGTCCTCTGCGGGTTATTGACTGTAGGAGTTGAGACGAAGACCCGAGATTCCCTCTTTCTTTCGCGAATTTATCTCACTCACTCTCACTCTTTCTCTCTCTCTCACTCTCCCTCTCGCCATTTCTTCAAATGTAGACCGTGCACGTACGTACACGTAACAAAGAAAAAAAAAGAAAAAAAAAAGTCCAAATAGCTTACGACTATTTCTACAACAGGATTCTAGATGTGGTCGAAAAGCGGCGGATGCGGAGAAGCAGCTTCGCCCGCAGCTCTCGCGGCTGTTGGTGCTCCTCGTTTTGCCCAAGAAATATCCACCCAGAGTCTGCGGATCTCCAACAACCCCTTACGACGTATGCTCATACAAGTCTAGGTACGTTCTTGTATAACCGCGGATTTGTGCGTTCCGCATGTTGGATGAAACCCTGGGGCGACGAAATTCGAGACGAAAAAAAAAAAAAAAAACAAAGGTAAAATTTCGAAAATACCACCACAGCAGACAGCGAAGCGGAGGGTAAAACGAGATTTCATATTACAGAGGAATCGACGGTCGTATTTAACGGCTTTAAATACGTGAGTTTGTATTCGAAACGAGATTTAGTTTTGTACCATCGTAGTTGAAAATATATTGATTGACACGCAAGGGGATTAATTATCACAACGTATATTAATGATTATTTTACACCGCGCGTGAGCTTTGTTGTCAGCTAGGGTTGAAATTCCAAATTTGAAAAGTTCCGACGGCGCCAAATTCAGAGTTTTTTGGATTTCGGAATATTGGAAACTTTTTAGTTTAGTAAAAGTTTGATTTCTTTACTTCAAGTTTCGGCACCAAATGATACGGAATTAGGCACTTTCGGAACTTTTCAAATTCGGAATTTCAACCCCGCCCCTTCTTGTCGAAACTCGATACTGTCGGGCGTCGACGGGTCGTTTTTTAATCAACTTTAGAAATTCAACTGCAAACGAGTGGATTTGAAGACCGACGGTAGAAAGAAAATAAAACTTACACGTGGTAAAGTTTGTTAAATGTTAACGTATATCCTGTACAGTTTTTAGAAATAATCGACGACTTTGGCGAGGTCGAAAAAGACGTCGCACGTTATTGAAAGAATTACCAAAGCCCATTCTATATGCTAAGTACACGTATAAATAAATTCGGCGGACTTGTTCGATCGAATTTCGATGAGAATACATTGTAAAAGAGCAGGTGTAAAATAAACGGAACGAGTATATTTAGTGGACAAAATGGAATAAAAAAACCGAAGATAAAAATTGTCCGGGATGAAAGAGGGAAAAACTTTCCACGCGCGTGTCCCTTCCTCAGTTTTTTCCCACAACGAGCCTCGTAACCCGATTTTATTCACCGTCACGTCGAAGTGCTTCAACATACAACCTTTTACAATTTTTTAACCGGTCCTTGAGCAGCTCAGTACATACGTATAAAAGTTTCGCATAAAATGCAGATAAAACGTGCGCACAAATAAAAAAGACATATAAACAGCTAAATCAATAAAATTTCAAAATAAAATGCACCCTGTTTTTTTTTAAATATTACATGTATACAGAATTTGCGACTTGAAGATCATTCGTATCGTGAGACGAGAGAACCGTTGTAAAGAATTGAGAATAAATTGTTTGATTAAAGAAACTGTGAAATTTGTTCTCAATAATTTGTTATAATTATTACGAATAATTTAAAATCATTTTTTACCCTAACTTTACAAGCGTATCGTATGTATGACTCATACGGAATGTTAATTCATACCTATTTGAAGATGAAAAGAGATTGAACGTGATTGCCACAGGCTACGATGTTACGTACGTATATTATAACGTACACTTTGCTCAGTAATTTGGTTCATTCTTATCAAGTTGTACGCAACAAAGAGAGATACGCTATTCGATAACCTACATAACTACCGAAGACGGGATTACACCTACGAAATAAATTTACACGAGTATATACGAGTATACATATATATATATATATACACGCATGTACAAGATGATTACAAGGTGTGCGTATTACATGTACTATGTGGATATAGGAATACACACAAGCTGATCGTGAGAGAGAGAGAGAGAGGGAGGGAGAGAGAAAACGAAGAAAACTCGTGAAAACGTGTGTGTTATCAGACCGAATAATTTTTAAGACAAAAATGGGTGTAAATGATAATAAAATATGCCATCGAAACAACGAAGTTTTATTTTAACTTTAATTTATCCCATTTGACGGAAAAGTAAAGGCAACTTGTAATGATTACGAAATATTAATAATACGGAAACTAATTTATTTTTGTATCCATTTTTTCTTCTTTTCTTCTTTGCCACGTCGCTCTCGGATACATCACATAAATTATTGTATTATTGTATGAGACAAATTGTACAACGACGCAATCTCTCTGTAGCCGGTTGTTTTTCTTTGCGTTACACGTCCAAGATTCCATTCCTAGGTCACGTTTTGCCGGATAAGCCGACGTTGCAAAATAACAAAAGAAGAAAAGTCATAACATCGCGAATGAGAGCGTGGATATGTATTTAACGTGCATGTCGGTGCATGTAATAACTGAAATTCCGCGGGACTGAATTGCTCTTGAGTACACGAATTCTGACGATATTTGACCAAGGCGTGCAGACGAGAGCAGAAAGTAAAAATTCACCTTGTCTGATTGCGAGAATAAAAAAGAAGAAATGCAATTTCCGTGTTTCTGTCGGTGTGTACCTTTTTGTCCGTCTCTCTCAAATAATCTCGATCAGGTTTCTGTTTAGGATATAACATGAAAATAATTGCTTATTGTACAGACAACGACTCGTATTGTTAAAATTGTCTTTTAACGCCGTCACTTTCATTTCAATAAAATCAACCATAATAATTTTTTAAACTGTTAAGCTTTACACTCTTGTTATTAGAATACAAAACGATCATCAATCTAATCAGTGCTTAACTGAGTATAAACCGGAACACGCGCCTTGTCCAAAAATTTCTCCAAAATTTTCTCCATTTCTCAAACGATGATTATATAGACTTGCAAAATCATACGATATTATACCTTGAATTAAACGTACTAACAAGATTGGAAGAAAAAAAGAAAACATATCCTAAACCAAGAAAAATAAAAAATAAAAACAAATCCATTCCTTTCTCTTTTGTAATGAACGACGTCGGAGAAAAAGGGGGAGGAGAGCGTGCGAAAAAGAAAGTCACAAGATATTTGCGAAGGGTTTGGTTTGAAAAATAAAAGTCAAAACGGCGATGACTTTTTGCGGATAATCCACGAGCTTTTCGCGTCACGATGAATACTAATCCGAGTTTGATTCAGTGTCTGGGATGAAATATTGGGATTTACGTTCGTTCCTTGGTTTCATCCATCTCCGGTTCGGCTGGTGGTGGTCGACTACCGTGAAATAGGGCCCATTCAATGTCTATTGGTTTCTTTAAACGAGTCGTCGCCGGTGGGAGGGGGAGAAAAATATGAGAAGGGAACCCGCGACTTGTAGCCTCAATATATCGCGACTGGGATGTAATAACGAGACATTGGCAAAACGCACGGTGCTGGGGCGTGAAATGATTTTTATTGACAGTTCTGGCCAGAACTCAAATAGTTCCGAGCATTGCGGCAGGTTTCTTTGTTTTTTTGCAGCTTCTTCTTTTCAATCCCTCGTTTTTGGGGAAAAATGGGGAAAAATAGAATATTTTGAAAACCGAATCGTCATTTTGATACCCAAGGAACTCTATATAAAAAAAAAAAAAAAACTCAAGAACTGTTCGTACGAACGAACATGATATTTTTAATTTTTTCACGAAGTACTGACCGAAATTTTTTCGAAAATTATTAAGAATCACATATATATATATATATATGTATAAGAACCACACCCCAGTAATAATTTTTAACATTCTTCTCCGAGTTGTCGTAACGTCGTAATGCCGCGTCGTCGTCGTCGACGAAGAAATGAATTAATTATAAGAAGCACGTGACAGTTGGTACAAAGTATGATAGGTAGGGCAGTGCGTTTATAATAGAATAGAGACTATCTAGGTCAGTCGGTCGTAAGTGATAAATCGAAAAATAAAAAATATAAAGGCAAAGTACGTACGTAAAAAAAAAAGAAAAGAAAAGTATCAATCGTTAAAACAATTCGTGAACTACGTTAGATTTAAAAGATGGTGAAACAATGAACAATCGTCGCATTTGATCAAATAGACAGAGATTCTTCGACGATTCGTGATTATTATTAGGTACATGAGTTTTACATAAACGTCGATCGCTGGACGAAGAGAAGCTGTAAGCGAGAATGGTCTGTGAATCTGTATTATATGCCTACGTACGCGTATTTACGTTGTATGTATATGGAAAATAGGGGGGTGAAAGGAAATCGCAAAGATAAAAAAAAAAAAATCTAGAGTACAATAATACGAGTCAATACGCGGGCTTTATCTTTCCGATAACGCCGCCGTCGTCGTGTACGTATTACAAACAAGTCACGTGCAACGCTGCAGCGGAGTTGTTGTGTGAAAGAAAAATAGATGCTTGCACCAGCCTTCAGGTGTGTGTTCGTTACGCGCATGCGTATACGTACGAAAAGTAGAGTAAGTGCTTTAATTCGTGTCACGAGTAGTGCTTGTTGCATTAGGCAAATACGCCGCTGGTAGGCGTAACCAGCAGCGAATAGTTACTTGAGGACAATAATAATAATAATGATAATAATAAAAACGGTAAATATGTAACCATCCAACTTATATGCGCTGCACGGGTTACACGAGGAGCCAGACAATCATCGAGGACGTCGTCGAATCTGTTCCAGCTTTAATATGCTTCGATTTTTTATTACCCATGTGTCGTATTTAATAGTTTAAATTACACCTGAAGATGCGGCGATGGAACGATTTGAAGTTAGATTAGGTTAGGTTTGGATTACAACCGTATTTCAATTTCTATGTAATATGATTTACTATTTATTTTAGCATCGAGTATGTAAATAAAATGTGCTTTTTTTCCACCATCAAAAATTTCCATGATCATATAAATTTCCCGACTTGTTCACGCGTTTTCCCTGTGTAAAAAATAATATTATGCAGAAATTCAAATTTTTCGAATCAATTACAGCACCAGCTGCAATAATATATTATATATAACACAACGTCATCGTTCATCGTTAATTTCATTTCCCGCGGGGCAGCAGTTTCAAGGATACCTATTCGATGAAAATATTATAATAATCCTCGAAGCCTGCAGGCGCGATTTAAACTCAAGTTACACGTCTCGTTACACGCTGTCTCAAATACAACACGAAACAACAATAAGAAAACTGATAAAAATTCATTCACAGTGACTTTATAGCCGTACGTAAAAACTTCATCCACCCGCACAATTGTTGTCATATCACGTACACCGTATGATATTGCGGTAATTATACATGTATAACCGCAATTTGTTACCTCGTTACACAATTATATATTGTGTCCCAAGAACACGGTAACACAGCAGACTTCTATCGCATCCCCTAAAGATGATCTTCGGTATGTTTCGGAAAGCTAGGCACCCCGATAACAATAATAAGATGGCAGATTCCCTTCCTTCCACCCTTCATTTTCATCCTTCCGTTTCCCGATACATACACAACGTTGATTCTATTGTTTACTCGGCAGCTGTAGCATACCAACTTCCTTCGTCCTGCAGGCGATGCCGCGGGTTGATTTAGGACTAGGTCGACGGCTCGGAGGTGTTGGGATTAGGTACTAATGCAAACTGAGCTGTACCGAGGAGTATTATAATCTGGTGTGTACACATCTACGCGCGCGTGAATCTGTGTATTTATTATACATGACGCTGCTGCAGACGTATTTATAGATAAGGTATTCGTGGACAATCGAAGTCGATATGTCGGTCAACCCTTTCGGTAATAGTAGTAAGTGTTCTCGCCGACTATTTTACACACATTTTTTGTATATTTAGAGAACATCCTTCCATCATTTCAACATTGTTTGTAATATATGTGCGTATAATAATTTAAAGTCACTGAAAATGAACGGTTTTCATCGAGGCGGAATTCTTGACGTAAGGCAATATTGCAGACTCTGTATTTTGTATATATTATATTTTTTCGTTTCTAGGTCACCGAAATCGTAAAGTGCAGCAAGCTACAGTATATACACGTAACGCACACAGGTACGTATAACATTACGCGGTAGTGGTATATTACATTCTTTCGCGACAAAGAATTCAAATAAAACACATTATCTGGTAGAATATTTTTACAACGTCCGAAAAAAAAAAAAAAATAAATAAAAACGGGGAGATATTTTTTATAGAAAAAATTATCGTCTTGTTATCTTTTCACAGCTAAAATATCTTTTGGACCAATTATAGGAAAAGAAAATGTTCTTTCTGCACGTTATATGCCTTGTCACGGTAAAAACAATAAATAAACTCCGAGTAAAAAATAATACAATATAAAAGAGTTGAAACGAGCCGCCGCCAAAAGTCAAAATCAGCATATTTTGACGCCGCGGTTAATGTTATAATAACCTATATTACATCGCAGCTCGAAAAAGAAGACGAGCAAATTCTCTCGCTGTCTCGCAAATACCTAATAATATACATGTAATTCGCTTATCGTGTGTGTGTAAGGAAAAGTAAACGCATACGTACAAGTATAGAATGCGCATGTGATAACACAAGCGAATACGTGCCAATTGAAAGAAGTAATCGGTCAGCTGTTTTAGTTACATGTAGACCAACAATTACGCATACGATGTTTACATTCGATCATCGTAATAACAAATTAATAATACTGCTGCTCCGTTACTTCAGTTTCTGTGAATTCTTGTTTGCCTACTCCGTTTTCCTTCCTTTCACTTTTTCCTTATCGTCACTACGGCGAAAACAAGAATACAAAAATACAATTTATTTTTAGTTCAAAATCTAACGGAGTTTAGATTTTATAACCACACCCGCGCAAACGATAATGATATAATTTACGCTCTACGAGCTTGTCAGTCTTATCACCCCGGCCCTCATTTTTTTTTTCCATCCACATTCATCGGAAGACGATGAGGAAGAATTATTATGAAACAGATGAGATAACGTGGCAACGACGCTGTGATCTTTTCTCATAACACACACATAGCGTTGTTGTGTTTATAATATACGGTAAGAAAAGAACGCGATTACATGCAATCTGTTTGAAATATAACTGTACAGTGTAAACGCGAGCAATGCTTCTAATTCCGTGCAACTACGACTTCTTTGTTGCAAATAGAGTCGGAAAAAATATAGAAAAGAATCTCTTCGTCACTTTGCACACGCAACAATACCTTACGTGTGTGTGTGTGTGAAATTAGTAATAGTAAATCCGACATTGTGTACAAAAAAAATTAAAAAAAAAAAATAATAAAACAAAATAAAAAAAACCGAGAATCACGGTCAACCGGCAAAAGAAGAGGCTCCGAAAAATTAATTCCGGAAGTGGCGAAGAGGAATATTTACCGTTCGTTAAACGTTCGTTCGCTCCCTCTCCCTTCCTCATTGCGCAAAAGGGATCTACGTATACTTTGGGTACCTACAATTAGAGAGTTTAGACCAGTACTATAGCGTTATGCAAGTGGGCGGTTCTTGGACGACGTCGTATCTGCCTATGAGGAGAACGAACGCAAGGCGAAGAAGGTACGTCACGTACGTATGTGTGTGTATAAACGTAGAGTGTACACCTATACCAACTAAACTAGTCCGCGCTCACCAAAAACATCGTGTGACCTATTATAACGGTTACCTACGTAAGGGAATAGAAAACTGTCATTGAAATGAAAAATAAAAGAGATTTAAGAAAGTCAAGACCGCAAACGCACGGTGCTGTTGCTGCTGAAGGTATCGATACCGTTCAATCTCTCATTGTCGGTATTATTTTGCGATCGTGCGAAAGCGGTCTGTGAATGAATTATTTCTAACGATCGATCAATTTTATTCAATTTATAACATAAAATTACAACTCTTAGAGTGCAAGGTGTGATCTATGATAGCATTTATTTGTTACACCGGCATGCGTTGTACCAGGAACTCAATTTTGTAAAATCCGCAAGACTTTCCTCAATTTCACGCAAATTTTATGATCACCACTTGTAAAAATAACGAACAGACACTGTAATTTTTTTGAGAGTCAAGTAAGGTTTCTTCGAGTCGAGTATCTCGTGGAATGATGGAAATATTTTTCATAGTATTCGGCATTATATCATGTATATATTATTATCGGAAATAAAATTGTCCCATTCATATTCGGATCGAAATGAATATTACATATATGAGAATGAAGTTAGCGTTACTGTAACGTTGCGGGTTTAGGAAAAAATTCGTTACTTCGCACTTTTAGAAATGTGGGTAATTTGGTAAACCACGATAAGTGAAATACACTGATGTTTTGCAAAACTAACTACTTGAAAGTCATTCTAAAATTAAGGAATAATGATTTTTTTTCTTTATATTTCGCTACGTTGACGTTACTAAATTCAGTTTCATTATCGTGTGTATAATCACCGCGTTTTTTTTTTCTTTCTCTCGCAAAAAACTTCGACACGATGATTTGTTATTGTTTTTTTATATATATATTTTTTTTGCTGTCAGTTTATTTTTGAATCAGTGCGTCCACGATGACCAGATGTAACGTTAAATCGAGTGACAAAGAAGAGAGAGAAAGGTTGATGACCGTGGGACGCTACGAGCTTCTCGAAGTAAGTCCCGCTTATGGAGCGCCTAAAAACAACCTACGACGGACAAATTTGGACACACGTGTATATATATATATATATAAATATATATACAAGTTCGGATCTATAACATAAGCTACGATGCAGAGATGACGATGAAACGGATTGGTTGATCCGATCCAGCGATCGCAGCCTGCATTGTTTGTCCAGTTTATTACGAATAAAAGTATCATGTATGGATAACAGTAAAATTAATTTGAAGTATAAAAATAAAACGGATTTTTATCGTTACTACTCCCTATTCACAATACGTAAATAAAAATTGACCGAAACTAGCGGTGACTCTATTATTTCTACGATTTTCTACAAATTTTTAAGGAAATTGGAACATTTCGTAAAAATTGTTTTCGTACAACATTGTAAATTTGCGTAGTTTCTTGTAGATTCTCATGAAAATTTGTATTTTTTCAGTAAAAAATCTACAAGGTACTACAATTTTTAACGAAAATTAACAATTCTTTTTACGAAAACCTATGCAATAATACGAAATGTTCAATTATCTGTAAAAATTCGTAGTAGTAGAAAGTTTCACCAGGGAAGGGTTATGTTTCGTACCGTATCTGGGCGAGAGAGAGAGAGAGGAAGAGGGGGGGGGGGGGGGGGGGAGACAGCCGAAAGATCCCTCTCCACTCGGCGCGTATTATCGCATTAACAACGTAGAAAAGATAAGGAATAAATTCACCGAGACTCCGATCCAATGACTCACCGAATCGAGGTTGAACAGGCTTGAAACTTTCTTGAGGAAGCCGTCCTGGGACTTCTTCTTCCTTCGACTTGTCATGGTCGTTTATATCCTGGTAAGTATCGATCGCCGGATATCAATGGCTCTAAAAAGAGCGACTGGCACTCGTTCACTCGTCGAACTTCACTCGGAATTGATAAAAAAAAAAGAAAAAGAAAAAAAAAAAAAATTACTACTCGGAAACACACGAAGCGGGCATTTTCACGCCTCGAACCGCTCAGCCGCTCAATGAACGAAGAAGAAGGAAAACAAACGCGCAACGCGGGGCCTTGGAATTTTATTAAACGCCGGGCCCAAAAACTCCCGACATGTAATTCTCGCCCCTCGATCACTCACGATCAGTTTCGAGTTGAAAACCCGGTTCAACCTCCCGCGGTCTTCGCGTCATGACGTACGCGGTTAATAATTCCCGCTGCTGCCTTCCCAGCGCCGGTTTCTCACTCGCTCTGTCTCTCTATCCGATGCAGGTGGGTGTCTGTCACTCCCACGGCCCGATCCCTCGACCTGTTCAACAACCGTGACCCTTCGTCGTCGTTCCTCGGCGCAACAACGCGCAGTAACGCCAAGCATGCGTTTCGAGTGTGTACCGATCGACGCACGTAAAGAGTTACCTGGAGGCGAGGCGAGAAAAACTGAGAGAGATCCGAATCTACGTGCCTTCTTCCTCCTCCTGCTCCTCCTTGCTTCCTGGACTTGAAAACGAGAGGCTTTTTCTCACTGCGTTATTATGCGGTGTCTGTGATAGATGGGGAAAGAGAGAGAGAGAGAGAGAGTGAGAGAGAGAGACAGAGGGAGAACGGCAACGCGCGTGTTTTGTTTCGTTCGAAAAAGGATGTGATTATTATTAGGAGGTTAGTTCCGTAGCAGCGTATATCCTCCGGCTGCTTGCTTTTCGCGCACTGTTTAACACACAACTGCACGGTAAAACACCAGATCGCACCTCACCGTTAACGCATACCACTTACGATTACACTTTAATTTATCACCATTCGCGTCGAGATTCCTCCACTGTTCGTTCGAACAAACGACGCGACCAGAGGCCAAAAACGCCGTGAGACTATCGACGCTCGACTGATCCGCAGGCAGACAACCACTTGTTGGTTCGAATCGTTGAATCAGGGAACGAGGGAACGAAACGCCGAGGTACCAGATTGCGGGAGGCGCGGACAGACCGGCATGCGGCACGCCGAGCCGTTCACGGAGACACCCGATCGCCGACGGAAACGCCCGAACGACGCATTACTCGTCTGACGATGTACTAACCGTCCCGAACACATCGACTCTGCCGGGTGTTCCGGACCTTCGCTCTCTTTCCTTTCAGCCCTCACTCCGCACTTCCGTATTTTCCAAATACCGAAAAGTTCTTCGCGACTCGCATTATCCCGCAATCTGGCTTGTTCGTAAGCTTCATTTTTGCCCTTATCCAACGAAAATTTCTACAGCTATAATCGAGACGAGCGTTAACGCGATGCGATTGCGCGATAATTATTATCTCGTTAAACAATTCCACCAGCGGAAGGAATTAGTATAATAATAGTACGAGGAATTCCTCGCACGCGTGTATTTATAGATAATATACGACCTTCGATCGTTATACCGTTGGGAAATTTTTAATATATAGTTCTTAGGTAAGAGGATGCTCCAAACCGCCCAAACAGGTCGGGGCGGAACGAAGGCTTCTTCTTAAACCCCCGAAACCTCGGGCGAAGCGTCGGCGACGCCGGCCGGTAGGTTCGACGTGTACCTACAATGTTATACGTACATACGTCTAGGTATTCTAGGTGAATACGTATGCGCGAGTTGCAGTGGCTGAGTTTGAGGTAACGGGAGCCTGGAACTTGTTAGATGAACCTATAGAATACACGGGAGCCAATTTTCCCGGTGAATAGCGGGCGCATAGCCGGAGGCAACGTATACAGAAAGAAGTACGTACATACTTCTGGGTGAAAACGGTCCTGGACCGTTTGGTGGGTGGCAATTTGCATGTCAATTGTCTGGCAGCGGCGTGCAAAGAATCGCGTAGTCTCGAGCGCGTTCGACTGTTTTAAATATAAACGTTCCTGCTCTCGGATTATTTTTTCTTCGCTGGATATTTCGTTTCTTTAGTTTGCTTAGTATTCTTTTTTCTCCCGTTTCTTTTGCATCCTTTTTCGTTTTTTCTCCTCCGAGGGGGCAAATGTTTGTGGGATTATATAGTGGTAGATGGCAGCAGAGAATGCCGTCTGACAGCTTGCCGGACGAGCAAAGAGGGAGCGAAAGAAAAGAAACGAGTGGAACGAGTGAGGATAGCAGGCGGCATCTTGTGCTCGTTTGACGTACTTTTATCCAGACAGAATTATTATCTTCATCAATTCAACGATGAGGGTTTACCTCCGTCGGTACAAGCTTAAGGATAAAGATCCGAAACGGTATTACTGGTGAAAATTAATGTACCGTAATTTAGAATGAAAGAGGAATAAAAAAAATTTCTACATCCCATTGAACGGACGCATTCCTCGTACGTACGGGGATCCACTTTGCGTCGTCGTTGGTGATTTTTTGCACCGGCGATTCTCGAGACGTCGCCTAATTTTTCTCCATTTTCCTCGTACCTTCTCCGCCTCATTTATCTCTGATAAAATCAATTTTTTACAATTTTTTTATGCAATTCAAACGCAGCCTGTTAAATTATTATCACATTCAACTTGCGAATAGTGAATCGAATAAGAAATGGCAAGAATCGGTGAATTTTTTTCGGCTGGTGACGACGGTTATTGCAAATCCTGAACACACGTTTCAACCTTAAGTTGAACAAACGACGAGTAATAATTACAACGTAGATATATAAATTAAACACATGCTTTCTATATCAACGTTAAAGTTATGCGGCTGAGCTTGAATAATGTAACGCATATTAAAAGTGAGGTACGATTATGACCAAAAAGTGCGGGACCGTCTCTGTGTACGCTACTTTATAATATCCGGCTTTTTACGGCACTGGGTTTCATATCCGCCTGTGTGCAAACAATTATTGTTACTTCCGTAGAACGATTATTGCGTACATACAGGCGTTTCTTCTGACCAAGCATATATGCGTTCAAATTCTTAACGACAGGGTTGGACGGTTAATTTAAAACACGCGTCCACGTGAATAAAACAAAAAACGAAAAAAGGTCTAGGCATTACCAACTAATAAGGGATGGGAGCGGAACATAAAAACGGATGAGAAAACAAAAAACAAACAAGTGAAGGATAACGTAAAATCAAGAGAATTTTTATTCAAACAAAAAAACAAACGACAAAATCATATAGTAATTATTAATACTAATAAATAATAAAGGGACGGTTATTGTTGGATGGTTGTGAGCAATGAACAATGGTTAATGATCGGACGATGTGTAGTGCTGAAACGTGAGTTTCCTCCGCACCGTACCGACCTTAACTTGTTGGCCCTGTGGTTAAAATACCGAATAGAGGTGAAATACGTACGAGTTAATCTATCTTGGATCTTACAATCTATTTAAGATTCAGAAATGCGTGTCTCAACGAACGAACAGATCTACATTGACATTGTTGTGGAATACAAACTGGAGATGGGTTGATCAGTTTCCGTACGCCCGTGGAGTCGCAACTTGCTTGACCGTTATTTATCGTGGGTAAAGTTTTTTCAGGTGTCAAAAGAATTCTTTTCCGTGTCTACCCAGCAGCGACACGTTCAACATTTTTTCGTCGCAAATAAATTGGGTCAGGCGCTTAGTAGGAATTGGACTACATTTTTGGCTAAAAAATGTCATCACGGCGTTTTTATTCGCAAGTGTAACCAAATATCGTAAATCGTGGATTACTCGAAGAGCAAAAATGACATTTAAAGCTGAAATTTTCCATGTTAATAATAAGCGTAGACAGAATCACATGTTAAGGATAATTTAATCTGTTATTGAAGCTCGCTTGCGAAATAATTTGCTTAAGATGACAACAGAGGGAAGGAAATGTATAAATGGCGCAAAAATACGCATTACTACCCGCGTAGAAATACACACGTACAGAGTTCGTAATTAACATCCACGATTTCCATGACAAGGCGAGGAATTCGGGGCGAGAGTTTCTTTCATTAAAAATAACAAGATTACGGTGCAGAGTAGAAATGACTAAGCTTTTACGAGAATTTGAGAAACATTAAAAACGGGGAGCAAAGAGCGTACACATGGTGTACATAGGTATACTTATAGCATGGGAAATGGAAAAAGTTGAATTAAAGATGAACGGTATGAGCCCAGATTTTGGATTTGGAGTTGTACATATTTTTCTTCATTTGAATCTTATAGTGAGTTTACGAAGTAGAAAAATTTTTCAATTAGTAATAAAAACAATAGAAAATCGATATAACACTGAATTTAGCTGTTAAAATCGTCTCGACGATCGGGACCTCGCGCTTGTTTCCGTCAAATCGAGAGATAAGGGAAGATTGATCGCGGTCGACGATGTTTATCTGGGAAGTTTTGCGAAGCAGGGACGGAGGAGTGATGACGGTGTTCGCAAGTTCCCGATAATGATTGCTAATTTGCATACCAATTGATCGAATATCATTGGCAGGGTTGCCACCGTGTTTCACAATATAACGGGGCAAAAGCCGCGTGACTGAGAACGATGTAATTTGCGATTTAATCAATCCGGGCCAAATTCGTATCTCATTAGGAAGCGATAGTTGACGGCCGGGCTCGAAGAACCGGCTAACCGTAACGTCGTTAGATCCGAATGGCTCCAATAACACGCCGTTTGTGTTGCGGCAACCGCGTAACCGGACGGTAAAAGCGGATCGCATGCATCAATGTCACGTAAATTGCACCGCCCTTTCCACCCTTGCGATCCGTACCCTCCCCCCTTCGCCCCTTCCTCGCCTCCGAGCACATTTAGCAAATCGGTTTATAAAGGCCTCCTGAGTCTCTGGCTGGTGGTCGTGGCTTGCAAAAGCCCTGTAAGTAGGTTCAGCCACCGACGGGCTCAACGTACCGTGGAAAATATCAACCCAAGAGAGGACAGGGTAGAAGGCGAGCGAGAGGGCGGGAGGGAAAAGAGAAATGAAAGGAAAGAAATGAGAGGAAAAAAGGAAGAGGAAAGAGAGAGATGGGGGGTGCGGGAGGGAGAGAGAGAGGGATAGGAGAAGGAAAATTGCTTTCCTCGTAATTACAGTTTTCGTATCTTCTCTCGTATATCGTATACACACGGCGAATCTCGAGCTTTCGACGGCTGGATGCGAATGCGAGTGCATGATATATGTACGTGCATATATTTTCAGCGAGCATACACCCTCCTTTCATATTTCACGAATTTTCACCCAGCTCCAGCTTCTTTCCTTATGCATCCAGTTTCTTCCATACCTTCTCGATTTGAAAAAAGATTAAAGCTTCGTTTGACTCGATACGTTGTGCATAAGTTTAAACTTTCCGTAACGTTACACAAGATATGATTTTTCGCCGAGATGTTCAATGGACGGAATATAGGATGAGAATCTAGGGTAAAGTCGCTCGTGCGGGGATATAAACAAAAATAAATCAAACGAATACCGAGTGATTCGATAAATTGTGTAAGAGTAAATATAAAAAAAATCTAGCATTACGAATTAGCTCAAGTTACAGAGTCGGTGCCAGTTTTACAAAATTTGTTTGCTCTTATTTTTATTGTTTCCCGCAAAAAGCGAAAGCTAGAATTATAATCCTTGCAAATAATTTCGGTTTTCATAAAGTAACATATGTTTATAAAATGACATCGACTCAGAGCATTCGACGAAGCATCGAAAAATTGATTTCATCTTTACCTGATCGCTGTCGTGTCCCTGCCAGCTGTCATGGCTCTGAAACAGACGAGATAAGACATAATGTAGCGTGATTTTGGCAAGTTGGAGAGAAGGTAGGTATCGATCGATCCGATCAATACCCCGAGTTGACTACATAGAGGTCGGAAAACAAAAGGAGGCTTTCCGCGAGGGATAATTAACAATTACCGCGACTAATTGGGGACAGGAACCCCTAAAACTCGTAGAGTTTCTCCTCCTGGTAAACGTCTGATCTGCTCTCTCCCACGGGCAAGAACGGGGTCAAGAAATTTTCCGTTCCGCTTCCGATCGGGTTCAACTTGCCGCAAAGAAGCCGAACTAAGAAGCGATCGAGTCTCTAGGGAGGATAAGATCGGTCACGATATCTTCTCGAGAGGTCACATTCAATATTCGAAAATTCGTAAATCGGTCCGGAGAGACGAGATAGAGATTATAAATATAGACGAATTAAATAAAGGACAAATTGTCATTCAATGAAGTTTTGCAAGTTTTATTTTCAACGAAATTTCGAATTTATATTTATCCTGCAACAACGAATCTGTACATGGATTTCGGACAAGTGGTTTACTCCCATCAATTTTTCCGCAATCCCGCAAGCGTGTCGGGACATGTAAAGAAACGGAACAAAAAAAAAAAAGAAAAAAAAGAGAAAAAAAAGGATGAAACAATACCTGCAGCTGTAACATATCGCGGGTACAAAAAGATCGGAAACGGCAACGGGGAAAAATATACGTCACGCTGACTTTATTAAATCGAGGTAAATAGTCCAAGATATGCATATACATGTAAATAACGCATGTGGGAAAAATTCCGGGATAATTTTTCTTTTTCGTATACCACGTGCATGCACGGTATATGCTGGTACATATAATCGAGGGCTGCTGCTGCCGCTACTGCTGGTTGGTTTATGTGGGACGAGGAAGTCAGTTTGCCCACGGTTCTCTGATTTATGGGAATAATATTGGCGAAGCAGCCGTTGAATCGCAGACCTGCCCTCCTCCCTCCGCCCACGCTAAACAATATGAATATAATATATCCGACCCTTGTACGTATCGCTTCATCATTATGTAGCTCACATCACGTTTGTATATCATACAACTCTAAAAAATTCTCGCTTACTTCCTTTACCTACTCATTCGCAATAGCTTAATCTCACCTTTTTTGTTTCTACCCGCTTTGTTTCCGCGCGGCTGCGTAATTATCGAAATTTTCAGGATATACATGAATAAGAATCTGGACAGATGAGGGAAAGAAAAAATAACAAAAAGAAGAGCAAATGTTGTGATTTTCGTACCACTTCAGCCTCCCGAGTATTGACACATCGGGATATTAAAGGGGGGCCCTACTCCAGTCGTTCTGTATTATTAAGCCGTTTCGTTTCGTTATATCCGCAAGGCCTTCAAAGAAGTTCGCATATACGCGCATCGACGAGGGTGAACCGCTGGTGTATATCTTCGCCCGTAGAAAGCAGAGGCGTACGATACGACGAGGGTAGACGAAGTCGGGAGAAAGCTTCGCTACCCCCACCCCCTTCCCATCCCTCTCCGTTGAGAGGGGTGTTTGTACCTCAAGATGTAATCATTTAATGGAGTTAAACACCGCGTTACAAACCAAACGCCACCCTGAGAGCCCCGGTTCATAGATTGCGCTGAACAACAGGCGAGTGGTAGGAAGTGTCTCTTTCCCACCTATAGATATACATGTGTATATATATATATATATATATATATACTCCAAGAAGTTAGTGGGTAAATTTTACGGCCCATTGGCCGAAGGGTTGAAACGCCCGCACGCGGGCCAACCAAAAATACAGGTACTCGAAATATTTCTCGCCAGGCAATAAAGCGCGCCCTCTAATGACTCCGACGACTTATTTCCTACCCCGAGGTTAATTGTCGAGCCTCGTTTCAGCTCGCCGTCCGCACAGATTTAACCCAAACCACGCATAATGAATAAAGGAAAAAAGAAACGCAAAATAATGAAGGCGCATGCGGGTGTAGCGGTTGTAGCAGAATTTGAACGAGTTCAATTGTCAGCAAAAGATTACGCGGCCGTTTTCGAATTTCAGCCGAAATAGCCGAAATATCGAAAATCGAAAAAGCTCGTCGCAAGGTTCGCACCCCCGCACTGAAATTACTGCAGTATATTAAGCGAGAAGCGACGTTAAAGTTGGTGCAATTGTCAGAGAGTCCGCGGGAAACTCGGTTCACATATATATTATATACATGTGTATGTGCTCGCGTATATACCAAGTGATAAAAGGAAAAGTTCTCGTAAATTTCCTGGGTTAAAAAGCTTTCTGAAATCGGGTGGCGTACTCAGGTGCGGCTAACGGCGCCTTTTACCGAGTCCGCGGGCTACCGAATGTACGAGGATTTCATCCTGAAAATTTACGGACCGGATGCAGCTTCCGTTTTGGATGTAGCTCCCCGTATACGTGACGCGGCGGCAAGATCGCTGACCTCCGGGGTAAAACCACCGTCTAAATCCGGATGAAATTAACACGGGAATTTTATCCCATCTCAATTTACTCCTCGACGAATGTAATCCCAACCGAATTCAAAATGGCGGTCAGAACTCCGGGCTGATCGGTATATTCGACCCAAATTTCCTGCAATTTCATTTGGCACGATATCGCGAAGCGGAATGTATCGTCGGAGATTTAATGTAGCGAAAGACGTTGCTTTGAGGAAACGAAAAGTTGTCGTTAAACTGGAAACAAGTTTCATCACACATCTGATCATCTTGGTAGAATTTTTCAACCTCTACAATCATTACGTATCGGAGAAATTTAATCCTTCCAAGTTGTGTCGAGATTGTTCGTCATCGTCGTTCGAAACAAGGGAACTTTTGCAGGCGATCGAGATGAACGTCAAATCAAGTGAAATAAGTGGCGTGAAACTTTTGTCACGATTATATTTATTTTTGAATAAAAAACAGCCAGAGCTCTTGATCGGAGAATTTTGAACGATTGAAACGTGTGAGGGTGAAAATGTATTAGGTTGAGAAAACCAAGGAATGACAATGTAGAATTTTCAAAGAGACGAAAATATATTTCACGTACTTCATAGAATGTCAAAATATACAAAGTGAAAGTATAGACAATCGAAAAATGTAGAAAAGTCGAAATAAAAAAATTGATGTAATAAATAAGAATATATGAAGTAAAAACAACGTCGAATCGTTTTAATTCTAACAATTTAATATTCTAGGTCGTTAAAATTTACCTTTGTAAATTTGGTATTTTATGCATTTAAATTATCTACGTTTTTGAAAATCTGTCGAATAAATCTTGGCGATTTTGAAAATTCCATACTGTCACCACTATTCTCACTCTGATCCGATAAGAAAATGAAAAGGATCGTTTCCGATTCACGGCTGGAGTCTTGTTGCAGTTTGCGACTTCATTTTCACGCGGTCGTCCGGCCGTTCCGCGCCTTATCAGAGACGCGGAAGCCTCGTGGTCCGTAATCGTTGTCACAAAGCGAGACATAGGCGAGGGTGATACAGACGAGCGGGGTCTTAATTACGAGGACGTGTAGCTGGCAATAATTAATAGGATCCCTTCCACCTTGCGGAGGGTTGAAAATCCCCTCGCAAGCATATGTAGGTAACCTCTTGTCGCTCTGCCCTCGGAAACGAGGAAACGAGCTCTTCGCATCAGCGTCGACCGGGCCGATTTTCCCACGTCATCCGACACCCTCGTTATGCGTTTTGAAAGTTATCAACTCTCTGTCGGCAGGAATTCCTCCGTATCGCGTAAAACACGGATTCAAATGTTTGGACTTCGTAATAACAGTTTTCGATGAGAAAAAATACGAATTCGGGCCAGAGGGTAAAACGAGGATGAACTTTGGAGGAAATCGACGCGATGGTATACTAATCTGAAATCTTGGAGCGGGGTTGAAATTCCGAATTTCAAAAGTTCCGAAAGCACCAAGTTCCAAATTTCTTTGTGGCGAAACTTCAAGTAAAGAAATCAAGCTTTGACGAAACAATGTTACGAATGGACCGAAACCCGATGCTCAAAATTCCAAAAGGATAAAATCCCGAAAGGGGCTTAACTCCAACAACAGTCAAAGTTCGGAAAGTGCGAAGATGAGAAAATTAAAAAATCTGAAATATCAAAATTCCGAACGATCGAAGATTTTCAGTTCTGTGAATTTCTGGCTTGTTGAAATTTTGCCACTTCGATCTTTCCTTGTTGTGAATTTTCGATATTCAAAAACCCATGACTCAATTGAGGAAACGAATTATGCCAACTTCTTTATCCCGCAAACCGTATTACAGTCGAAGTCAAAGTTGCAGAACATGTTAACAGTATCCGTTAAATTAGCGATAAAAAGCGCGGTGAAACTCGTGGGGAGAAAAAGTGGGTAAATAAAAATAATCTACACATCAAAGAAAAAACGAAATTAGGATGATCCCCGTTTCCCGAGTCATCGCCGCGAGCAATTCCAAGACAGTTATTACCATCCTTCAGACTCCTCTCTAAACGAGCTTCGCTGTCGGACGGATGCAAAGTTGCGAGTTGAAGAGATAGACGCGGGACGCGGATGAACGGATTAAGTTCCGGAGTGTCGTAAAATGGTTCGTTAGATCGCGGCGCACACGACGGCGGTTTTCTCCTCGGAGTTTGGCCAAAGCTGAGGCAAGAATCTAGCTGCGAGACTCAACGACACCCAGCGTGGCAATAGACGAGAAAGGAATTCGTGTCTAGGCGTTAGTGTCCGTCGTCTCTGCATAGATGACTAGCCTGGAACTATATCGAGTGGCTGGTAACGTCAGTTGAGGTATTTTCACCTATCGCCTAGGCTCCGTTCCACGATTTAACGACCACTCGGTAAATTTGCGAACAGCGCAAATTCCGCGAGAAAATTAGCCTTTTGTCGAAGAGTACAAAAGCCAAGTATTACGTATGCTGCACACATTTTTATATCTCTGACTCGTTTTGCGTCAGAGGGCGATGTTGAGTCAGGTGTTACGAAACACACCTGAGTTACATACGTGGCATAAAATCAACCGTGTCTCCGCGGTTGCGAGCCGTTTCACGATCTCGGAAACGTACGAGAGGAAATTAACAAAACAGATGTGGGGAAAGAAAAAGAACAGAAAAATATCGCGTCTACTTTTCTTCGTTTCTCGATCCATGCAGGCAATTATTTCTTTTCCATTCTCGCGTATCGCGCAATTTTGTATTATATGTGTTTAAAATGTTTCGTATCAGGGACGAAAAAATTTGAACGAACGTGCGGATATTGCGAATAATTTGTTCTCGTACTGTGAATGTCAGTAAATTTCGTAGCTTAGCACAACTCGAAGAGATATTCTGTGACATATGTCAGCCTTGGTTCTTCGGTTTCCGGTTTTGTGACAGGTTAAATCATCTTTTTGTTAAAATTTTTTCCCGCGAAACGCGAAAGCCGAATTACAAAATGAAATGGAATTTTTAAAGACAACGATATAGAAAACATATACAGCTGGTATAGAAGAGTAAATGAGAATGTCGCGGAAACGGATAGAATCGTTTGAATTTCTCTCCTGCACCGTTGTTGATATTTATGTGAATAGCGATATAACAGACGGCGAGTTTATCTTATCTGGTTTTAATTATCTTTACCATCGCATCGTTTCGGTAGACAATAAGGTGCCCCCCTTTTGCACGTTTTCAACGCGACGTGTAACGTTCGCGGATTGTGAAAAAAAAGGGAAGAACGCGAAGCATTGCGAGCACGTGCAGAGATATATACCTACTCGTGCGTTGAAAACGAAATTGCTGACCGAACGATAACGCTGATTCAAAGCTGCATGCAACCCCCTTTGAGAACAGAAATACACGTCGGTATACGATTATTCTACTCGTGGAAAAGAGGATTATAATTTAATGGTATAAATTGAGAAAATACAGGTAATTCTGTTACTGCCTTGTATTATTATTCTCAAATTATTGTATTATTATTCTCAGATTGTACCAAAATTTTTTCTTCGGTATGATAATTAATGAAGAAATAAAGAGAAAAAGAAAACTGCGACGGACGAGTTACCGTGGCTTATAAAATTGATTTTAGCCTATCGGAGTAATACAATGGTCGTACAGAAATTGAATAATTGTAATTTCGTCAAGTAATCGTGTCGTTAATAATTGTTGGTCCGATTTGGAGAGATGATAAGAATTTAAGACAGTTCTCAAGAACAAAAAAAATCAAAGCTTTGCATCTTTTGAACAAGCTGCTGAAAAATTCTTTCGATTTAAAGATATTTCAATTTCAATAAGAAATCTTGAAAGCATTGATCAAAGAATTACCGCTTCCGTTTCATTGCGTGACTCAATTGAGCGGAAACAAAAGTGTCGATGAAATCCCCCCGTCAAAGAAAAAAAAAAAAACAATTATTAAGAAATATTGCAAAAATCTCGGATATCAGGTATTAAGCTTTTGAAACAAGACTGAGTCGAGTTGAATAAAATGTCAACGACGAACTATCGCAATCAATGTAACTAATGAACATTAGTTTTCTATTTTCTTTTGTTTTTTAATCATCCGGGCATCGCCTTGGTCGAAGCCAGAGTTGAACCCGGAGTTAACGGCTGTCGTAGTTGAACGCGGCAAACCGGATTTCAGAGAGATCCTAAGCCTCCTACACCATGGAGGACGAAAACGACGTATACAGGGTAGTCCTCCAACGGTTTGGGACGAATACAAGGAAGGGTCAGATATCTGGTAAAGCGAGGGTTCGTTCGTTCGGGGCGCAACTCGTTAACAGGAACGCGTAATTATCTCGAGGCTCACCTCTGTAGGGACGAGGGGGGCGAGTTGCGGGGTGCGCGGCTGAAGCGAGAGTTTACAGGGTGGTTATTATACGTACAGCTACGCGAAGGGCCGCGAGTGTCCTTCTTCTTCTCATTTTGATACCAGGCAGCGACGCTAGTTTCGAGGGAAGAACAACGACATCGAAACGATTTACCGAATAAGGAGCGAGCTCAGGGAAATGAACTTCCTCTATTTAAACCCTTGCCCAGAATTCCCAGCGTCATCGCAGAAGAAGGACGAGGGGTCATTTTTACCCCGAGTTTAATTGTTTCGCGTTTTAAGCGTCGCGAGGCTCGAATTTTCAACTCGGTGCGGAATAATGTTTGAGTTTCAAGTTTCATTTTTATCCGAGAAACGATTCTACTCATCCTCTATCAACGAGCAATATTTCTTCATCACGCATTCTTGATTTATGTATTTCTTTTTTTTTTTCTTTTTTTTTTTCACACTTAACGATCGCGCGGAATCTGTCTCGACAACTGATTCATTTTCAACGTAATTGCAATTATTGTTTCCGAGTTGCGCGTTTTGTTGCGCAATTTTTTTTTTTTTTTTTTTTGTCACGAAAACAACAACGCGTAATATTCAGTTGAACAGAAAAAAAAAAAAAAACGCTCGAATTATGAGAACAGCAAAAGTCAAAGAGGGGAAAAGAAAATGTGAATTGGTGCATAATTTCCGATCCAAGATTAGCCGTGGTTTAATATTTCCACATTCATCCAAACCAGCTTCTTATACCCCGTGTTTTTGTCTTTGTGCAATTTCCTTTTAGATCCTTGGATCTTTTTTACAATTCTTATTTTTCGCTTTCATCAGACGACGTGCGAGTTGTAATTTTCTCTCTCCATCTCTCTCTCTGTATTCCTCGTTGCGTTTCTTCTTTGATAATCATTACTTTGATGGGAAGAATGAATTCTTTTGGTTTCGACACTCTGGTTTGTTGATAAAATTTTAAGACTACATTTTACCGTGTTTTAAATAATTGATAAAATCAGCGTCGTAAATCATTTTTAGATAAAAAAAAAAAAAAAAAAAAAAAAAAGGTAGCTGACGCGTCTATAGTTACATTGTAGCTGGGTATATACGGTTTGCATGAAGTTGAAGAGATTTAGCCGCGGGGATTTTAGGGGATGAACGATGTTCAAGTATAAACTGACGGATTAATTAGCCTTCCCGATATTATACAACGAAGTAATAAGCCAATCCCCTCAACCCACCAAACTTTTGTAGGTTCAAAAACCACCTTATTCTTTTTCCCTTCTCCTTTGACGCATATTTTCCCGCTATTTGTCTGCCTTTCCGTTTTCGGGTAATAAATATAATGATAATAACAACCGCAACGACGACGGTATCGAAAGAGCAAACAAAACTGCCAATTACAGTCGATCTCCACCTGCGCGTAACAAGCAATTCCTATATTCGACGCGTGACGAACGAAAAAGAAAAGATCAAAGAACAATTGGAATTAAAAATCGAACAAACGTAATGGAAAAGCGTTAATCCATTATCGACAGTTTTACGAATACTTGGTCGTTTTTTTCGAGACCTCTCTGTACGTTTCGTTTATAAACATCATTATACACACCTGCATCTAGATATGTAATTATACTCAGCCACGACGTAAATATGCATAAGCCTGTGTTGTAGGCTAATGGAAATTTCGCAAACGCGTTTTAGATGCCGGATGTGTTGATCTCGGAGTCTCTCGACTGCCGCGGAGTTCAACGTACAAACGTAACGTCTATACGTATATCCGAGAGAGACTTTGAAGTTCTACGAGCCGCAAATGCAATTACGTTACGCGCCAGGAAACGCGCCTCTAGTTATACGTTTCGAGTTTCATTCAATTCCAAAATCCAAACTGCGCAAATTGCCTCACCTTGTGATCGAGGATGTGTTGTTCGACTGTTGCGAAATTTAGATACCGTACACTTTGTTGTCAGAAATTTGAAACCTGCACCCTGGTAAATCCGCAGTCGTTGAAATTAACTAATATTTTTATTTTTCAACTTTTTAATCGGGAAAAAGGAAAAATACTAAATTCGCGTTGTCCTTAAAAAGTACATTTAACCAGATGGGTTTTTTGCTCGGTACACAGTCTCTGCTTTCGATCATCAATTTGAAATTCAAAGTGTTCGATTTTCTTGATCTTCCAAAGCTCGGGGATAAATTTGTCTTTGTTTATCCGTTTCGGGAATAAGGATATCGAATTGTTTTTTACACACATATATGCGCACAATACAGTGTACGTCCGTAGGCTTGATTCGAAGGATTTTTTAAACAGGGATTGATTCGACATGGTTTACCAAGGGGTGTTTACCCAGCTGCCGAGTAAACAAATCGAATTCAATTCCATACGCTGTAGATAACCCAGCGAAATAACCCTTGGAGTTTGATTGGTTCGAACGGCGAATGTACATAAGGTAAAGCAAGGTGATTTAAGGTTATGCGCGTGTGCGTGTGTGCGCGCAGGGCGCGGGACAAATCCGGAGTCAATTTTCTCCGGATGGTCGACGAGCTGCGACAAAACATTGCTTAAGGATTTCAGACACACGTGTAGACGTATATCTATATTGCGTAAAGATCGCAAGCAAGGGAAAAGGCGAGGATTCCTGGCCTGGATTTTCGACACTTGAATTATTCACGCCCTCTCAGGTAATCCTGCAGCCCAACCGTACAATTCTGCATTACAAATTATTCAAGCTCGGAGTAAGATCTTCGACCCTCAAACCGAAACTCATCTCCCCAAAGACGAACAGGAAATTTCTATAAAAAAAGACAAAATACGCAAACCCGAAACGGTGGAAAACGCTTGCAATGTAATAGATTTTAGAAAATAAAGTTCCGCTTTTCTCGCGAGTTTCAACCCAGCGAGGTAAAAAATTGGAGAAACTTATAACTTATCCCGAAGGCAGTTAGCGAGACGGTGCAATTAGTCGGGGCAGTTGGAAGCTTCACCATCCCCATCCTTTAAATAAGTATATATATAGGAACGTTACGTTACGGTCAGAAATTCCTGAAAAATCCCTCGCGCATTGTCTTCATCTTCGTCAGCTGGCCTTTTGCTGTCTCATATCGGGGTTAAAAGCGCCAGCGTAAAATGACGATGACTAAAATGTCTGCAGTTGGGATAAGTAAATTAAAAAGAAGCAAAACCACTTATATATATGTAAGTGTAACCAAACTTTCGTTATCCCCGTTCGCAATATTCAAGCTTTCCAGCAAAGCCATGTACCATACATTTTTCTCATCGTATTTCTTGCATTGTTCTTCCTCTCCTTTTGATCACTCTCTTTCGTTCCCTCAGCTCGTTTTGAAACAAAAAATTTCCACGACTCGAGAGCGTGAGCTTTTTCACCGCATCGACTCATGCAAGCTTCGGTTTTCTTAGCGTTAGCACACTAATTGTGAAACGGCAAAGCCGGAGAAACTCGTCTATGGAGTTAAAAGGGTGCAGCGATATATAGTTCTTTCGTTATTAACGCGTCCAGTTCGAGCTTTACGTCTAACATAAATATTATACAGAATAAAATCTGCACGGGGATGATTTTTTTATTCTATATTTCTTTTCCTTCTTCTGTATAAGCGCAATTTCCTAGCACTCCAATTTCAAACCTGTCATTTCCACGCACCGCCTGCTGCACAGGTATGTACACACGTGATCCGGATACACATTGAAAAAAGCTCGTCCGTTGAATTTAGAGACTGCAGTGTTAATCGTATAACCGAACACCGTAGTGGATCGTAAAAAAATAAATAGAACGATAGAAGAATAAAAAAAAAAAGATAACGATAAAAGACAAAGTAAATTACAGTAGCAATTATTGTACCTACTCGTGTTTTAATTGCACTTTTGTTGAAAAATGATATAAATAAACGATGCAGGCACTAATTACAATTACAAAATCATTTTTTCCCCTGCATTAACACCAGATGTTATACATAAAATATATACGGATCATCATGTAAATTATTCGCACTGCAATACCGATACATCCGTTCGATAAAAGCTTGTTTGTACCAATTGCACAATTCCTGCCAACAATTGGCTACGAACGCGAAGTTGCATCAGGAGGGATTCAGTGCACATACGTGAATTATTCGCAATGCCAGGCGATGCTGGTGACTGCAGGTATTCCATGGGAGGCTGATTGCTACTCCGATTCTCGAGTTTGCTCGCAGCTTGCTCTCTCGCGATCAGTTCGCGAAACTAATTGTGAACTCGCGAGTTCCGTGTATCTTTTGCCATATAACATACGCGCGTATACACGTATATGTATCGCATATTGTCAGTCGATTATACACATCGCGTTCAATAGCTTTTACACGTTATAAGAGAAGCTTTAACCTTAATTACTTTTACGCAAATGCACGCCACCGTCTCGTTGCGAGTCTATATCGTATTTGTCGTATCGCCAATCTGACTCGTATACTTCTAACTAATATAATCATTATTCGTAGTATGTTCCAGGTTGCAATATTTGCATTCCATTAAGTTTTATCGTTGAATGTTTTTTCAATTCTTTTTATCGATCGAACGCACTCAAATTAGCTTCGCGACACTGATCAAAGACCCCGATGCTGTTTATACGATGTCAAAACTTTTGTCGAATCATGTGTCAAAAAATTAAGACAAGAAAAAGGAATAGTAAATTAAAAGAGAAGGTATAATTCGTGATAATTTCAGTACGAAAAATCAAACTTCGTCGTCGAGAAAGCTTTTTGGGAAAAATTTTTATTTGGTATTATCTCGTAAATTCGCGACTGTCCGCGAATAAATTCAATGGTTAATTCAAGGAATGTAGCTCGCGTGTCTGCACAAGAACAAGATTTACAAGAATCGCGTGATCGTATTGTAAGGCCGAACTGATGATCGACCAAACAAGAGAATGCATATACCTGCGTGATGTCTGTCTAAAAATATACAGTCTGATAAAATCGGTATTAGATACTATGAAAGCGAAACGTAACATGGATATACGATAACTGTTGCAGAAAAAGAAGAATAAGGAAAAAAAAAAGAAATGTGATTTACAAATAAACGAATAAATCCTCGACTTGATTGAGACTCGATTTTGAACGGAATAAAATAAACGGAGATAATCGAGGGTTGAAATTTATACGGTTGAACGAAGGGCGGAGAAAAAAAGAGAAAGAGAAACTTTGGAAAACGTAAAGCTATATAACCGTCGTCGCATTGCGGCCTTGGGTAATTAGTTCCGGTGCTTTGTGCCCGGCGATGGATGCAGAATCATTGCTGTTTGCGTGTCCGTCTGCGTTTGCCTAATTCCGTCCTTCATCCCCCTCCTCCACCCCTCTCGACGCCGACGAATTCGCGATTCGCACAAAATATATCCCCATTATACGCCGCGTGTAAAAGCTTCTTCTTTGTTTTAGTCGTTTTTTTTTTTTTTTTCCTCCCCATCAGTTTCTTAATTGGAACAAGTAATTAAACGAAACTCGATATCAGTCCGACGGACGAAGAAAATGGTCGCTTCAACGCCGACGGATTTTTACCATGAACACAGGTATTGTATAAGAGAATCTTTGCCGAAATTTTATTCACGTCGGTTGAAGGTAAGTATTGGACAAGTAAGTACATTACTGCGTGGTAATTAATTATTTAATTTGTTATATAAATAATATATTTGAGATTCTCGGAGAAATGTTGGCAGAATCAACTGCCGAGGAGGAAACCTACAATACGCGAGGTGAAAAAACCGTTTTTCTACTAATGATGAACGACAACGAATTCTCCGTCCAATTTATCCTAGTGATTACTTGAAACGTTTTTTTTGTTCTTTTCTTTTTATAATCAACGTTTCTTTACCGTAGCTAAATGACGGTTCGTCGTCATTGGCTTACGTGCAGGAAAATGTATCTTCCCTGAAGGAACAAGAAATTTCTGTTAAATACGATTGTAATCGATACTAACGGAGAAAAAGAATGACTTGTTTTTGAAGGTAATTCGTTTGCGTAAAAGTTTGATCTAACAACTGCTAATTTACGTTACGAGGATGAAATCACCCTTCTCATATTCCGGTATTCGACTGGCCAGATCCCCTGAAAAACTGATCTACAGGCATCGAACACTACCAAAAAGTTAAACTAACTTATGTCCGCGAATATCCTGTCACATTTGAATAACAAGTTTTGCATATCCCTGGTGCAATAGGAAACGTGAAACAAACTTTGACGCAACTTCCGGTCAGTGAAGTTTACATTCTTACACTTTATCGCCTGAAATTGAACTGAAAAGAAAAGATGGGGGAAAAAATCGAATTTAAGTGTGTTTAAATATTTTTCTCTCGCGTATAATTTAAACGCGAAATAAATTGAGAATATTTCACCCCTCAATGAGATCCCGCGTCATTCCGCAAAAGTGTCTCTGACCGTCCTATAGATAGCGCAAAATACACGCGACTGACTTCTTCCATCTTCCCATTCGTTCTCCGTTTCATTCTTTCTTCAATATCGCCACGGTTATATCGTATATTCTCATAAAAATCTTTCCATCGTCACAAGTATCGCGTATGTTACACACATACAAGCGTACGTACCTAACGTTATAGTTGCGGCAGCTGATACTTGTGGAACTACCCCGATATCGTTGGGAAAGAACTCGTAACGAGATCAGGAGGAAGGCTTGTGCTAAAAGTTCTTTAGCTGTATACTATAGATATTTATACACGTACAATATCTATAGAGTTGAACTTCAGATTTGTCGAGAAAAATTGTACCTACAATACTGCGCTGCGGCTTTAATTACGTATAGATCGATATAATCAACGATATTTTATACACTTTAGTCGAATCCTTAATTTTTTCTACCAACTGTCCGATTGGATGCACAAAAAAAAAAAAAAAAAAAAACGGGAACAACATATCTGCTGAAGTTAAAATAAAAAAAATCACTACAAAAATTTTTGCATTTCCTTACTGTGTACATGATCCGGTTCTATGAAGAGGAACGTTCTTCTCTCACTCTCGAGATATGGCAAACCATCAAATTTCGCCTGTACGTAGATGCAGCTCATTCGTATTCGTTTCACGACTCCCACTCACCGCCGACTTCTCGACAATAATAAAATCACACCGGGGTCTTTCAGCCTTTTTCCCACCTCTTAATTCCCATAACGACGACTAACGTGCAGTTACACCATTTCGCGTCAAGAATTAGAGATGAAAGTGGAGGGAAAAAAAAAGCAACGTATATGATACCAATACGAAATGAAACTTAATGATTCGTTTGAAATTTGAAATACAATTTCCCTTAACCGCATGTGTATTAATCCGTGTTACGAACTGTTGAAAAAGTTATAGATATATATCTGTCATAATGGGTATAATACCTGAATACGCAGTGCGGAGGGTGAAAAAGTGAAAAGGGGCATCTGGTTAAGACCGAGGGTTGAAGCCGCTGCAGAGCGGGTTTAGTCGAACAAGTTGAAATTTCGCTTTAACGGAGCCAGAAAATGTTTGTAATCCATTTTAACCCCTCTTTTTTTTTTTTTTTCTACTTTCCTCTCTTTTCCTACTCGCGTGTTATATACGTACGTATATACATTATATAGATAAACCTTTGTGTTGGAGGATTACAATATTACGAAGAAGTTAATTCGGACGAAAAAGCCGGGCCTTAAAATCGTCTCTATAGATATGTTTAAATACCTTGTATTATAATCTGATACATGAAAAAACAAAAAAACCTCGGGGGTATTGCAGAGTCTAACTTTGGGATTATATAATCACACGTTTGTGCAATAAATAACACTTACTTCATGCTTGCATGAATGCGGTACAATAATCCGTGACTATGTGATAACAACGAGGAGAGGGAGAAAATGTTGGTAGGAAAATTGTTTGAATTTGTATTAAAATTTCGTCTTTCAAAATGACATTAAGAAAGCAAAAAAAAAAAAAACAATATAATAATAGCCGCAGTTTAATTCATCGTTGATTCTGCCTAGCCTCATACCAGCTGTTAGGTATAACATTTTGCTCAATATGATACCGGTGTGTATGATAAAATTTCACAACTACTACCGCACAATTGTTAATGTAAATGCGGATTACGTACATTATTGAAACAACTGTTCAAATATATTTCCTCTATCACAATACGCCGCGTCTACGAAATGCGCGGTCACAGCTGAAAATTAGCATAACGTGTTTAATTTACAGATTAATTTCGCTTGTTATAATTACCAAGGCGCACCGAATTGCGCAAATTTGTCGTTAATGCCGGTCAATCCTAAGGAGAGGGAAGGAATATAAGAATTTTTTATAATGAAAAAAAAAAAAGAAAAAAGAGGAGAAAAAACATTGCGACATCATCGGGGTGTAACGATGGCGCTAGAAAGACGCGTTTAACGAAAATTAGAAAAATCCGACAATTTTACGAGAACAAAGATAGCTCGAGGATCCGAAATTTTTGCATACAGATTGGTGGTGGGAGCTTTTTCATGATGAAAAAGAAAACAAAAAACTCTCGGAGGTGTGGAACGTATACTTTGGGACTGAATATATGTGCCGGCGATAAAAGTAATGAGATCCGTTATAACGGAGTGAGTTTTATCCTGTAAAGTTGCGGCATATCATCGCGAGACGTTGCCGCGTCGTATTTTCGAAGCTTCGCTTTCGTCGAAGACGAAAATTTTCCCGCCAAGATTCAGTCAGAGACGTGATTGCATTGAATTAGTAAACGGTTGGATTTTTTTTTTTTTTCAAATCCATACACCAATAAGTTCCTTTCTGGACGTTGATTCGTAAGTATTCAAATTTTTCTCTCCCTCGGGTTATATATGAGAAGTGAAACCTTTTTTAAAAGGCAAGTGGAATCTTTCACGAACGATTAATTCGTCCGCTATATTGTCTACATCCCGAACTTCAATTGCATAAGTTCCATTTAATTATGTGCATAAATTACGCCACCTTTATTCCCCGGCATTTAAATCGGAAGATTTGAAATCTCAGGTGTCTGCCAACTCGATGTAAAAAGATATACATCGCAACTCTGTGACCTGAATTTCAATGCAGGAAAGATTTTTTACCTATCCGCTCGAAAGGAAAATTCGAACAGGAGATAAAAAAAGGTTTTTCAAGAGTCAAGAGACGTGCTTCATATTCGTGTATAAATTTTCAAAAGATAAAATAAGATCGAAACCCACCAGCTGAGGCCATCGCACCGTTAGATAGACTTTCGCGCGGCCAAAAAGCCGCAATCTTCTTAACCTGTGCAGTTTTTTATCGTTAAAACCCATCCCCGTGAAGATGGGCGCAACTCCGGATCCACATTGGCACTCCAGATTGGCGGTTAACTTTTCTCACACTATGCACGATTCTTATTTAATCGGACAACAGGATCATGGACCGAGATTTAATAATCGCTCGGCAATTAAATCCACACTTCTACGTTTTTTAGTTATTTTATTTTTTTATTTTTGGTGTTTCAGCACGCAATTTTGCACCTTTCTGTTTCTTGCGGTACATATATATATATATATATATATACGTACATGTATACCCTTCACAATTCCAAGTATTATAATATCAATGATAATGATAATAGTGACAACGACTATATATATATATATATAATATATATAATATAAACGACTATATATATATATATATATATAAAAGTGTTGGAAAATCTCGAAGATAATTATTTCAACTATAAATTTTTTAACGCCTCAACGACGATACGAAATACAACAATTTATTTTTACGTTTATTATACCTTTATCATCACTACTTTTATTTCGTTTCTTTCTCTCCTCGACTTTTAGTTCTTTTGTTTCGCAGCTTCGAACGCCTTATAACCTAGTCTGCGCGATAGGGTGATTACACCGTTTTATCGTCAATAGCAACACTGCGCTGCAACAGACGTGCGCATAGTCGCTAAAATAAAATAATAAAAGGATACCGCGATATAAGAAAAGAAGGAAAATAACAATGAACAAAACGCGACTTATTTTGGCGGTGAAAATTTCTACAGCATGTAAGTATATGTATATATATATATGTGTGTGTGCGTGTGTGTGAGAGCGTGTGTGCGGCATATGTATCGTGAATTACGGGCTCAAGTTTTCAGATTATTATTTCACCCTCGATTCATTCGAGAGCGGAGATGGTTTTACGTGTTTCGCAAATAATAAAAAAAAATAAAAAAAAAAAAAAAAAAATAAAAACTTTGTCGAGGGTTAACGTTCTCTTCTTTTCATATCGTTTCACGAACTGCTGCAGATCACTTGCGGATATCGCAGATAAAGGGAAAGTTTGATCGTGAAGATTAACGACGCGTAGGTATATTATTATACAGCGAAAGGTTGGAGAGATCGCAGAGTAATCGTAACGGGAGTTGCGCGTGGGAAAAAAAGATATGTTCGAAACGAACGAGCGGCACGCGAAGTAATTTGTACATGTATTTTAGGTAGATGAAAGGAAAAAATGATTTAAAATTAACAAATTCAAAAGTCGTATTGTCACTATCGTTATTATTATTGTTTACCCTGTTTTTGCAATACCGCGTTTAAGCTTCCGGTATCACCAATTTGACACGCGACACTGACAACGTGGACGGTGAGACGTGTCACCGAGAGACGACGTCGGGCGTCGCGACGGTCCAGCGGGCGGGAGTCCGCTCGAGTGACTGACGTCGCCTCGCGTCGTAGGGACGAAGGCTTCGCCGCCGCGGCGCTCGGGGATGCTGACGGCTGTAGGTAACGGCGCAAGATCTAACCCCCACGCGTCCCGACGCCCCTCGACGCATCGAGGCTCTTTCGAATATCGTTCTTCCCCAACTCGCTAATAAATTTTCAGCCACAAGCGGACTGTCGATCGTATATATATATAATTTCGCCGGGTGAAAATCCCAGAGTTTCGCATATTTCAACGAATATGAAAGAACAAACGGGAGAGGATGCAGTCGGAAGGTGAAAAATAGCACATACCGACCAACGGGTGATCAATTTTTACCTATAAACATTCTTTCGAAACGATTTGGATTTTTATTTTAACACGGCGTATATCAGCGTTAGATCGTTCAAAGAGTTTAAACTTTTTCGCGTACCAAGGCACGAATCAACGCTTTGTTTGATTCATTTCACTCTCTAAGATTCGGTGTACTTGAAACACCGTCGTAAAAACATGGCGAAGTAAGTAATGGCAAAATTTATTCTCATTATAATTTAAGCGGGTTGAACCGTTGAATTTGGATTGTGAATTTTTTCAGACACAATTTTTGTCTTTTATTTGTTTCCGCTCGTTTCTCTGACAGAGCGAGAGCAGTTGGGAGAATTCGAATCGCCGTCTTGACTTTTTCTACGAAGAACGTTCTCTCAAGCAGTGATAAGTTCCCAACTCCGTTCTATATACATAGCGGCGATAATTTCTGTCAAATGTTCGCAAGAGCGGAAATTTCGTCCCGCGGCCGCAACGAGATGATAGGTTGGCAATAGAACGGGAACGAGTCAAAGATAAGATGTGATTTCAGTCCCCGCGAGGTATAAGAGAACCCCTAAATACTTGTATTATTCTTGAACTCCGCACCCTGAACCCCCGTTAATCAGCCAGCTGACGTAGGCACGTACCGAAACGCAGTAACGCCTAGTAATTCAAGAAAGGGGAGGATGAGGGAATTGTAGAGCGGCCGCATTTCACCCGACGGTTACCGCCCCCGCACTTATCCTCGACATCTTTGTTTCCACCCTCTCGTGTTTCCCCCTTTATAGGTACAAACGGTGGCGGAGTGACGAACTGCGCAAGAAATCAAGCGCGGATGAAAATTACGAAAATTTCAGTATCTTGTCTCGGAAAGTTAGCCAAACTTTGAACCCAATTTAATTAGGAACGACTTTGTTTAACGACAAATTCGACGTGTTTGTTTGAGACGTTACCAACTATTGCGGTGAGGAATAAATGATATAAAATAAAATAGGTAGAATAAATAAAAATCATCGAGGATCGGTACAAGTATATTAAAACCCGTGAACCAATCCGCAGCAACGTTACGTGACAAGGTGTTCAATTTCTCTTCTCTGTTTTTTCCCGTACAGTTTAAAGTAAACTTCATCCTGACAACTGTTTGAACTGGCATCGAGTCTCTGGATTGGTTTAAGCTATACGTGCTCGACATTTTTATCCCGTGCAGAAACGCGAATATCTTCGAAAGTGTTGCGTCGCCCGTCTTGTTTTAACGTTTGTCCGATGTTTCCTCGGGAAATGATTTTCGAAATATTTCTTAAGGGGGATTTGATTTATTATATAAAATTTACCGACGTCATCTCCGTCGGGTGGACCAAACCTTTATAAATTCGACTTGCGATAAACTCTGTGGTCGGATTATGCGAGACGGCGAAATTGATTTTTACGAAAATCGCATGTAAAAAGCTTCGTAGGGCTGATCCTCCGGTGATGATATTTTTACAGAGGTAGAACGTGATTCGTAACTCCGTGAGTATAAGTCCCCGCATATGTTTTCCCAACCCCGTCAACGTTCCCGTTCCCTTTTATCCCTTTTCAACCGTTTTTTTTTTTTTTTTTTTTTTTATCCACGGCATAAATATATGCGTGTGTCGATATATCGTCGGCTGCGGTGGGAACGTAGAGACAACCAAAAAGAAAGAGGCGAAAAAAGAGAAAATCAAGCAGAATTTCCGCGATACAATTTCATCTTCGATATATTAATATCGTACACACGCATCCTTCGTTCACGATTCATGGAAGATCGATCGAATTCAGCGGAATGAAAAAGATCCGGAATAAACCCAAGCGGCACACGAGACCTTGAAGTTAATCGTTCATCGTCGAGAAACACGCGACGTGAGAAAAATTACAGATTAAGAAAATAAGGATTTAAACTATTCAGATGATCTAGGCGTTGAAGATCGGAGGGAATGAGATCCGTAAGCTCAATATTATCGTCTCCACTCTTCGTTTCCACCTCTCAACGGCAACTCGAGGAAAAGATAAAGAAAAATTCTCTTGAATCGTGGTCACGTATCACGGAAGCATCATCTGGCCGCTTCCTGGTTTCAGGGCTAATTTATCTTTTTTAGGAAGAATCCGAGAAAAGCTCGTTACTACAGGGGCGTTAATTCGTTTCGTTGCACGCTGCTGTTGGTCCCGATTTTCCGCCCCGAAACGGACGTCTTAGAATTCTCGGGGAAAAAAGTGAGCAAAAAATGAGTAAATTAAATGGAAAAAAAAGAAACAGAAAAACACACACAGCGAGTAAAATTTCACGCCGAGTACTGGGGAAGAGGGAAACAGGAAAAGAACTCGCGTGTGATGTTCGTCAGGGATCGGTTGGTGCGGAAGATGCGAAAGGGGGAGTCTTTCGTTTCGAACATAAAGGGGGCCGCGGATAGCGAGGGGCGATCTGTACTGTAAGCGGGGTGCGTCAGCATTCGAGGATCCACGTGATCCGGGGTGAAGTTTTTGGTCCGGAAGCCGGATGGCGGGGGTCGAAAAGTGAGGTTCGGGCTACGTAAACTATCTCTCGGTTCAGTCGTTTCAACGGCTTCCCGAAACCCTCCGAGTTTCCCCCTCTCGCGACGTTCATCCCTCAACGTCCCTTCCCATCGAGGCTGAAACTGCGGAACCAGATTGCGAGCAAATGTAGGTAGGCGTACATACATCCGACGCGTGAGACGCCGATCAGATATGATCTCGCCTCGCCCATCGACGCGTCGTGACGGACGAATTTCGCGTGCGGAATTCTTCCCCCTCCCTGTGTAATTGAATTTTAATGTCACGCGGACTTTAACCCCGCCTTTTTATTCCCTCCTTATTCGCTTGTCGCGGGGGCTGAACTCCCCTTCCTCCTCACCCACCCCCCGCCCCGTGACGGAACGAGTGACCCTCTCAATAAATGACAACTTTCCATTCCCCCGAGTGGTAAACATATTACGGGATAAGAGCGACGGGGTGTCCGCGTAATTCATTCTCGCGATTTTCTCAACTCACGGACGTGGGGCACCCCGGTCGGGCGGATCCTCGCTATTCTTCGGAGAAAGGATGACACGCTTTTGCCGCTTGGGTTTTACCCACGTGACGCCGATATACGAGGGTCGAATATATCCCCGTTTGTCTCCGAAGGGATGATTTGTGAATATCGGCTGAGCGGCTGGCTTGCAATTCGCGATTTCTCAATCCGCGTTCGTTCCTATCTACATCTACGTCGTGCGAGAAAATTTGGTCTCCTCGTGAAATCAGGTCTATTTTTATGCAATAATAATTTGCAATAATCGCGACAATTGTTCAAAGCCGTTTCGAAACTTGATAAGATTCTAAAAATTAGAGTGATCGGATTCAATTACACTTGTAGATCAACGTTACGGGCTTTGGATGGATTAATTAATTTCTTTCGTTTTTTTTTTCTCTCCAATTTTTTCCCGTCTCACAAAACGTTTACCGGTTTTATTTGTTTCGGGGCTTATCCTTGTCATGAGATAGCTAAGCGCGTGTTTTCCTCCGGCGGCGTATTTTCTCATCCTGAAGATCGATAACCCAGCAGCTACGTCTTAAGCGCGGAGCTCTGAGAGTCCAGATCCCTTGCAGACTGATTGTGAGTGAGGTCGGCATGTAGTAGTTCTTGGATTAGGGTGGACTCGGGAGGCAAGGCGAAGAAAAGAAGAAGAAGAAGAAGAAGAAGAAGAGGTATCGAACTGCCAACGCAATTGAAAGAAACCCACCGCTGTCCTCTTTCTTAAGTCCACGTCTCTGTCAGTTCGTCTTTGCACGGACAGAAAAAAAGAGGACTGGCATAAGAAAAAGCTCGAGGGACGAAAAAAACGCTACGAGAAAGTGCTAGAAAGGAAGAAGCACGTTAGAAGGGTTGGGGGAGGGGGGGGGGGGGGGGGGGGAGGACGGGAGGTTACTTATTTTTTCTCTCCAATTTTAATTTTCCTCCTTATCCCCCCCTTCGTACCGCGTGTCTCGCGATCGGGCAGCTCCGGATACCCCCGTCCATTGTGTTCGGATATTCCGGGTATTGTGTGCACCGAAGAAAATCGGAAATGAGATTTCTCAGAGGGTGAAGACTGGTGATGACAAGCGACTGATTGCGAACTTATTTATCCCCCGCACATCCCTCGCCTTCTCTTTAATCGATATTTTTTTGATCCACGGATCAAAGTACCCGATTATATCTGGATGTATACATCTCTGCCTGATTCTTCATCTTCCGCTTCACTTGCATCGGTTCAACGTTGTTTCGTCGACCGGAAATGGGGGAATAAGATGACGGGAAGAAAATTTGAAGACAAAAAAATTAGCAATATTAAGGAACAGATTCGATTGCTTATATCCTTTCCAAAACTATGGTAGGTTTCCTTTCCGCGACATTGTTTTTACCACTCATTTTCAGGTTCACCTCTGCTTTTCTGTTAAGACGAGAAAAAAGAGAAAAAAACAAAAAAGAATTGAAAGTACGCCTAGGTCCGTACAACGAGGAACGTCTTTGTCGTTTGTTTCCCAAGTTTCTATCCAGGCTACAGTTGCGAATGCTTCATCATCCCCTGGCAGGTAGGGTTGAACCGAGATATTCCAGTCGTCTGGGAATTTGGCGACGAGTCTCTCGGGGCGTGAGATAAGCCGGAAGATAAGGTGGGAGATCCGACATCATTCGGTCGATAAAAAAAATTCTCGAGGAATCGATCGTCGCTCGGCTCATCTATGAGGTCAAGTTGAAATTCGAAGGGAACCGTTTCCGAACGTTCGAAAAACCCACGGGGTACTCGGGGACCGCGGTTATTCGGAGCTGTAAAACGAGCCCGGAAACACGTGGATCATCACCGTTCAGTAAGAAATCTCTGACGACGGTCCATTTCCTCGGACCGTATTAAGGGGAGGGAAACGCTACAGTTTTACGCACTAAGCTGCGACCCTCGTCTCCGTCAACCACTCTCCGATTCGTTGGAGTCTAAGCTATGGTGATCCTTTACCAGATCCGGACGGTTCCTTCGATCAGCAAAGAAGCGGCCGGGTGAAGGGTTCGTCAATCGCGTATATGTATAGTATATAGACGACGAGGCGACAAGCTCTCCGGTCAAATGTCCTCCCTCTCTCTCCAATTCCTTACTCTCAAGTGCTTTGTATTATACTCTGCTGTCTGTCTCTTCTGGTAACAGAGTAATTTTATTCTAATGTTCACGAATACACTAAATCTATCTATCTATCCTTCTCTCTTTCTTTTTACACTACTTGTACGCAATGAGTCAGTCATATTGTGGTTATGATATGTTTCTATCGTAGTCCTACTACATACTTGAGGTGTTACTTACGTTTTGCTAATTGATTGTCTCGTTTCTTTCACAAAAATATGTTACACTGCATTATTTATACCGATACTAATTGCGATTATCCATTTCCTATGAATTTTTCCTTACTAAATTATGTACCTATGCAATGCCACCTAGGTGACATTGTTCCGCGGTAATAATATTCCACCTATTTTCTTTCCGCAAATTGTTCCCAAACTTTTCGCGTTAACGTCGATCGATTGATAAAGCCCGAAATAGTTTGAATATGAGTTAAAATGTACATATATATATATCTATATACATATATTGCAAGTCGAGGTAAACGAATGAGGGTGACGGGTGGGGGTAGGGTGGGGGTAGAATTTTGAGGGTTGTAAAGCAGTTTGAAATATGGGTTGCGTCGAGGAGGCTTCGCGAAGAGATTCATGGCGTCTGGTAGAGATAGGGAATTGATCGTGGTTATATTACCGCAGGTGTGGTAGGGGTTCTTCGGAGTGGCGGTGATATTCCCTCGAGTAGTTTGCCACAAGCTGCCATGGTTCGCCTGCCTCTTTTCGAGCGGCGCGTGTCTTCGGTGAGCTCGTCTCTTGGAATCGCGGACCGATATCGACGCGACCCGGTTTTCGCGGTGTACCGACAACGAGAGACAAACGATTCCGATCAAGAAAGTCTGTTAATTTCATGGGCAGGCATCGAACGCTGATATTTACACGGATATCTCCACCCAACTTCCTGGAATTCCATCCCGAATCGTTTCCGAATTCGAATACCCCCCCTTTGTAGCAGCGAACTCGTTATTAATCGTTCTACTCGAGGGCTCGTTAGAAGTTCCGATCCCTCCCCCGGACGTATCACACCTACACAGACGCATACAACCAACGATTTTAATTAAACACAGAGTCGGAAGCCGGGCAAAGTTTCGCAGTCAGTCTCGCCACTTAAATCATATCCTCAAAATCTGACGTATCTATTACGCGGATCTCGAGTTGTGGGAAACTCGTGAGATATGCTTTATTTACGCCTAAGTATACGTATGCCTGTATTATGCAGGCAAAGTTTACAATACAGAAGGCGAGATATGATCGATCCGTCGTTTAGAGACTCGACTGAAATATGTAGAGAAGAGAATTTGGTTTGAACGAGGAGAATGGTCCATCTACTACACCGTGGAGGTATAAATCGAGTTTCAATGGTATGGGTGAGGAATTGGCGGAGGAATGAAGCCGCTGCCTGGGCATACACGCCGCAGAATTTACAGGCCGCATTGTGATATGAAAGGTGTATAGTTCAAGCCCCGTACACGTATAGCGGTGGGCGAAGAAAAGTAGAAGCCTAAGGCGGAAAATCCAGTCGAGGATCCTCGATCACTGAGCTCGGGAACCGGGTCTTCAAGCCTTTGACACGTGAGAGTCCTCCTTCTCTCTTGCCTGGCGATCCTCTTTTGTACCCCGAAGCCACGCTGTCGTCTCTCCGCGAGCAAGTTGTATGTGTACCTCTCCGCACACAATGCACCAGACACGATGAAAGGAACGAGCTCAATTCTAGCCGCGCATCTTAGGACCTTTTTTCAAAACCCCCATTCACCCCGAACGTCGAAATCTTATACGCAATGTTCGCTAAACTACACGGCGATTTTTCATCCGGTTTAAAGGTGCCTCCGTCATCCCCTTTCGTGCAACAAGTATTCGATTACCTTAATGGATAAGACGGTGCAAGTTAAATACCGATTCACCTTCTTCTTATCTTTGGATGGCAATTTGCGATCAGTTGACCATTTGTTGCCTGAACAAGTTTCGGCCAAAGATTTCCAATACTTGAGGTATGTTCCCTTTGTTATTTCGGTGATTAGGTTTTGCCTAGGTCAAAGCACCACGGTACCATCAAGTGACCATGGCCTCGGATTGCACGGATCGAATATGACCGTCGAACTTGATCGAAAAATGGGGTAGTGATCGCGTCTGCGACTCGGATGATAAATATTGTTGAAAGTTGTCTTTTTTCAAAATAATTCTATTCGTGCACCATCGGCACGTCGGCGTGAAATCGTGCAATTAAAATGACTATGGAAAGAGAATAGGAGTAAAAAGAAGGCAACGGTTGGAAACGGTAATGGTAACGTGGTGGTTGTGGGGCACGTATGCGGAGGATCCTAGAGCATACGAGGGTCCGCAAGGGGTCATTCCGTATGCCACGAACATCCGTGCATTATCATAAACGAGTAGGTACGTCGCCGGGTGGCTACGCCTCGACATTATCGCGACCGAAACTCCTCGTTTTTTTGCGTACGACCCTTTGAGGTGTACGTGGGTATAGGTGTACAAGGCGCCGGAGGCTGGAGGCAAATAACCGAGCCGGGGAAAAATTGCCAACGGGCGAAATTCGATATCGAAGATTTTTATCAGCGGTATATTATCTCCAAGATTCACGGATGTAACGTGGTTCGCGATCGACCGTGTACTCCAAAATGGGTTCCATTGGTTGTTAGTCTCTGAATATTCCTCGTATCGACACTGGAAATCACCCGGGAATGTTTTATTTCTTCTTCTTCCAGTTTGTTGGAACGCAATGGAATGCGAAGCAAGTAGTTACGCAGCTTCGCAGGTGTTCGCGCCGTCACAGCTGTTGGTACAAATTGCAAACGTAACAAGTTATGTATAGATCTGTGCAAATATAAGCTCGATACTTCTCAAATGACGTCCGACGAGTTTCTTTTGCAGAGCTGCAAGTTCTGCGAGAAACTGCATCTTCGTTGTACTGTCGTATCGAAGAAGCAGAGGCCGACTGTACGACTGACGTGGCTCGTTACGTTGCGTCGAACAACGACCAAATAAAAATTAGCAACGATAATTTATCGCAGCGAGAGCGTGAAAAGTGGAGATTCAGGTTCTTACCCGTTGACTTGAAGCAACGTTGCAATCGGAGATGGAAAAAGTGTCGACTATCGAGTCGAAACGGACCAGCTTCTTGGGGTGTTGCTGCTTCTTGGCGCGAGGGCACAACGAGCACATCGCTGGGTCCCCGGGGGTGGTCGGGGGCATAGCGAGAAGCTTTTCACTCTCCTAAACTCTATCTTTCCCAACTTTTTACAAATCACGATCAGCCACATTCACCGTTTGACGAATTGGAGAGCGTCTTCAGCTCCTTTCAATCCTTGCTTACTGACCACGGTGTCATTGCTTTGTTTTCACACTTCTGTCAACGGCGTTCATAGTGCGTAAAAGTCGGGTTTTCGTTACTTGTTGCACTCTTGTGTACGAGATACACGTTATATTATAAGTGGTAGAAATTCACAACGGAGAGACAAAGTCGTTACACAAGTTCGCTTTATACCAGTTTAAAATCAGCGTATTGATATCTCGGTTATAGGGGATGATCATGAATAATTCCATTCGTAGTTTTGGACCCTTTGATATATTTACGGAGGGTAATGGAGAACATAATAACTACAGATACTTGTACCAGTGAAAATAGATTGAAATGCGAGGAATGAAGATGAGAAAAAAAAAAAAAAAACGACGTTGACAGCGAAACATTCAACTGACAAAATACCTCGGCAAGATATATACATTCCTTTCTTTGCTGGTTACTCAATCGCGAGACTCGACGAGTATCATTTCGTGTCGTATTTTAGATCAAAGGACCTAAAAGCAGGACCTGGGGAGACTTTCTTTTCCCGCGTATTCAGGGGTGGCTTGAAAAAAAATTAGATTGAACGGTAGGAATGCACCGTATTAAGCCAAAGTCATTAGCTATTTCATGTCCGACAGTTAAAAAAAGCTTGCGTTACCCGAGAGAGACGACGTGTCGGGAAAATGGCAAGAAGAGAAAAACAAAATATATATATATATATGTGTGTGCGTGTGTGTGTGTGTGTATAGCTGTATAGAATAAGGGAAAGAAAGAAGAAGAAAACGACTGCGCACATACCCTATACTCGATGCCAGACACGTAGGACGTCTCGAGCACGTGACATGCGTCGTACAGCTTGATTATTTATTAAAGTGGTAATCGCAATTTTATCGGCTTCATATCAAGCCTCTGTCAGGTCTCTGCGGGGTGAATTGGATGCCTGCAGACTAATGCGCTACGGAATTAATTCATTACGAGCCTGATAACTTTTCGCTGCAGACGGTATCAAAATACGCAGGTATGTAGAACGTTGTGACAAGTGAATAAATGAGACCTCATTTTTCGTCAACTAGACATTTGACGAAAATTATACATCTTGATACTTATTCTATCATAATTGAAAACAAACGTGAAATACTAATGAAATTAGCTGCTAAGCAAAAGAACCACGATTTCGATTATAAAATTTGAAAATAAATTAATTAACTGATTCGTTTAATCCATTCGTCAAATCATTGTTAGGTAGATTTCAAACGTATTGCGAGTGAGCAAAAAGTTAATCACGGCTCGAAAACTTGCAAAATAATTTGAAAACCGCTTTCACACTGTGATTCGGTGATTGAAAAATTAAAAGGAGTAGGAGCGAATAATTCGTTGTTTTCAATTTGTCACTTCAGCGTTTTTAAAAAAGAGGGTAAAATTCATTAGAATAATCACCGTGAGCGCGTAATCTACAAGAATGCAGAATTTTTTGTTCGGCGATAGTTGGTAAACGGATTAAAAGAATCAGTGGCAATTCGCCACATCAACTGATTGGATTTTGAGCAAAATCGGTCGCGTCGGGTATGAATTTACTTGCAAAAGTAGCGAAAAAAGAGGAATATTCATTGATCGTTGACTCTCGTTACGATTGTCACGTTTAGCGGTTGCGTTAAAGCGAATATAAAAAGGGCAACGACATTTTACGAAGAGTTACCGCTGCGTGGGTTTAAATCGTTTATATTATATTGAGAGCGCGAGAGAGAAAGCTGATTATTTCTCCGGCGGGTATCCTGCAGGTTAAAAAGTGATAAAGGCGTTCCTCGTACCGACGGTGTAAAATAGACCAGGGGTTGGGCGCTAGGGGTGGAAAACGGAAGGGGCGGCGCTACGGGACAGACGTATCAAGTCGGAAGTGCGTGGGTTTAATTAAGCGACTCTTGTCTCCTTATTCCGTGGACAAAATCCACCCCTAGAATTTCACAGAGTGTCCTACCTGCCTCTCGTCTACCTTCATCCTCTCCTCGAGGGCCTTGATCTCCCCGCGCAAACACGCTAAATTAAATATTAAATCTTTCCTCGAGAGAGACAGAGAGAGAGAGAGAAGGGAGGGAAAGCTGCTGCCTAGGTATAAAAAGTTCACGAGAGTTTCCCTGGGGAATTTAGGCAGGTCCATAAGGTAAGTATATCATGTCTAAAACAAAGCACTGTAGGACTTTACCAAATCGGTAAACTTTCCCTTTCCATTATAACCCTGAGAGGAGGAACAAAATCTGGGCAAATATATTTACGAGGAAATACGTGTAACGCCAGCTGGCTCTTTAGTTGAGAATTTAAACTAATTTACAAACTGCAGATCAAGTCTGTATATATACATCGATCGCTGATGTGTAGACGTATTCATTTATTTCAATACTCCATCCAGAATTCGTTATTAACTCTCCCTCCGTTTTATCGGACTCTGAATTTAAATTTTCAAAAGCGTACTTCGCACCCAATTTATAAAGCTTTCGAAAGGATGAACCGTACAACAATACGCTTTGTGAAGCTACGTACGTGAATTCACCGAATAATAAATTCTGCACCGTCCGCGTACGCGTGTGTAATAGATATGTATTAAAAGAAAAAAAAAACGTAGAATAGAAGAAAAAAATATACCAACTCGCGTAAATTTCAATTTGAATGACAAAGGAGTAGGTAGTTTTTTTTTTTAATTGATACACTGGGTTATTTTAGTTTGCATGTTAAAAAAACCGACCGACGAAATTCAGCAAATTTTTTTTAATTCAATTTTTCGGTGCAGAAAAATATCGTAAAAGTTTGAAACTTGATTTGCCGTAGAACGGCAGCAACGCGTGCAATTTCCGTTGGTGTACATCGTCCAACGAATTGCGCGTCGACTCTTCGGCACGCGTTTGCATACAGAGTGGTAAATTAATTTCGAAATAGGTCGTAGGGAAAACTGTTTGACCACTCGATGTGTAGCCGAATAGCGCCGTAAAAGTATAACGTTGCGGTAAATTATACAGCGAAATTGATACCTGCGACACTAACGCTCTTCGAGGTGTGCAAATTTCGCGGCGATCGTATCGAGTTAGCGCTGCTTAGATACGCGGAGAATTTTAAGCACTCATCGGTTTAAACGACGGGGATTAAACGGACTCGTTGTAACTTTGGTGCAAATTTACTCCCGATGTTCTTCGCGTCGTGGTTATTTTGTTTGCAATGAGAACACGGGGAATGTGTACTTGGGGAAGTCGGTTTAGCTATTATAAGCCAATACCGAGTGTCGGTACGTATGTGTGTGTAATTTGTTTGGAAAACAACGGACTCGTGAGCTCATCAATTCGCCAAATGTGTAACGCGGGAAAACCGAGAGCTGCAGCCCCTTTTCTCGCCTCTGTTTAAAACGCTCTAATCCATCTTCGTTTCACCGTCCAGCAGTTTAGTTCATTGAAACAAATTTCAAATGGTAAAAAGAAAAAGCGTTGGGAATTTTTCCAAGTTAATCTTCATCGTTCTGCGATTAATACTACATGGAAGGGTGAGTTTGAATGGGGCCACAAATCGCCGGGGGGAAGATAATTGAAAATGAAATCGGAACAAAAAGAAGGAAAAGAAACAAGGAAAAACACGGTTTCGTTATTTTTATGTGCACGAGTCGATTTTGTTCGTCGAATAACCGAAACAGTATCTTCGGCTTGAACGCGGCTTAAATGATTTCACTTTCTTGGTTCGTTGATTGAAGATTACGAGATTTTTTTCCAGGGATACCGGCGAAACGCCGCGAACGTATCGAATCGGAGTATAAATAAAACCCGCACTACCGATCCTCGCCGTTTCGCAATTCTGCACGAAAAGAAAATGATAACTGAAAGAAAAAAGCAAACGAAGGCGAAAAATAAAAACGGCATTTTATTTGTACACGCGAACGCGGTAGTAAAAAATTATCGAGTACCCGACGTTTATCACCCCGACGGGAAAACAGCTGTGTTATAGCCGCGAAACGGGGACACAAAAAGAAAGAACGTGAGAGCTGAGGAAAAAAAAGAAGATGAACAACAAGCCGAAGCAATAATTATGGAAGTTACTGTCGAAATTTTTGCTACAAATTGTAGTTTCCAAATCGATACGTGAACTAAAACTAATCGTTCGAACGTGATGCGTTGAGCCTTGGTGCGTAAAATGAAAAGATTGAAACGAAGAATAAAGAGAAGAAAAAGAAAAAAATTGAGAAACGTAGCAAACGTTCAATCCGTTGAAATCACGTATCGGTACAGTTATTTATTTATTTTTTTGCCGGTTCATGGAAATTCGTACAGTAATAAACAGATTTAATCGAAAGTTGTTACGTTATAATAATCACTAACTAATACGTTTAAGAAGATCAATTTGATAAGTGCATTCAATTTCTCTACAATCTTTCCCTTAGAATACGTTGCATAGGTAAGTCGACAATGATATCGATGCAAAAATTAATTGTAAATTAGTAAAACGAAATATTTTTAATACCGAAAAAAAAAAAAAAAAACAAATAACAAAAATTCTGCGATAACTATTAGAAGGCGGGGAAAATAATACTGGTAATATATTTAATAACAGTAAAACGAGAAATTTTTGTCAACAAAACGGGATAATTCCAAGTTGTCAAAAATACAATTCTATCAACCCACCGGGAATATAATAATTACTCGATAATCATCATTTTACTCGCAGACAAATGAGAATTGACGAGAAATTCTTCGTTTATGCAAAAAAAAATGTTTGAAAATAAATAAATAAGTAAAAAACGCAACAATTTTTCGCGGCAATGCCAACGCGCAGGTCCAGCGTAACATGACGTTATACCCCTTTTTCGGCTGCAGTAACGGAGTCACGCGGCTTTCAGCGGAACTTACATGTGAAGCTAATGCGCGTGTCAGATGGAACTGCGCGCACTGCGTGCCCGGATCAATGTTTTCTCTCCCTCTATCTTTCTCTCTTGCTCTCGGGCAAATTATCTCTTTAGATCTGACAGTTCCGTCGTCGCGTATGCGTGTGGGGAAATCGTTTGTGTCATTTCTGTCCGTGTTTCTAACGCACCTTGCGCACACATTTGATGCCTGTACAACTCTACTCGAAAGTCTATTTATGTAAAATATCCTAGACGTAAGATGTACATGTGTCGTATCACTTGCAAATGTTACGTAAAAATGTCACGATTCATCCAGACAACGAAACGCGACGCGACGGTGTAAAAAGCCGAGATAAATTTATACCAAACGGATGTGTGTAACGTTATTTTCTTACCCAATTGCGTGAAGCAAATTATCGGCTGTGAGAGGTTTACGTTCATGCGATTGATCGTCGATCGTGCAGCCGAATGTAAATTAGTGGGTGCAGCTACGCCTTTTCACGGTTAAAGTCGTGATACGTGATACCGTCGTTTCAACGTTTTATTCACCTTTAAAATCGGTACATAAATTCTTTACTCAGCGGATTAACTTGTATCATAAACTCTATGAAACATGTACGTATCGTTATTTTTTTTTTTTTTTATCTTGAACCACGACTCGATGAAATCGCGTTCAAGCACAGAAACCCACGAATATTAGACATTGTTGTTTGATGTGTAACTTTCCTTGCGGGTTACGCAATTCTGATAACAGAACCATCGATTATTCTGTTCTGTTATTTAATCTAAAGAAATTTCGCTGATTTCGTGGTAATATCTGGCAAAGCCGAATTAATCGAAATAATAAGGAAAATTTTAAATGTGGGGTATATAAAGCAAACGGACCTGAATCTCGGTAACAAAAGCGAAATTTTTGTTGCATTACAAACCCACACCCATAACCTACATTACAACTGGCACGCCTCCTCCACGTGGTTTAAATATGGGCCAGCCTGCAAGTTTGACGCGAAACCATAACGCGCACAATTCAACGCTGAGATGCAAAACGACGCGGGTAAATCCGACTTTCAATCGCTCGCGAAAACGTTGCTTATAACGTCGAAACGATGCAGAAATTCTTGTGCCTAGCTAGGGAAACACTGACATACGACGCTGCGCGAATTCGGCGTATACTGGTGAAGATTGCCGAGATGCCAGGCGCGCGAATCTGGACCGAAAGGGACGATACTATTCCTCCGAGTGGTAACCGAGTCCCGAGGGAACCGTGGGAGAGCCGCGAAGTTCCGCGGACAAAGCTGAAAGCTCTTCGAGCTTTCGGGCGGTAAGCAAGGTGCGCCCCGGAATTCCAACTCCACTCCAAGATCGCCGGCATTCGATTGATCAGCGAATCGGGAAACTGACTTCGCGGTCGAAAAGCTTCGCTACGATGCCAACAATTTCAGGATTTGTATTTGCGGAATATTCAGCGAGAAGAGTGTCGTTTAAATATTCAAAAACACCGAAACACTGAGCTTGATCGAGTTTTAATCGAACTTCTAAACATACGGTTTAAACTTTTTTTTTCTCTCATTGATGCTATATTATTCCTTTTAACACAGGTGAAAATCGTGACTCTGTTGATGAAAGTTCATTCTTATTTGTTACATGGTGAAAATATAAGTGAAAAATTTTGTCCCACATGTTAGAAATGCGACATTCGCTTCGCGTATTCTGTGCACGACTGCACGGTTATCTAGCCTGTATGACAAAAGTTGGAAAAAGTGGGAAATGCGGTCGCTGCGAGTCGCGCAGAAGCTGAATTTTCATTTATACGACGATGAAGAATCGCGTGGTGTGATGGGTACGATTTTCCTCTTCGCGTTACAATATATATATACGTTTTATTTTCTCTATCGCTATTTTCAGACGTTTTTTTCCCACAGCAACCAATAACGACGGCGGCGGTTCATTCAAACGCGGTCAAAAAAAAAAAGTTCGAGGGAGTGTTCGTGAAGGATTGTACCAGATCACGGCTCTCGGAATTAACACGTTGTGAGAAATTGATGGTTTTTCGAATGGCGAGAGTTAATTCTACCGGGATACTGGACGAGCGACAAATGCGTCGTTTTGATTGAAATTTCTGCACTTCACCGTATACGAATGTGAAACAAAGTGCGAGTTTATTCAAACCCAGAGTATAATTGCCAGTCGTGATTCGTGGAATTCGACTCTAGCGCCTTTTTCTATTCAAGTATTATACATATAAAGCAAACGAGAATGACCAAATGGCGACATTGTTGTATTTTTATCAATAAAAACGTCGATGTTCAATTTCAGCATTGTGAAAGGAAACCAACATTCTGGTGAAATCACCCTTTTTGCCCCCCCCCCCCCCCCCCCTTCCTTCTGATTTAGTAGTCGTCACATATAAAAGACATATCTCACAAAATGAATAAAGTTGCCGCTTCAACAAACATCGTTATTCTGAGAACAGTTTTGTTTCTGATTTGTGCCTGTTGGATCGTTTCTTTACGCTCAACGAAGCCGTTGTTTTATTCCGTAGCGCGAGTTCGTTGCGTTATATATGAAATAAAAAAAATAAATAAATAAATAAAGACGAGACACCCGGTACGTGAAAAGTGCGCGTACACGAATACGTAAAACGAAGTACACATAATGTTTCACGTCGGTCGGCTCGTTAAACTGGCTTTCATGAAGCTATATAATGGCATTAGGTAGGCATTCACATTCGCTTACGGCGCTTCGTAATCGCCATTGTCCATCGGTCATGTGGAGTACCTAACGCGAATAGAATCGGACGAAATATCGGAGAGCCCTCGTTGTTTTCTGTTTTTGTTAAATTCAATATCTCGCATCTCGCGAGACTGAAATTTTTTCCACCAGCAACGATCGACCGATGCATATGCGTGTCAGCGGTAGAAATAATAAAATATGCGACGTCGTTTAGGCACACACGATGCAAAGCAAATATTGAACCTGACGGGTATATTCGCTACGACTCGGGCTGACCATACCGTGCCTTTTACTACTCGCGACAAGGCTGCGAACACGGTTGTTGGTACATTCTTTGCTCGTGTTGAGGGAATTTAAGACAAAATTGTCACGTTTCAACGAATCAGGAGCAAAACTTTAGATTCAATCATATTTATATGCGATCACATTTTGATTGGATTGTTCACAGAGTGAAACCGATCAATTTTCTTAACAGTAAGTGCATAAGACCTAATTTTTAGACGAAATTTCTCTCAATAATTGACAGAATTGACTGAGTCCCCTGAATTTTTTCAGGTTCTTTATACAACTGTTCAATTATTTGTAAATATTTGAAACGATTTTGAAAAAGAGCCTTTTTAAAATTCTCAAAAACTGTATTTTCTTTTCTGTTTCTAGTTTCTCAGATTAAAAAAATAATATATATTTATGAAGAATTGAGCACTTGAATGAAAAATCTGAAAAATTCAGGGTACCGTTACAGAGTTGGGACAATGGCAGAAATTTTTTATAAATCAAATCAAAAATGGTGAAGAACAGACGTTGGTCGGTTTTGCATGGAATTCCCCATACATATGATAAGCTTGAAAATTTCGATCAAGTTATAAAAAGCTGACTTTCCGAGTGACATTGATAATTATTATAAAATACAACTGACTCAAAAGTTAATTCGCTACAAGGAAATTAACTTTAATTTTCATCAAAAATTTGTTCTCCGTTTCACCTGTTTCACATTTTTTTATTTTGGGTTTTTTTTTTTTTTTGTTTCGAAAGAACAGATGAAAAAAACAAACTTTTGGCCGCACCCTGAAAACTTTACCGTCAGTTAACCGCATTGATCGACGTCAATTATCGGGGATGACTCAAGTCGCGGAAGGTCGTCTCGGTTGGTTCCGCCCTTGCGTATCGAGCAAGTATTTGGTTTACCCGTCAGCGTCACGCGAGGATTTACAGGCGCATATTTCCAACAGCACGTCGCCTGTTGCCACATACTGATGTACCTTGCGGTATCGCAAGTGAGTCGTTTTTTCCTCCATCTTTCTTTCTCTATCCTTCCCTTTATTTTTTTCCTTCACTTTTATGACGGCATATTGTAGTTTGCGTGACCTCGCCGACGTAATCGCGGCAATTTTGACGTGCCCGTGAATGTTCTGTTCTCCGCGGTGCAGGTGCGGCGAAACGGAACCGGCCAGTTCGGACGACGATATCGCGCGACGGTCTTATCGTCCCCCGGATGTCACGAAATCGTAAGCTCCGTGTTTTAAGGGCTGCGTCACATGCGGAAAAGGCCTTTGTATCGTTTAAAACTTTACTTTGCTATGCGAAATATGGTTTTTCATCGTCGTAACGAGGCATTCGATAGACCCTTGCAAATACGTGAATATTATAATTGGTGAAACGGTTCAATTATAGTGATTCTAATTGAACGATATGAACAAACTGATATCCGAGTAATGCGGGTAGTAAGTAAATATTTCATCAGAAATACATTGTAGAAGTGATGAGTTGAAACGTAAAGTAATACAGTTCAATTATAAACATAAAGTATCGATTAGTGAGCCGTGATTCGGATGAAAGACGGCGAAAGATCAGCGAGCCTTAAACGTAATGAGAAAGAAACGTGCTGTGTGCGTACGTAGGCTGACAATATAATTAACGTCCGTTAGGCTAATTGAATTCCCAGTGAGACGTTAATTGGCTGGAGAGACTGGTTAGAGTCAGAAAGTAATTTGCAATTAGCCTAATCCGTCCGTTACAACGAAGAACCGAGGCGTCGAATTGTTCACGATTCAACGAACGACTTGGTAAGTTGTTGATTTCATTGGCTTTGCGTTGCGTACGCCTTGGAAGCAGAAATCGTCGATTGGGCAGGCAGCCGATATTCGAGGCTGAAAATAACGTGGAAATACAGAAGAAGCCAGATTCGAAAGAAAAGAATGAAAAAAAATTTTTTTTTTTTTTTTGCAGAGCTCGGGCAATTATCGCGGGGCAATTATTTCGACGATTTTAAAGGGCTCTTGGCAGTTTAGCTTTTACCTGCTCAATTAGTGATGGATGGGGCTTCTAAAGCCTGCGCCTATCGGTTTGCTCGAGCTGTTTTATACGTGACCGAGTGCAAAGTCTATATACACACATTGCGGAGATTGAAAAGTTTACTGATTGATCGTATCCGGCTCACGGTTATTCTACAGCCTGACTCGATCCTGTGCTCAACGCTGTTACAGGGAAGGAAAACTGGAAGGTGAAAGATGGAAGAAGAAGCGACAGAAGAGTTTTCGCGATTTTCGCAAAAAATGTCATCGCGGATATGAAACTTTGAAACTTCGGAACGAGCAGAAAATAACGCAAACTTTAACTGGTACGTTAATAATTCTTTTGGAATTCGAATAAATTTGTCGGTAAATTTTTATGAATTCATTCCCTAAACTTCAAACATTTGATCAATAATACAGTTCGATGAAACGATGTGAAAAGAATTTGTTCTTGTCTTGTTTGAAATTTTTAAAAAATAGATGAATCTTGCGAAACCTCGTAGTCAGTCGCATAATTTTTATAAAAATACTTGCTCAAATTTGAGATTATTTTATAATTATCGGTTCAAAAAGAAGTCCACAAGTTAATTAATTATCCGGATTGTTCATTTTTCACTTTGAGATTTACAACTCCTTGCGCGTACTCAATGTCCTGACAAATTGCGAGCCTGCACAGCGTCAATTTTTCCTGGCGCATAAATTCTTCGCGATTTTATGATCGGCCTGCAGCCCTGAAATGATGCCGAGTCGTCTTTCGCGAAAAAAGTGTCAAAATTCCCCCTCGCGTTATCAGAGTTCCATTTATGCCCTTTCACCTTATCGGGTACTTTGCAGCTGCTTACATATTTCAGCCCTGCACGAGTCTCAACTGTGAAAATACAATTTTTCATTTTTCATAGCCCCGCTCGGGCTTATTTTTCAGGTAAATTAAGGAGTGACTTGAACTCCGCTCCTTGGTCGATAAAACCGTAGTGAAATGGGTGGGGATCAAAACTTGGGAGGGTGAATATTTCGAACGGCATGTATACCGAAATTTCAAACATGCGAAAATAAAATAGCGAACGATGAATAGTTTGAAATTTCGATGTATCGGTCATTCGACATATTCACCCTCCCAAGTTTTGACCCCCAACCGGTGAAATTTGTGTAACTTTGATAAAATTAGCAAGATATAATCGATAAAGCCTAAAGCGCGATAAGGAAAATCGAAGTGAAGGCAAGTGAATAAGCTGCAATATTAATCGTGCGGCAACGAAACGCTATTCGTATCGTTATAGAGGCGACGAGTTTTATCGCGACTTTACAAACAGCGGGAGCCGTAGCCTTGAACTAAAATACATCCTGCTGCCCGTTGCTGATCATAAAATCTTACAGGGTGCAAGAATAAAACAGTCGATAATTACAAACGCGAAGAATGCTGAATCGCTCCCACGATTTAACAATTTATTTATGTCACACGGTAGTTTTACCGTGACGCTGATGAACTGACTATAAGCAATGACATTGTTTTTTGTTTCTTCACTTTCTACGTGTAACTCGAGTTATTTTTTTCCCACGAGCTTGCGACAAGCTTCTGTTTCAAAAATTTCACAACTTATTTCCCGTGATAATTGCTCGGGCTAAAATTTTATCTACTTTCGCGTACAATAACGATGGCTGTAATTTTCGTTTCAGAGCTTCATGTTTATCGTAAGACCGAATCATTGTCGCAGTAATCGTAAAACTATGAAAAAAGATGTCAATACTACGTAAGTATTTTAATTTTTTCAAAAATATTCCACATTTTGAAAATCCCTGACAATCTTCTACACCGCGAGGTAAATTTCTGCTCGCCTTTCCACCGATCCCGGCAGCTCTTCGAATCATTCGCTCAAGATTGATCTCCATTAGCCTCCCCCTAGATTTTCAAGCCCCTCACGGAACGTATCCGGGTCGGTAAAATCCTCCCACGCCAATTTATACATCCGGAGAGGGTGTCGCGCGATTGAACGAGATTTCGACGTCATTACCTGATCAGAGATGCGCGATGGAGCGGCGATCAATCGGCCAAGCAAACACACAAACAAACAAACAAACAAATAAACTAACAAGCAAGTGGGTAATCCGTAAGACGACGGCCTCGGAGTATCGATTCAACGAGCTCTAAGAGTGCTCCAAAATACGTCCGCTTAGCCCACTTCCGGCCACGGCTAGTGCGATTCGTTGTCTTACAAATTTCGATTTACGCTGTCTCCGCGCAGAGGCGGAAGTAAAGAACAGGATTTTGTACTCAGGTTAATTCAGTCCAGACCCAACAACGAGCCATCAATCTACGACGTTGAAGACAATCAGAAAGATAAATTACTAACGGCAAATTCGAAGCTGGAGTGAGAATAATTTTCGCCAACAAGTGGCTTGCGGCAAATGGAAAATTGCGCGATATCGCTTTTCGCAATGCCCGGTGTGTTATTACGGTAACCGTCGAGGAAAAAGTGGCTCGAAGAAAAGAGGCGAAGTGTCGTTACAGCAGATCAATACAACGAACTGCGTATTACAGAGTAGGTTTAGTTCGGTACTTTAGTTTATCAGGTGCGGAGGGGGGTGAAAAAAGCCGGTTCGAAAGTGGGGCAGTTTTTCCTCATCGAATCGTTCGTTTCAACGCGGCGTGAAAATAATTTCGATTTTTCTTTACACCTGCACTTTCGTCGCTTGCTTTTTGGTACTTCTGTTTTTTTTTTTTTCTTTTCCTTTTTCTTTTTTTTCTCCACACTCGCGTTACCGGCAACGTTCGACCGACGACCGCAACACTCGCGAGAAGGTGACAAGCCGCGTTTCTTTCGCGTACTGACTGACTGACTGACTGACTGACTGACTGACTGACTGACTGAATGTTTGGCCACGTGTTGTGTCGCCAGCACCGGCTGCGGGCTCATCGACGGTATTACAGTAGCCTGAAATCCGCGTGATGTTTGGTGCTGCCATCGCCGGCCGATCCGCCAACACGAAACACTCGTTGCGAAACCCAAAGGGTGAAACACCCCGATGATAGGAATTGACTAAAGATACCTCGAGTGCTCCTCGGGATTGAAGGAAGTGGTTTTTCTTTCTTTTTTTTTATTTTTCCTTTTTCTTTTTCTTTTTTATTCACTCAAATAATGGCGCGTGACTTCGTAGCTTCCTTTTTTCCGTCGTGTTATTCTAGTGCTTCTTGAATGCAGAGACGGGAAAAGAATGACACTCGACGAGAGAAAGAGAACCTTCTCATTGCTACGTGACTAACGTAATATTGGATACGATTTCACACTCGACGGAGTAGCGATATATTATACGTGAATATTTTTCTCACACGAGTAGATTTAGGTACAATTCGTTAATCGGTGAATCGCGGAATAAAGCAGAGCTTGCGGAAATCGTATACTGCTTGTTGGTCGTGACTAGAGCCCGGATAAATAGGTATGTATGTATTAAAAATTACAAGGTACGTACATATAATATAGATTTAGTAAAACTAAGTTATGGAAAATAGAATCTGCATTTTCTGGCTCCAAACATATATACTTTATGTGGAAAATCGAATAAGGAATGAAAATGATTCAAATGAAAAATATGTATTTACATGTTAATCCGGGCCCCAGTTACGATATACTCAAAAAAGTATCGAATTTTCACGACTCGGTGTCGTTTACCAGTTTTGTTTTACAAAATTATTGATGCGACGGCCAAGCGGAGCTTCCAAGCTTACCGAACCGCGTCGGTATTACAGCGTGATTTCGTACTTGCGGAGCTTCATCGATCCTCTCTCCAGCAACGTTAAAGCTCGCCAGAGTTCACTGACTTGAATTTAGGTGGCGGTGAACGCGGATAATTTAGGGTTGGTATATTATTACATGCGCATAACTGCTTACGCTGATATATAATTCGAGTTTGTACGTACGTCTTGTGAAATGTTTTTTAGCTTCGCGACTCTGACGGTTACGCGTATAATTTTCGCTTTGTTTTTAAGGTCCGTGATAAAATCGCTAAGGAAAGTGTACTCGAGTTTCAAAAAAAAAAAAAAAAATGTTATCATTACACAATTTCTTTGAATAATCGACGGATCGTGTGAAAACAAAATAAGAAGTGTTATTTTCAGATCCAGTCGAGGGTGTAAACGACGATGAGACAAAATAATGAAACTGGCGATAAAACTGACCTTGTTCAAGTTATCGGAGTGAAGAATACGGTCGACCGAATTCAGTCTAGGAACTCCGTCCAATTGGCTGGCCTCCTTCAGTTGTGCGGGGGATGGTGGCGGGGGAAGTTGTTCTTCCGTGCCGCTACCAGCGAATCTCGTCTTCTGGAACAATGAGAAAATTACGTACCGAAGGGGTCGGCTGTATAACCGAACGAGAGAGTCCGTTTCGGTTCAAGATGTGACAAACCCTGTTTACGGGGCTCATTGGATCAATATTATTATTCCTTTCAGAAAGGATACGGAATTCGTGTACCACGCAAGAATTTCTTTTGCACAATTTCGATTCATCGGATCGATATTCACCGTTGATCGGATACCGTGACAACGATCGTGTGAATTATTTACACCGGGGATAGAAGAAAAAAAAATAAGGGACAAAGATAAACGGAGAGAGGCGGAAATAATAGAAATTGACAATCGGATACGTGACCAAAAATTCTGAACGTGACAGCGAGGCGAAAGCATTTCAACATACGGCTGCGAAGGCAGGAATAGGCGAGCCCTTGCAGGGCTAATCGCTTGAAATCCGGGATTTATCATACTGTGGATGTACCAGGTGGGCTTCTCGATCGGGTCCATTTTTATTTTATTTTTCTCGCTATCAAGTTTTTATTTTTTTTTATTTTATCTTTGTACTGTCTAGTCCCGAGACTAGACGTAGTGAAAACTTGACTCGGACTAAATCCCTTTCGATTTACCGTCACGGGATTTAATTATAATCGCAGTTGTAAGGCTGACATTCGATTTGTATGAATCTGTACTGTTTCGGTTTATTTGCTTCACTGAATGACTACGAAAAAAAATATATATATATATATATGAGAAAATAGGGACCCTCGATACGAAGTGACGATCTTTACGAAGCTTGTAGAATCGATTTCATCACTGATTCATTCAAAGAATTGAGTTCGCTTCTTAGGTATATAATTACAACGTGATAACGAGAAACGGTGTTTTCCCCCTTTTAACAAGATTGAATCGAATTATTGTAACAAAACAAATACGACGGTTTGAGCTTGATTGATGATATCGTACACACATATAGCGGAGTGAATAAATTGGGTGAAAATAATTTCGTGAGATCGTTTCGCTGAGAAGGAAAATGGAGTGCGGATATCGAGTTGAAAAAAATATGGAGCATCGAAATAATTATCTCCGCAATTGCGATCATCCACTATACCTATCTATATAGACACCGTGAATAAGATTAATTTCGTAAATCACCGAGAAGAATACGGAAAATGTTTTTTTCCGCAGATTTTGAAGGTATCGTGCCACTGCTGGTGGATCGCTGGGCGTTCAACTTGTAACAATAAACACAGCAGCGGCTATTCTTGATTGGGGTATGAGAAATGTTTATCTTCACTGCATCGCGAACGAACCAGTGAGAAATAACGAAAAACGAACAAACCGACGCCTCTCGCAACCCACGTCAAGGACCGTACTACAAAACCTGAGTCGTTAGCCACAAAAAATCAGACTCGTCAAGCATTATCATCGTACAGTCGGCAATATATAGCGTGAAGAAACGTGAGGCGAAATCATTTCGCGAGGTCTTCAATTTTCCTGAAAACTTTTGCTTGCCACACCTCTAATTGCGTAAGAGGAAAATACATCTTTACGATATTCGTCCTTACTACCGATTAACTAATTTGCGACACAGTTTAAAATTAATGTATCGAACGTCGGATAAATTATCAATTTTTTGGGATCGATTAGTGACTGCAATCAGCTTACTTTGTCCCAGCAGCATCCGCACAGATTTGACCGATCGCGAGATGAGCGATTGCCGTGGAGGTCAACGCGATTCGGACTTTTTCCGCAAAACGAAGACACCGAGTTACCGCTACGTTTCGGTCTTCTGCGTTTCCTCACCTTACTCGGTACGGCGTACATGTAATCACTGAAACGTCGGCGAGAATGTCGCACTATGGAAACCCAGTCGATCATGACGAACGATGTTCGAGAGAGTAGAGTAGGTGTGTAAGAATTAAAAAAAAAAAAAAAAAAAAAAAGAGAGAAAAAAGACGACAAAAACGATGCACGGGTTGATTTACGGTTCGTTTCACTCTACGTAGCTTTTCCGCCTCGACGCTGCTGCCCTCGTCTTTTTCCTCTTATTATCTCTTAGAACTTGACCGAGGATCGTCGTATCGTCGTGTTCCAAGACCGATCCGAGTTGTAAATCTATTCGCGAGAATTTTGTGCGAAAAACGTCATGGAGTATGGAGCGGAGCACGTGACGCGAGGCGAGGGTCGTTCGAAGACTGCCGACGCGGCATGTTCCTCGCGAAGTTCCCGTCGTCGTCCCGACGCTTCCGCCAAGGTGGCGTCTAATTCCGACGCCGAACGGCGAGAGCAGCCAACGCCGCCGGGCGCCAGAGCCACTCTTTTGGTCTGATTAAGCTCGCCTTACTAAATCTCACGCTATCCTGTCCCCGGTTTCTCTTATATATCAGCCCCGGCTCATTTACCCAGGGGATGTTTTTACCGGGGAAGGGGTTAACAAGCCCGGAATATACTCCGGTGACTACGCAACTCTTCGACGCCTCGCTCGAGTCGAAAGCCAGCCGACGAATACCTTGGAAAATTATTCCCCACCTCGTATTTTGGCGATATCAGGTCTTTTACTATTCGCCGTTACTGTCACAGTTGCGATAAAGGAGCGGAGGACGGTGGAGAGAGGATGGAAGACGAGAAGGGGACGGAAATAACAAAAGGGTCAAAATTAATGGTGGAATTTGATCCCGGACGGGAGTCGTATGAGTGACGGTAGGGTGATGATGATTTGAAAATATTAGGTTCGACCGATCAGTTGACGGCGAAAGAATTTCGTTTGTCGCGTATCGCATTGCGTAGATACTTACAACGCTGCGTTTAGTTGCGATAACGAGAAATCGAAGGCGGTATAAACGATGTGAGAAGGGTTACATTTTTATGCTAACCCGGAAGCTGGAAATATTGAAAAAGTTTCTCGCAAAGTGAAATAACTAAGTCGCGATTCGCGCGATACAGCGTGGTTGAAAATATGATATTGAACGGAAGAGGAAGAGAATAAAATTGGAAGTCTTACATTACACGTGAACTAAACTTCCGTTATCGATAGATGGAAAAATTTGATTTCTAAAGTTTCTCTGAAAAATTTGCGATTCAATTGCGGAAAGTCGATCGCTTCGATTTGAGCTATAAGTCCACAGAAACAAACACAGCCCGCGATACTCGTGTCATAATCCTGAGATGGCTGATTTTTTTCGGACCGTGGCTCGCTCGGTATCTGAATGCTCATCCGGAGAGGGATCTAAGAAAAACTAAGGACGTAACAATGGGGGAGAAACCGAAGGGGCGAAATTTGTGTCAAGAGGTGCAGAGGTATCCAAACCTTTGTATTCCTTCTTATATATACCAATTCATAGCCGAGAATTTTCTATCCAGGAATTGTTCGGTGTCATGCCTGCCTTCCCTCGAAAAGGATACGAGGAATTTTTATTTCCGTCGCACAACGGCGCGTCCTTTCGATATACAACTTTCAAAAAACGAAAACGTTCGTAATCGACAGAGCAAGCTTGTAAAGTCAGGGTTAAAAATTTTGCAGACGATGAATCGATCGGGAGTTGAAAGATAAAGTTTTATCCCAACTAATGCAGATCGTCGCAGCTCGCGCAGGGAGCAACTTCCGTATTCTGACGGACGTTTCGAAAACCTCGTTATAAAGATTTTCTACACGGCATTGTCGGGTCGCGAAGTTGAGTGTATCTTGTCGTTAGAATCGTCGCTGTACAACAGCGGATGTGCCAAACGACATCCGCCTTTAGGAAGTACGCGGATCCTGCTTCGGCGAGCTCGTCGCCCGGCTGTTACCGTGGCTACAGTATTTTCCATCCCTGCTGAGTGTTTCAAATCCAGTTTATCTTTCGCTTTCTGTACATATAACACAACCACCGAGCCAGTATCAAACGCGGTGTGTACGCTGTCTGCTTGTTTGTACAGAGCGTGTATGTGTTTGTATATACACGTATAGACGAGAGAACAAACAAGCCGTGAACTGTGTCTGGTTTAACTTTTTTAGATCTGGTGGCCAGTTTCGATCCAAGTGAAAAAAAAAATTACAATGAGAGAACAAAAATATAATCAGGAATGTAAAAAGCTTTAGATTGGAGCTAACGTATCAAATTGGCAAAGTTCTTTTTTCGTCGATTCAAACTATGAAAACAACGTTCGACAAGATTCGTAAAGTCCAATCAGTAGTTGAAACGGTAAAATTACCGACTGCTCTGCGAATGATAAAGCTCTCTGGTCGTGCGTTGAGAAAATAACTCTTCGTGCCAACGAAGATAACTCGAGTTTGAAATGGTGGTAAGATTCGAAGCAGGCGGACATCGCGCGAGGGCTTTTACCGACGCAGAGTTACTTAAAGCTCGGCAGAGCTTACAGGGAAAGCTCTTCGTACCGTCCATAGGTAAGGCGGAGACCTGCGCTACCGTTTTTTGGCACCGAACGGTAGATACGATTACATGGTTCCGAGTGTCGACTCGTTTTCCGACGTCATTGAGGATTTATTTTTATTACATTATTTCTCACGTACCTGATTCACGTCCTGATGTCCTTGCACTTCGGGATTGGCCGAGCCGCGTTCGTAGAGGTTCAGTATCGTCTGCGGTAACGAGAATACAGACGTGGGGCCGCCCTGCAACAGAAAATACATTCTCGTAAGAGGAGAGGAAGGTGATTTACGGCCATTGAGGGGGGTGATTCTACCTTTCAGCCGCGGAAAATATCCGCTGCGAGTCACGGTTTGACATCGAGAATAAAGAAGTTATCGCGAAAGTGTATCTTCGTTTGATTCTCACGAGTTATCAACCGATAAAGGCACTGGAACTACTTCGGGGAATAGAGTACGTGACTTCCAACCACAAACCGGGATCCTGGGAGCGTATTGCCCGGCAAAGTACCTCCCGGAGGCAAGTTTAACTCGTCGGTGATCCTCGGTTTCCTCCACGGTAGGGATGAGAAACGGACAAACTGCATGCTATCGGAATAGGATCGTACGGATCGCAAGCTGTTTGCAACGCGGCGTGCCGTTCGTCGGAGAATAGGGGATGATTAGTCTTGGTATGCTTGGCGACACTTGAGGAGAATCGAGGCTCAAGATTTGGTCCAAGGTCGAAGGGAAAAGCTCCGTGATTTGATCGATCGGTGAGTTTCGGCTCAGCGGATCCAATCACGAAAGGCAATAGATGTCTGCTGTTGGGGATTTGGGTATGCGGGAAACGGGGTTGAGGTAAACTGATATAAGCGAGGACGACTTCGAGCTCTGCATTGCAGGATAAAGCCGCGAGGAGGGGGGAGGAGGGATGGAAACATTGCGGTGGATAAAAAGTGAGGAGAGTAGAGGGTGAGGAGAAAAAATGTCGGAAAAGGGAAAAATGAAAGTGGGAGCAGAAGTGGAAGTGAAGTATAGGATCGCTTGGCGGAACCCTTTCAGGATAAAAAAACAAAGCGTCTGTATTGCGGCATCGCTGAAAGTACGCCAAGATAAATAAGTTTGAACATCGAGCAGGGGGTGGATAGGCATCGAGGAAAAGTATCGAGATCCGGTAAGCCGTAACGAAACAGGAGGAAGGCTTCGATGTGGATATAGAATACTTACGCGGGCGAACCCCCGACCAGGTTCCAACGATTGAATGACATTTCTAGAAGCGGGCGATATTCAATCGACTATTACCGATAACTCGACTCCACCGACTCCGACTCTCCGCTGCAGCTAGCTGACTTCCGTTGTGGTTTTGTATTCACCTCACGTGGAGCGTGCTGATTCAGAAGAAGCTAGCGTTCGGGATTTCTTGGTACCGATGGTAAAAAATGTTTCAGCCGTAAGGCGCCCTCTTCCGTTGTTGAATTTTCTTTCTAAGGTACGTGTGCATTCACGTATCGGAAAAAGAATCTCGCCAGGCATCCGGTGGAAAATATAGAACGCGGCTTACGCGGGAAAAAATGCAAAATCTCTGATTCATCCTTCGGAAGCCTCAACTAAAGTTGCATAAATCGGGAAATATAGCCAGATTAGCATAGTCTTTTCGTGCCGGTTTTATTCTTTGGCTACTGTTTCTACTCTCCTAAAAAATACGAGAAACGACGGACACGAACCAACTCTTTTTCGGCGTCGAGTTCAAATAAATACTGACAATAAACTGGTCTGTTCGTTACGTTAACGAACACTGACAAACGAGGAAAGCTGGGATCCAGTCACGTTCTGGTCATTTCCCGAAAAAATTCGATCTGTCAGACTGATGAACAAAATGAGTGGTGCGAATAATGCTTCAAGCATCCTGAAACTCAATTTAGATCATCGATTACATATCAGTAATTTTTGATAGCTATGCGGAAGTAGACGAATGACTATTTTCCAGAAGAATGACTTGCGGTTTTCGCAAGATACCGTACCGAGAAGTTGGTCCGAAATACTTCATCGTCAGTCAGAGGAAGAAGTCATCTCCGATTACCGCTGATCAACGATAAACCGAACTTCAACGTGGGACGTAATACCATTCTTCAAAACTGAACTCTACCCAAAGGCGGCGACGATTGTAAATCCGAATCTTTTCATCTCTATTCTGCATTCTACGCGACAGGGTATTGCATCAGTATATTTCACTCGCGGCATGTTTCCTCCGTTCCTAGAAGCATATCCTTAGTTGAACGTCGTGTTCACAACTGGCCACAATACCACGACTGGTTCTCGTCGAAGCTTTGAGTGATACCTTTGCCGTGTAACGTAGCTTTACGCAGGTATATCCGCGATGCATATCAATGTCCCAGATCTTTCAGTCCATTTCCATTGTGCGATTCAAGGTATATCAGAGAAGGCTAAAGTCTTGCCGCTACGTTGCGAACTTCGTCTCGGTGGAAAGCCACGGAGTGATAAAAGCTCGGCATCACCGCGGTACACGTTCCCGGAGTTTCCGAAGCTTCAAGGAATGATCAATGCGGATGAAGTCGAGTCGAAAAGAGCGCGGGGCACTTTCCCCGATATTGACGTGTACCTTTTTCCCCCGAGTGAGTTCAGGAGGATCTAGGGTTTCAAAGGAGCATCGAAAGGATCACGGATGCCCTTCAAGTTTCATCGTTCAAAGTCGCAAAGCGGTTTTGGCTCTGCTTGCGAACCAACGCCTGGCTGTCCGGCGATGAAAGCTTGTGAAACTGTCCGGCCAGTTTGAAGTATCGCGTATCAGTGGTGTTACATCTCGCCAAAGGCCCTCCGCAACTCCTCCTTAATTGTCACCAGAGCTTTGGTGTTCCTGATCGTAGTTTGTACACTGCTGGTGGCGCCTCCAGCTCGCTGCACGGTAGACTTAATGACCGATCAACGACCCCAAGCTACGCGGCAAATTATCCACACTGGAGAACCGCCGCGACATGGCGACACCTTCTTCGTTTCATCGTCGCGTTCCGTACTGTCATTATACGTGCTAGAGTGAATTATTTTTATCAAAGGTTGACAACGAGCTGTTCTATTTTGTTCAATGTTAATCTACACGACCCGGTCTTCCGTGTATCAGGCAAGAGAAACAACCGTTTGTAAGGTTATTTACAGTCAGTTATAATACTTTGTTTGCAAGGTTCAACTATCCGGAGAATAGTTCTGAGCCTGACGGTATATTTCTCTGGGGGATTTATTTCGCTGCACCGTTGGATTAATGAAAGCCGTGTATTTATTATCGCCGTTCTGCAGAAGCAGCGAGAAAAAACGTATCTACTGATCCAAAGAATTTATTTAGGTAGATAAATACGCGTGAAGAGGCTGTAATAGATTTTCGCGAATTTTCAGTTTTTTTTTTTTTTTTTTTTGCGCTGTGTTGCAGAATGTTGCTGCCAGTTGATCTGTGCGGATGATGGAACGATATTCGGCAAGTTTACTCCGTTACTGTCACTGCGAGAAGCTTGAATATTGGAATAGCAATTATGTTTGTTGACCCGTATTCTTTTCATAACGTGAAAGTTTGTTTCTTGACTAGAGAGAGAGAGAGAGAGAGAGAGAGAGTGAGAGACATGAAAACAGCGTCGAGCTTTCAGCGAAGAGTGAAAACTTTATAATAAGAATCGATCGATCAAGTCTTTCCGTCCCAAGAGAGGTGTAAGACTTTTAATTGCAAAGTAGGTGTTCCGAATCAGCGTAAAGACTAACAATAAGAATTACTTTTGAAACTACGACGATTGCTGGGATTTGTTCAGACTATGAAGAGGACACCGAAAGTGTATTTAGCGAGGGAGGCTGGGACGATATCCTAGCAGAAAGGTGTTAATAGACCAGAAGGTCCTTCCGAATCGAGAAAATGATAGGGGCGAGGGTTTAATTCAACTTTACTCGGAGTAATTGGAGATCTAGCGTAGCGGGAAAGAGGTAAAGAGGGTCAGCTGAGCAGGCAAAATACCGGGTAGCAGCTGCAGCTCAAAGAGAGAGGAGAGAGAGAGAGAGAGAGGAGATCCAACTTCCCTGAATACTAATTAAAGAAGTTTGAATCCCTGGAATCGAATCCGGAATGGCTTTTGATCTTCACTTCGGTAATAATATCATTCCGAATAAAAGCTCAGGCGCGATGAAAATTTTGCCACCCACCGACGGCGGAGTTCAAACTCTCGCGGTTTCTAAATTCGGGCGGCTAAGTATAAACCTCGGTAAATCTTAAATTGACTGTCGCCGCTCCTGCTTCTTATCTCTCCAAGGACTAAGTGCCTTTTCTTCACTCACCTTTGCTTCTTCCTAATCCTTCAAAAACACTTGCCGGCAAAGTGTCCGAAACAATTTTCTTCGCGAACAAAAAGCGCGGGATTATTTTCCAACAATAAGCTACTCTAAGCTCGTGCGTAGTAGTCTGCCTACGGAATAATTTAATATTAATGAGAGCTCGGTTGCGAAGGGACGCGTGGAGTGAAATTGCTTGGAGATAAATTAAAAGCGGAGAGAAAACCGTGTAAATAGAGATAAATGGCTGTGGGCTGAAGGATTGTACATAGCAGCTGGAGATGGATCACTAATTGCGGGATACGGCGAGGGAAGAAGAACAGATTTTCGAACCTTTCCAAGCGAGCGGTCGCATATTAATTATACCACCAGCTATCGGATTATTCGACCACAGTCAGATCGACGGAGCGAAATATCGCGGACTGTCTCTCATTTGTTCTCCGCACTATTTTTGCTACGATATTTGTGTTTTATACACTTTTCACCCCGTCGCATAATAATAACATAACGTTGGAAATTAGTCTCTTCATGGTTTATTATGCATAAACTTAGGTCGGTAACAGTACGTTAAAAGCTCCGTGCTTGCACGTGCGGGCGAAAGTTGGTAATTGTTAAATGAGGTAACCCAAAGTGGCTTGTGAATTGAGAGTAAAGAGAATATAATAACCGCGTAATTTGAAAGCTTAACAACAAAACCCGGGGAGCCACTGATTGTCCCTAACGCGCAATTTTCAGCATGAGCAAATACGCCGGAATGGCGAAGTAGCGAATTTGATTTTTGTCGCTTGCGCGCTTCGGTTATCGACGGTGAAGATACAACTGCCGTGACAAAGGCAGGCACGATGGTGACGAATGGAAAAGTACGAACGGCGAAAAGCGATGAAACGATTCGTCGAAACCTTTTTCACGCTCTCGTCAATGAGTCGGCGTTTTAATTTCGCGCAAATTCGTCAATCAGCTGTAGAGCCGTTTTAATTCGACGAATGGGCAAAGAGGAGTGGAGGGTATCTCCCGCGACTCCATCCAATTCCAGACATCCCTTCGGGGTTTATTGCTTGGCCTGGGCTGCGCTTAGCGCGAATCCGGCCCCGCGCCATTTCACAGTCTAATAAAACGGAATAATTTCACCGCCGGGAATTAAGGCTCTGTGTCGATACATTGAGAACAACGACAGGCGTACGGTTACTTTGCACGAATGGCATTGGTCGGGGTTTGCGAGGGGGTCGAATTGGAAGAAAGGAGAGTCGGTCGGGAATCGGGGGAGCTTGCGGGGAGGAGTTGATGGAGAGAATCGAGGTGTGAGAAGGAGAGAAAACTAAGAGGAAAGAACGATTAAACTTCTCTCGCGTCTTCTTTGACTCCGATGCTTTCTTTTCCGCCTGTCTAACTCTAATCAATATAAATCGAATTGCAGATTAATTCCCTTCCTATAGCGGTTCCAGGCTGGGAATAAATGGGAAAGAGGGCAAAAGAACACCCGAGAAACAAGCGGAAAACCACAATGCCAGAGGCTAGTCGGGTGGAAGTAGTTTTCCTTTCTTTCACTTTTTTTTCCGTCTCTTTCTTTATGCCACACGAAATAAGAATCTGAGATCCAGTGATTCTCGCTTATTATCAGGTATACACGGGCTTATTCACGAATATTTGCCCAACTTTTCCGAGACAAAATTTGAATCTAACTGAAATTTGTATACGTTATTTGTACACGTTGATCAATTTTATCAATTTTTTTGAATTGGACTGTTATCTTCGAATTCCGAGCACTTCCTGACGTTGGAAAAAAAATATGACCTGATGTGTTTTTTCTTTTTTGTATAAAAAAGCCTCATCTTTCCGAATGTGAAATATATTTTAATGTATATCTCTTTACACGATATACCTCAAAACGTAGGTTTACTTTTTCTCATAAAAAAAAAAAATAGAAACATTTCATATTTTTATTCAAAATAAAATGTAAATTCGGAAAATTCGGAATCCCTAGAATATTAATACCAATTTAATCGTGATACCATTTTCACTTCACTCTTATAATTTTGGTATACACTCGAAAAGTCTACTTTTTGAAATTAAAAATATAAATAATGTATTTTTTCAGCCTCCGCATATACGATACCGATAAAGCGAAAAGAAGCGTCGTTTTGGGACTTTCTGAAAATAGATTTCCTGTTCACAAAGATAAAACTTTTTTACAAAAAAAGAACACACACATCGTCATATTTTTTTTAAAACAACAGTAACAGTTATGAAAGTTAAAAGACGAAGGTTCAATTCGAAAATGTGACAAAATTGGTCAACGTGTTTGTCGTGACGGTTGAGGCCTAGGGACCTGAAAATTCAAAGATTTTCATACCCTGACGTACGCTAACAAATATTCAAAATTTCAGGGAAATCGAAATTCCTACGCTGAAAGCTGACCAAAGGTGCGTGGATCAGTCCGCGTTACGATGCCTCTGGGTTTTTCAAATCCGTAGCTATTGAAACCTGGAAACAAACGTTTGAGCAAGAAGAGTAAGAAACCTCGTCGATTAATCTTTCTCGAGAAAAGCGTGTCTTTGTCAGAAGCGAATGGTATTAATGAAACGAAGAGAAAAAAGAAAATTCAACGGCACCGTTCCTTAACCTCGTTTTTGAATTTCTCATTGAACGACATCGGTCGGCGCGATCGGACGGTTACAGGCAGCGACTACGGCTAAACGAAGTCGAAGTTCAAAGCGTCACGGTGCCCGAGGTTCAACAACGTTACAAACGAATTCATCCAATACCGAGTTGGAGATTAAAACAAGCAAAGCCGCGAGACACGCGGTCGCTTCGCTCCGGTATTGCTACTTAAGATTCAAAGGTAAAACCCGATACTGGGTGGGACAATTTAACTTTCTTCCGCCTCCTTCCCCCATTATGCAATAGACGACGCGGTAGTTTCGCGCTTGACGTTTCGTAAAATCAAATATTAGATACTGGCAAGGAAGGTATCCCAGGTCGATAACCTCGTTTTGATTTCTTTTGTAATATGTTAGAGTAAACTAAAAACAAAGGCGACACCTATCTCTTTTTATCTGCCATTAAAGACTTTGAGGGGGTGAAACCACCCTTCAAACGTTAAGGAGTGATTTGGCAGTTTCTTTTTTTTCTTTTTTTTTTTTAATTGAGAAAATTACAAATTTCATACCTCGGTGTGAGAAAACTTTTTACTTACTTTGGATGCTGGTTTCACGTTCTTCAAGCGTTTAACGGCAGATAATAAAATAAACAAAAAAAAATAAAAAAGAAAGATTACCTTGCTTGTTAGATCACGGTGTAGGTATCCGCCATAATAGCGACGGGTCTTCGAACCTTACACCGTGCGAACGAAGAGGATCCTACACGTCGAATTCGCCTAATTACAATTCCCGGGTAACAATTCCCTTAATTTCTCCCCTCCGAACGCGGTACTGTATCAAAGCAAGGCAATCACGAGGTAACTCGATATCGTGGCACGCATCGACGAAGATAATGATCGCAGGTTTTCGCTGTGTTGGAACGGCAGCGTTGGGAATGATGGACCGGTGCGAATTGCGTCGGTGGCGTTCGCCGCTGGACCGAAGATGCAAAGCTCCGTCTTTCCCCCATTCATCACCCCGGACGAGGTAGCACTGGGGGTCAGGTAAGGCTAATCACCTGACGTCAAGGGGCGGGAGGGACGGAAGCCAACTAGAAGCAGCGGAGCGATGCGCCGGTTAATTACTCAAGCTGTAAGATTACCTCACGTGCCAGGCAAACCCGCCCAACGAACCCTTGCTGTTCCACTTTTGTACGCAGCCGAGCTGACGGCGTGTTCTTACTTTCCGGCGCATATGCCTGCAAGCTGTCTTTTGATCGCCCTTATTTACGACAAACTACAATGCGATGTTTTAACGACTAGAGATGTAACAAAGTTATAACGGCTTACGTGTCGGTTCTGATCGTCGCTTTACGAGGTGAGTACGCCCGAGATACACCTCACCGATTTTCTTTATCTTGAGATATGTTTTGGTACGTGAAAAAAAAAAAGAAACATCACAGTCGTATGTTTTTGCGTGCCAATTCATTAGGTCAATGGGTAAAAACCGGTCCAAAAACTTATCCCTCTTGAAAATGGGACGAAAGCCTTGAGGATCAAGTCACAGCGTGTGTTATTGTCTGTTGATTGTTAATAACGTCCAATTGGTTTTGTCGAAAATGAAATAAAAAAATAAATGAATAAATAAAACCATCGTATTGTCACGATCGGTTTCTTTTCTTTTTTTTTATTATTCATTTTATTTCCATCGTTTGATGAGCGAAATCTCAACGATCACTGAAATGAATTTACACGAATGATGGTTCTCAATTGAACAGGAAAGCGAAGGGTGAGGATCAGATCCTGGAATTTAGCACAATAATGAACAGAATCGGAATTTATATCGACAAAGGCATTAAGCGGGGTTGAATTCTGTTAAAATTTTCGTTTGCTAATTCAGCGTCTAACGACGATCAGGAGATTTCAGCTCTACCCAGCTTTGCTCTGCCTAGCAGAAAATTGGGCGTTTAGAGTTCATGATGGTTTTCATTCGCGGTACGTGACCCGCGGCATTATCGTCCAATTCAAAAGAGACGGATACTCGTCGCCGTCGCCCCGGCTGCGGATCCGTGATGGTATTCGGGTAGCGTTAATTTGGAAAATTCAGGAATCGTGATTCGGTTTACCTGCCGGCAATAACGCAGCTCTCTGTTCCGTAAAACACGCGTCGACCACGCGGGAATTCTGACAGAGTACGAAAGCCACTCGGGATCCTTTGTCCGCCAAATTTTCACCTCAGGATCTGATTTTACTCGTCGAATCCAATCGAATGTGTGCTCGTTATGGAATATAATGAATATTAAGTGGCATTTATATGTATAATCGATCGACAGAATCCAATTTCAATCAATGTACGTGCCTAGGCGTAGGTTTGGGTGCAAGTATTTGTAACATTCGCTATCGCCCGTATGGGCAAGAGGGGTATTTCTGCGTTTATTGTTGATAAATCAAGCACAAATTAAACATCCGCTGGTTGGCGAAATTTCGTGATTGCTGATTAATTAATCAACACCAATCACGGAGTAAAATGGCGAGGTTATGGATTTCGACGGCAGGTTTAAAGAGCGTTATTCCATTCCAGCCACAGGCTTCGATGGTATTCTCGCAACTCCGATGAAGACGGTGTTGCCTTAAGAGGGAGTTTCAAATAATAAGCCTGGAAAATTTCTCTTCCTGTATATACAAGCTTTACGTAGCCAATCTTGAAATTCACTTTCCCGGCAACTTTTTCAATCTAGCGATGAGAGGGAACAGGGTTGAATTTGTCGCGGCTAAGGGATGCGCCGCCGGTTATCAAGACCAGAAAGATCAGATTCCCGGGCGAAGCGTGAATTAATCGCAAGTGTCGGGCAGAAACGCGAAAAGGCCGTTATACGCTTTTTGTTAGCCGTCACGTCGGCGCGAAATCCTGTACAAAATTGTGGACCATGAAAACAAGAGCCGTTTTTCAAGCTCGATGTGCAAACACGATAAGAGAATAGATTAATCGAGGCTACTCCTACGTTCTTAAAGGTAAAAGAAGAAAGAAAAAAAATAAAAAATCACACGAACACACCCATACGTGCGATGATAAAAAAAAAAAAAACAAAAATTAAAAAGAAAAATAAAACAGTAATGTCTTCAATAATTATTGCTATTGAGTGATACGTGTTTTATTTCATATTGATTGGATCAAAGTTTATTCAGCATCAAACGAAACACCATTTAACCGAAACAAAGAAGCGATACCAATTAATTGACAATGTAGCGCATGTATTTTCAATTCCCAAATTACCAAATCGCTGCGGAGGTAACGGATTCGAGATATTCCCCGATATTTATTCGTCCCTGTAATAACTATCGTCCCAGCACCGCATGTGAATGAGGTGTAATTACAAGTCCGGAGACTTTGTAAGCTGGTAGCCGCACAGTCCCCAGAGACCTCGGCTAGTTGAAATTCTGAAATTCTCGGGTCTTCGGACGCGCCTCTTCGCCCTTGTCGAACTTCCCGTAACGCTGTTGCAAACCCGTAGACACCGCAGGCCCGCAAATTACATAGAAATTGTACAGAGAGAGAGAGAGAGAGAGATAAACCCTAGCGCAGCCTATCCGACAACAAGAGGACCTCGTCCACTGGGAGCAATTTGTTCTAACGCCATCCTCTAACGAGTGAAGATATGATATATCGCTGCGAGGATGAAATTTCATCGACAAGGTTGATCGATCTCGTAGTAATATTGCAAAAAAACCGGTATACATATATATGTATAGTGTATATACATATATGTGTACATTAGGGTACGGCAAAAAAAATGTTGTTTTATTATCTTATCGTTTCCCACGTAAAAAATGAGTGCTTTCATGTATTGTAGGAAGCATCGTCGAAGTGGGACTCTGAGGAAAAATGTTGAAAATTTTCTCGGTCGACCAGAAATCATTCTGATGAGGCACCTGTTAGACTTAATTGACAGAAGCCTCCGTTTCGCGAGGTGAAATTTCACAGTGAATTAAATAAAACCGCAAGGCGGTACAGGGAATAAACTAATGAAAAATATAATATAATGTTTCAAGAACAAAATTAGATAACAACAATTTTTTTTTTTTTTTCACAAACCCTAATATATATATATATAACATTTTTTTAATGTAACAACGTTGGGAATTAATTTTTTTATCCCAAGCGTAGGGTTTACAATACGATTCCTAAGTATATGCGCACTGTGGAGATATTCATAGCCAACGATTTTTAGCACGGTAAGCCGAGAACCGAGGATGACAGAGACAGACGGTCGAACGTGAAAGTGAAATATGAACTGAGTAAAAAGGGAAAATGGAAGCGACCAGAATCAAGGCTCTTGTCACGTATCACGAGTACTTTCAACCTACGGACACTTTGTTTTCGCTGTCTTTTATTTTGCATTCACTTTTTGTGTTTTTTGTTTATTGTTCCAGTTGGTTGTTTTTTCTTTTTTTTTTTCTCTTCTCGTTACGTCACTTTGTCTTTACGATTGCTTTGTTCCAAACGTTGAAAACCCAGCGGTAATTCCTCTCGCCTTGATTCACATGAGGAAAATATATCGCCACGCATTTTTCAAAACTTAAATCCCTCGTTCATATTTTTCTCTTTTTTGTTTTCCGATTTCTGGCTACTAAATGGTGAAATTTTTCTCCTCGCAATGGGGATAAAAGCAGAGGCAAAAATAACAGAAAAAAAAACACTTGTAGACATAGCTGCGGTAGTATTTGCGTATACATAGTAAACGTAGTAATAGGGAATTTCAATTGCAGTAGGTAATAAAATAATAATAATAATAATACGTACATCAAATCCGTGAAAATGAATCTCGTGGATGAAAATTTGAAAATTATAACAATGAATTACACCGCATGTAATTTAACGTGTGACATACTCAGTTGATACGAATTTCTGCACGTAGGTTAATTTGTCTACACTGCAGTGAAATTGGGTCGTTATGCTAGTCGAAATTCCCTTGCCTTCCGAGTTCTTCCTTGCAGTTCTTTAAATGGTTAATCGAGCGAGACATTGCTCACGTTGAATCCCCGCCTCTCCCTCTTAATTTTCAGTCGGCAATTGCCACGTTGGTTGGGAACAAGTGGTATGCAGCCGTATTACACGAGTGGCATGAACGGACCGCGTACGGAACGGATATTCGTTAGCGAGCTTCGAGCTTTTTTCCAAAGCGCGGTGTTGGTGAATTTCTTATCGGTTAAACGCAGCGTACTCTTCGTAAGTTAATTGAAAATCCGAACAGGGCCAAGAGAAAGAGATTTTCCTTCCCAGTTTAAAGAAAAAATATGAAAAGGAAGAGAGATCTCTGTAGTCGGCCAATTTTCACGAACATATTTTACTCGGTTAATGAAAAACTCCTTTATTTTTTAAACCCTCGAACCTTGGGTTGGGGTGGGGTGGGGGGACATCTTTCAGAAGGGAGTTTTATCAAGCACCGGAGGGTGCCTCGGAGGAATTCTTTAATAAGGTAACCTCGTTAAGACAGTTTACTAGCCTTTTAAGAGGCATAATTAGATGAGGTGAGAGTCAGGATCTGCGAGACGTGGCCTTTCGTAGCCAAGCAAGGTCGTCATCGACTCGCTAGAAGCGGGAGAAATAATCTTAGGCCGCGATAAATCGACGAAAGAAAATCTCGACAATTTTGGAATAAGAAAAAAAAAATGAGAAAATCGGAGTTTCGATTATCTTGAAAACGAGTGAAACGACACAAGGTGTTGTCAATTACACACTAAATTATAGCAACGATGCTCGCTCGGCTTTGGCGATACGCAGGGTGGGACCTTAGCAACAACTCGTGAATACAGGCGAGAACCGTGTCGTGTCTCTGGGCCATTTTCTTCAAGATTTACGGCGAGTCAAGCCATTGGCCATTTCGTATTCTAGCTCATTTCCTCCGCAAGCTAAGAACAGCGGTAAACTATACCACCTGCCTTGTCTTGTTCCCATATAACGGCTGGACTTTGCGACACATATTATACATGGATGCGTGCCGAGGGTGGTTCGTATCGGGTTGTATAATGGTAGTTACACCTGCCTAGGCAACTTCTCCCTTAATATTCACCCTGCCTTATGTGATCCGCTTTGAGAGGGATGCAGGTGTTACGCGTGATGCGTGCGACATAGTGAAACTGTAACCACGCTACGTGGGTTATTCAATCGTTCGAACGATTACAACTCCCGGAGTGCAAGAATTTATAATCCTTTAATAATCCCGTTTGCTTGTCCCGCGAGGTAATTGACTAGATTTGAGTAGAAGAAGGAAGTGAAAGAAGGTGAGATGGGTTGGCGAGTAAGTCTCTGAGAGGGGTGGACGTCAAAATCCCGAAAGACCAAAAAGTCGACTTGACGAAAACCCGACATTTTCGAGATACGAATTTTGAAACAACTACGAATTCAACAGCTTACCGAAATTGGGATTTTCGATAAATCACCCAGTAGAATAACTGTTTTCCCGAAAGTGCATTTAACCGAAGGCTCTCTTATCCGAATGACCAAAGTACAGAATGTGTAGATAGAGAAATATGAAAGTGCCGAAATTGAAAATTTATAGCGGCTCATACTTCGAGCAGTCGCAAAACCGAAAAAATTAGCTGTCGACAATCAAAGTTCAGAAGGACTGTCGGTAGTTTGATTTACAAATTATTGTTATCCTTCGCGAGAAGTGGCGGACCAGTTACAACTAGATACGGACGATGGGCGTTCCTTCGGGTGAAAAAGACCGGAAATGCGCGGAACCTTCGGCTCAACTGTTGAAAAAACAAAGCTTAATCAAAGAGGAAAGAATTGGAGAGAAAACACCGTGGATGGGTTATAATTGAACGGCGGTAATCGAATCGCCCGTTTTCACCGTGTGTAAAGAGTTCGAAACTCGAGTTAACCGTCTAATCGTGTAAGCCTTTAATCGAATCTTTAATCCCCGATACTCGTCTCGCCCTGAGCTTCAGATAAACGTTTGGAAGCTGCGTGTCATTGAAAGCTGTTGCCGAAATGTTCTGCAGACAGCAAGCACTTCGAAACTCGAAGTGGAAAGTTTGTTCTGCACTCGGTGAGAAAAAGACGCGTCATGCATGAACAGCTTGTCGCATGTTTCCCTTACAGTGAAATTTCCAGGGTTTGGCTATCAACTATAAAGAAATGTTTCAACTCCCTTTCGGACAGTAACCGAAAAATCTTATGTAAACTAGTCTTACAGTCCGATAGTTTCGATGTAGTTGAAGATGAATCAAAGAAGACTGTGAAGCTATTCCATTCAACATTCCGTGGAATCGACTAATGCTGGATTGGTAAACACCTGAGGCAATTTTGAAAGCATCGTTTACAAGCACACGGAGTAATTGTTCGCAATAGTAATTAATGAATTAATTTAAAATCACTTATCGCGAGCGAAGCAGCGCGAGTAAAGCTCCAAGTTACAGGGAAATAGAATATACGGACTGCTTCTAATCTTCCCGATGCGGAACATGAAGCGATAATATAGGGCAGATATGGACAGGCAGCGATATTGCCTCTTGTTACAGGAACGAGCCCAGAGGTGCTTCAGCCTGCATGAAGTGCTTCGCAGATATGCCATTCAGCAAAAGCTCTGCACCGTGCGCCATACATACGTGACTACTGCGTCCAGATGAAAGTACGGGAAGTGTTTTCGAAAATACTTTTATCGAGCAAGTTGAAAAAGCCCCAGTGTGTTAATATTCCGTACTCTGTAATGTAAACCTAGCGAATGTTTGAGGTTCAAACGAAACGGATGAGGGAATGACAAATTTAAAACTTGAGAAGCTTTCGGCATCTGGTAATTCGCCATCTTGTTAATTTAATTGAAACAAAGGAGTTGAGTCGAGTCACGCGTTTATTCTGCCGGGAATTTAAACGCCACACGTACGTATAATAATGTAATAATATAATGGGGTCGGAAGGCAAGGTCTGCATACGGTGCATGGCGCAGATAATATAAGGTACAGTTTTAGCGTAACTCGACTTTGCGCTAGGAAGCAAGTTAAATCCACTTTTCATAACTTGTGAAAACCCGGACGAGCAAAAGCTTGCGAACTTTCTTCGGCGAAAACGAGGGGCTAGAAAGAATGCATACCTAGGCTACCTTAGGGACGAACGGTTGAGCTTTATTACAATGCGTACCTATAGAGGTACCTCGAGGTAACTTTAGACCGTTACTGCGAACTTCATTTTTAGTAACATTAAACCAGATTTCTATCCATCGTAACTTAACCTACGCTCGTAATGTCCGTGCGTTAAAACTACTCGTGTTGTACCCACACGTGGACATTGGGTTTGTCCTTAAAAGGATCGTTTTTGAATCACGACCGGTTCGCTCCCAAATCGGTTCCAGATCATCCAAAAATAATTCCCTCATTTTTTCAGGTTTTTATCTCAACTCTAACCCGCGCCTCAAATAGGGTGGATTCCGTTAAAATCTTTTAGGAGCGCATCAACCTACCGAGCGGATTTAGGTAAAATTTTGCATCGGTGAGTTTCGCGGGTCACTGATTACGAATCTGAGATGAAAATTTGAAAATTCCAAATGGCTGATCTAATATGGTGGAGCGAGATCCAAAGAGTTATTTGATTTCGATAAAATTCGGTACCCTTGGTTTTCAGGGTCACTGATTACGAATCTGAACTCGAAACTACAAAGTTCAAAACGGTGGATCCAATATGGCAACATTGAATTTGAATTAGGGTCAAACTTCAAAAATTACCTTATGAAGGGTCACCCTAGTATACATATATTTCCACCCCAAATATTACTGTCTGTCAATGGATAAAAAGTAAGGGAGAAGCAGAAGGATGCAGGTCTGTACAAAGGCCAATCGAGTTGAGTACATTCTGCTCGTTATCGTTTCACCTCAACTGCATCGATGTTTTTCAATGAATTCAAATCTCCCGTTCCAACATACTGTAAATCATTTCTGCAAAATCGCTCTGACCCAGAGTAATCCGCAACGGTTAAGGGTCGAGGTTCGAGGTGAGGATGCAAAGCGGTTTCGGGAAAGTTTCGGTAATCGGTATGATCCTGTGAAGATGTTCGAGGTGTCGAGGACACTGCGGATCAGAGGACGTGAATCGGTCGGTGGTTAAATTCCGCTTAAACTCAACCAGAACTTGGCACTTTGGATTTCCACGTGAACCTTGTACGCGGAGATTTAGCAGCTTACTAGTGTTCGACTGGGGAAATGTACGACAATAATTTGCAGATATGCGATCAGAGCAGGTATATTTCTCCCGAAGCAAGAAAAATCTGCAGCCTTTCGAAATTTCGCGTAAGATTCGCGAACGACGGCATTGCTGGATTAGAAGGCGTGGCAACAACGAGGGCGTGCATTATACATTGGCAGGATAGTTGGCATGTACCTGCGTCCCGCAGGATACCGAACGCTGCTTTACTTCTGCCTAGCTCTGCCTGCGAGCCGTGATCTACGAGCAGACAGTGTTGATCTATTGCCTGTTTCAAGTGGCCAAACGGAATTTATGGGACCGTTGTACGAATCCAGGAGTGAGTTGCAAAAAAAGGGGGCAAAAAAAAGGAGGAGGGAACATTGGCTATGCGTTTCAATTATTCGCCTTATACGTGGTACACGCGATGCGCACGTGAAAAAAAGATCGGATAAACAACGCGATTGCCGAATGATATACACGACTGCAATTGCCCATGGCGGAAAAAAACGAAACGGAATATAAATAATATATGCGCCTTTAGTCCGGTTTCTCTCCAAGTTGACAAATATCGGGGTAAAAGTTTAATTTCACGTTTTTTTTCCTCGATCGATTGGTTATTTTTTCTATTTTTTTTTTTTTCTTCTCTTTAAATTTTAAAAAACATCTTAATTTATATTTCAACTTTGCGATATTGTTCCAAACAGTTGTTGTACAGCAATTTTTTTTTTACCATGTTGTATTCGGTGGAAATATTTTTTTATATAAAAATAGGAAGACAAAGAAAATTGTAAAATAATATACAATACCCAGAGGTTGAAGAACGGTTCAGTTGGCCTGTTCCACCCGAGTGAATTTAATACCAAGTTGAATTAAGCACAACGTTTTTCTTCAGACTTATTCGTTTTTGTTTTTTTTTTTTCTCTTTTTCAGACGCCGTTTCATGAAAGTTGGAATTATTGTGAAGTTGACGTGTATAGGTATGTGCACTATAGGCATGATTTGTGTATAATATGCATTATACGTAAAGTTATAATACGGGTATAGAAAACGACAAGTATCACTTCACCCAGCATTTCGTCGTGTACGAACTTTCACGATTTAAGCTCCGAGTTTTTCAAGACTCTTAAAAAATCATTCAGCCCGATTCATCTCCAGAGTACTTTAATATTCAAAGGCTGCATAATAGTATTATACGTATACAGATATATTATTTTGCGCAGCGAATTATTTGATATAAAAAAAAAATCGAGAAATTAACCGTCAGTTACGTTCCATCGGTAATTGGTTGTACCGAGGACAATAAGAAAAAAAAAGGTGAATAAATAAATAAATAAAAAAGTACCGTGTACTTTGGAGGAAAAAAAAAAAAAATTAAGTAGAAAAATAGAATTTTCAATTACGTGACAATGCGAATATTTAATTTATGAAAACAACCTGCTGATGAAAAGATAATGCAATTTCCGCATCAAAATATTTAACTTCAAGCAATACTTTCTTTTCTCCCGCTTGAACTACTTAAAATTTTCTTTTATTACTAATATAATTATTATCATTATTACTGTTTTCTACTCCATCGAATGGAAAATCATTTTGAATACACATGCAGCAATATTTAGCTATAAATATTTGAAAAAATTTATTTCATGCTCATCCCCGTTTTGTTGAGTTTGCTACAATTTTTTTTTTGGACAGAGTTCAAAACTTGGCGCCTGATGTGGCAAAATATGTTTAATGAAAATGACAAAATTGCTAAAAACGACAACTCACGGTCGAGGGGTAAGTCGGGCCGAAGGTTCCTTTAAATTTAAAGTACTCTTATCTGTCGTTTCCTGTTAAGGCGAACGATCGTCCAAAGTATAACCACTAGGCCATGATTTGTACGCATTACGCGAGGGAGGGCTTCGTTTGTACTTTCGAGTGGTATAATTTTCACGCTTCAGCGACGTCTCCCCGATTCGCAGATTCGTTATGCCGTAGGTGGTGTAGCTGCTTGACACAATGTGTATAACTGTCGAACTTTGCCAAAAACTTTTGTAAAGCCTCTGGTTCCATGTCAACTTTCAACCTCGACAACCGAACGCCTCTTGAGGTTCATGCTTTCATCGGGAAGGCTTAAAAAGCATAACAACGGTGCCGTTTCGTTGCACCGGCACGCTTCGACGGCGAACAATGGATCATGGAAGTTTTGAGAAAAATCGAACTTTTCTGCGAGAAAATATATAAGAAACGAGTTCGAGTGATCGGCCGCAGCAAACGGAGAAAATAAACAGTGGTTTCGAATGGTGGAAAATGGTGAGAGTCGATCTGGGGATACGACGACGACGGGTAGTATAGAAACTATGGAAGACAAGGAAACCCGTCGACGTCGACGTCGACGTCTTTTCCCGCGTGGCTCGTACTCCCCAGTTACCGCCGTTGGCCGTTCTCGACTTTCCCTGCCAAACCGCGAGGAAGAGGAACATGAAAGAAGAACACGAAGAAGAAAAAGAAGAAGAAGAAGAAGAAGAAGAAAGAACGGAAAGAAAAAGGAGAGGAACCGTGGTGAAAGTAGCAAAGAAGTAAGAAGCTCGCATCCCCCTTTCCGCCATTAAACTTCTGCACCGATCCTTTTCCCGTAATGGCTGACCACGATCCAGTTCTTATTGCCTATTATTTCTAGGAATTCAACGTGCATCCGCCTTGCCTCGCTTCTACCATAGACAAAGTTTTTTCAAGTTTTTCCATATCATACAGCGAGCCGGTATTCGTCCCTCTCCCCTCCGTTTAGGTATTCAATTTCTTTCCCCTTATTACGTTCCACCACTCTAACCCCTTTTCCATTACGCATCAGCCGTCTGGTTTTCATTTCGCCTTGTCTTGTTTCAAAGATTCATGACGTTATGCTCCATACGGCGGTGCGCGGAACGGTGTGAGGCATACCCATGGATATACCCGTAAGGGCGTCGCGGTGACGGAGTAAGGATTCAAATAAGCGTCGTTACTCCTGAGAAGAGAGAGGGAGAGGCGAAGGGAGCTGAATAAAAATAGAGAAGAGGGAATTCGGTGAGCACGTATGCAGGAAGAGGAAGTGAAAGGGGAGGATGACGGAATGATATCATTTTTTTTCACCCCAGGTTTCTCGCTCTCATGATTATCGCTCGGGGGCGTAACGACCCCGGTGAAAAACCATCGCCGGTCTTCACCCGCACCTTTGCCTTTGAAACTTTATCGCGATCATCGTCTGATTGAACGCGCGACTTCTTCTTCGAAGAGGGCGTGAGTGGAAAAAAACAAAAAAAAAAAAAAAAATAGAACAAGAAGGTAAGGTAAGGGTAAGAGGGCGAAGGTAAGGCGGCACGAAAGTAGAACCCGAGTCGAGTGTTACGGGGGCGCGAGTGCTCGGATGAATACGCGAAAGAATCCGGAGATGAAAACAAGTTGTGGAAAAATGTAAGAATATCAAACTTACGTCGTTCTGGGCGAATGTTGGAGTGATGGGACCGTCGCTGGCCTCCCACTTGTTGGCGATGCGGATTGTCTCGGCAGTTTTTTGCTGTATCGATTTACTCTCGTCAAGCAGCGTCAGCTCGTAAAATTCCTGAATATCTGGAACAAGAAGAAAGATTGCAGGGTATAATTTTACATCGTGTTAATTCGATATCCCGGAAGACGCGGATATGGAAAACTTGTAGGTGTAATAATCAGCTCGTCCGCTTCCGCATTGATCGCATACGGATTATCAAGATCGGTGGTGGTAAATGTTGCCGTAAATATTATGGGTGGAAAAACCGTGACGTTTATATTAACTGAAAATCGAATATAGATTAAGTAAAATAATAAATCGGTACAAACGATTCGCGAGCGTCAATATTATACGTAACATAATATGGAAATATACGTATATAATTTTACATAAATACACGCGGTGGCTGGATAAACGGAAATGCTCTCTCTCGGTCTCGTTCAGTTTCAATGAATTTTCCACCCCTGTTGACTCGGGCTAATCCTGCGTGTTGTCTCAATTAACATTTGCAAATATAAGCATCGATGCGCTGACCAGCGGCGTAAATTTGTTAATTGCAAATTGTTGCCGATGTGTTTGCGTTGACAGCCAAATAAAACGCACGGACAAGTCGAGGTTCTAAACTCGTTGAGAGTTTTTTATCTTTCGATTTCATAAGTGTTAGTGTTTACCCCACATAGTATCGCATGTTTAACGTAAGCATTGGATAAAAACATTAAAAAAACGAAATTAAAACACGAAAACAATTTCGTAGAATCGTTGCTGTAGAAACAAGACGTCGCGCAGCATAAAAGGCTGGCTCATCTCTGTCCGGTATATTCCGCACACGCCTCGGTCCATATCGTTATATAGAAAAAAGTAATTTCTCCGAGTTTCTAGACTCGACGTGACGACTTCGCGTGGGCGTCTGTCAAGTCCAAGCGATTTATGTAATAGAAGAAAAACCATACTGCGATAAAGACGAAACAGAGTGAAAGAATAAGAGAAGAAAGCACGTCGCTAAGAATTGGAGAAATTTGAAAAAAGGCGAAGTATGAAATAAATGAAAATGTAGGACCGCGAGTGAAACTTTCCCCGAAAGTGAAAATTTGTTTTTCACGTCGGAGAAATGACATCAAAGGTCGGTTTGAACTTCGGCTACCTGTCGTAGTGACGTGCAGGTAGATTCTGACAGATGTAATTCTCGAACAGCTGCAGGTGACAGGAGGAGTCCGAACTTTGTGACGAAGGGCGTAAATTTCCAATTTCACGCGAGGATTGGCGAGCGGAATTATGCACGCTTGTTCCCCGAAAAATATCCGTACGACGCATATTTTTGTAACATGCTAATCAGGGTAATTAGACAGAATATAATTGCTGATCCGAAATTTAGAGAGTAAAGAAACGAAAAGCGCTTGGAGGGGAAAACCACGAGCGACTTTCGGTCCATATATCGCCTGCCGATCCCTACAGAATTCTGTTTTATCGAAGAGATATACCGATAGGAGACTGAAAGAGAGATAGAAAGGGAGAACGAGGGAAAAATATGGAGGAGAAGAAATATAAAGGGCTTAGCTATCTTTCTTTTTCCTCTCACCAAGACGTACGCTCGCTTTTCCCTACCTGCGCGCTACAGAATACGATATTTTTCTCCTTTCGTCTGCTCTATTATACAAGTATAACGTCATAACTTGAAGGAAAATAATCGAGAGCTCGAAGAGTATTGAAACAACGATGACAACGACACCTCGTGTTAAATGCTACTTAAAGAAACGCTGCTGCAAAATCAAAATAAGACAAACAGAAAATTACGTTTCGAGTTATTCTTTTTAGTTTAGAAACAAAGCGACGACTCGTGCTTCTCCGATTTTGCACAATTTCACAACATCTTCGATATCCTATTAAAACGATGAATTTGGGAACTTGAATTATAGCAAACTGATCAGAACCAGGAATCGATATTGAACCCTAGAATTTTCATCACCCGCGTATTTTGGGGTCAACTGGTTGGAAGGAATTTATAGAACTATGAAATATGAGGCGTTCTACACTCTTAACACGTAAATATCGGCACACAACGTTGCTCGGGCGATACGATAAGCAATTTTATTTATCAACGGCAATAGCGTCGCGCGGATGTTGAGGAATCCGGGTTACCTGTTCTGAAATATTTGAAACCCGGCTGCACATTGCGTTATAAATTCCTCGCGAATGTCTCGAGTTTATATTGTACGTTTCACCTGCGCATCAATCTCAAAGGCACAAAATTTCAAAGACACGTAAAATACGTCCGTAAGTGAATTTCGTCAAAAGTATACGAATATAATGTTACGGTCGAATACTAGGACGACTGTTTAGTAACGGTAGCAAAAAAAATACCAGTTTGATAAAAATTTCTCGACGGATTCTTTTGTTGAAATGTGATCAATGGAACGAAAGTGAATTCGAAAACTGGCAAGTGTCTGATAATGCGACGTTACAAAGCTTGCGAAGCTTCAAATGTTTGAAGTGAAATTCGTTGGGTAATTACAACCTCGGGTATCTAAAGGTTGGCATCTGATTCAAGAAGGTGTTTGTGGATTTTCACCCCTGGTTGTTTGCTCCGAGGTTCAGCAGGGTCTTTAGCCGTTGGCATTGTTCAAACAGCCACAAGCTTCCCCATTCCCTGCACTGACGCTTGCCTTAAACCAAGCATAGTTTAGTTTGGAAATTTCTACGAGTGGTTGGAGGCCAAGGTGACTTGGAAAGGAGACACCGTCGTTGCCTCCTTCCAAGACAGGCGACATCGACTATTCGTGCGAGTCGAGACCGGAAGTGGAAGCAGCGGCACGATATTGCCGGCTCGATATATGTTTTCGGTAAGTTTAATGAGTAAGAAGAGAGAAAAAAGAAACACGACGAACTGTAAGAGTTGCGGCGAAAAGAAACAGAAAAAAAAGGAAGACAAATCTCTGGCAGCCATAAAAATCGCCACGTATTACAAAGGAATTTCTTGTTTCAACTCGGTCTCTAGTAATTTGCCCGGAAACGCAATGCAGTTGACGGAAACTTTTCT